>NC_056505.1:3607857-3617303 GCF_014905685.2 Nematolebias whitei
CTTAAACCCAATACAGAGAAAGAACAAGAAGTTAAACTAAATCCAAAGAAAGAAAAAGAACAAGAAGTTAAACCCAATCTAAAGAAAGAACTAAAGCAATTCCTTGTGGAGTTTTTGACCCCTAATGGAAGTCACGATGACTTCTTGTGGCGGTGAAGATTTCTGTCGTCTGTAGAAACCGTAACACGGTTCAGGACTCAACACATCTTCATCGCCCGCTAAAGAAGATGAAAAAGGGTAATAATGATTTTACTGTCAAACTTCAATAAAACTTTCAGACATCAACAACTGAGCACATGTTTGGGTTAGTCCAAGAAGTTCTCTCTAACTCAGTCAGTTTGACAGATGTTGAGCTGTAACTCAGCTTGGTAGTTGTTGAGAGTCATCCTAAACCAGTACTCTGAGGGCCATCAGACCACGTGACGTGTTTCTGTAGTTTAGTGATAATGCGGGAGAGCGCCACCTGCTGGACACATTACTCCACACACATTACCCCACCCCACCCCCCGCCCACACACAAACAATTATCACTAAAGTCTTTGTATTTGAATCAAAACGTCATTTTTTATTTACAGATAAAAAACATTTAGGTTATCCTTCTTTAAAAGTCTGTAATTGTAGTTTTTATATTCGACAGGTCCTGGATTAAAAACAAGAACAGATGAAGTCTCCCATCCTTCCGCTGTTTCTGCAGCGGACCTGAAATCAGGTTCTGGTTCTGGGTGAAGATGATTTGGACCGACTGAGCAGAACCGCAGAAACAGAGAAACCGTGAAGATGAGAAGCAGCAGAAACTTCTTCCAGCTGAGAGGAGGAAAGGAGGAGGAGGAGGAGAACAAGAGGCTGAAGAGTGATCCTTGAGAGTTCAAGGAGGGGAGGGGGCGCGTGGATGGGGGAGCGCGGACAGGGAGAGGCTCGCGCAGTTTTGGCTCCGGAGACGCGCAGGACGCAGCGGACCGTCCCGGCTCCCGTCGACGGTTCACCGCAACCCGGAGCAGGACCGAACCTCCCACCGCTGCCCGAACACCAGAACCAGGAGCCCGAGCAGCTCCGAGCCGACAACTTTCCCGCGAAGCCAGAGAAACCTCCGGAGGAGCAGCGGGGACTCCGCGCGTCCCTGCCCGCCGACAGCCGCTCCTGCCCGGGCGCACCCAGAGCGCCGCCCCGCTGACCGAACCTGGACCCAAACGGAACATCCGTTCATTTGTTCAGATGAAACTTTTCCTCAGCGGCCGGGTGACCCTGTAAACTACCCCGAGAGTGCACGTGAGTGCGCGCGCGCTTCTGGACCTTTGGTTTGATGCGTTTTTGGTGCGTAAAATCCCAGATTTTATGGAGTTTTAACTTTGGAGTAAAAATCAGAGAAATGTTTTTTTTATTGGTAAATAATCAGGACAATAAATAAATAAAAAGGTCTTTGATTTTAGAATAAATCCGTTAAAAAGGCAGAATGTTTAAAAATATTGTTGCTATTTTTCTGCTTCTGTCTCGTTTTTATTTTAAATATTTAAGGACTTTTTAAATTTATTATAAAATAGTTTTTTTTGGATTTTATTACGTTTTTTGCAACAAAGAAAATCTATAAAAACTGACTTCACTTTATTTTAAATACTTAGTTCAATAATAAACTTTAATTATTGATCAGTTTTAATTTTCAATAATGAAACAATTCTTTAAGGTGAAACAGAATTAAACCGACAGCAGAAAAACTAATTTACATAAATGTTTTTATTCAAAGTTTAAATCTAAAAACATTTAAATAGAACAAACATTAGATTTATTTAAAATTGTGTTTTAAAACATAATTCTGCTTCATTTATAAATGTAAGATTTAACATGACTTTATTTGAAAACATAATTATCTCTAATTTTTGTGTATTTATAAATTATTGTGGAGTAAAAATATTATTTTTATTCCTGCAGGAATAATTCAGATGTTCAGCTCAGATTATTTTTTTATTCTTCAGATTAATAAAAATGAGACTATTATAAAAAAAAATATTAAAAAAAAGCTAATTAAAATTGGTTTAAAAAATGAGTTAAATGTAATAAATATATATTTTTACTGATAAAATGTTTAAAGTAAATCGACTGCACTTTAGCGCCTTTCTGTCAAGAAACTCAAAAGAGTCTGCGGTTCTTGGTGTGTTCTGGGTGTTTCTGTGGACTGACCCCCTCCCTCTCTGCTCTGCCCCCCAGCGCTCAGAGGGCGGCCATGTTGAAGCCGGGCGACCCGAGCGGTTCTGCCTTCCTGAAGGTGGACCCGTCCTACCTGCAGCACTGGCAGCAGCTCTTCCCTCAGGCCCAGCTCAAGGCTCCTCTGGTCCCGCCGGCCCCCCCTCCTGACCGCCTCTCCATCCCTGTGGGCGCCTTGCGCCCGTCCCGCCTGCACAGCCACCTCCTGGCCTCCGCACACTGCACACCCTCCTCCTCCTCAGCGTCGTCCTCCTCTCCAGCGTCCTCCTCCTCTGCAGCGGCGGCACTCACCCCTTCCTCCTCCATCTCCATCTCCACCCCCTCAGGACTCTCGCAGCTCCCCGTCCCTCACCAGATCGCCCTGTTTGGGCAGGCGCTGGCGCCGGTCTGCACCGGGCCTGTTGGACCAGGAGGAGCAGGAGGAGGAGCAGCAGGAGACCTGGTGGTGGTGGTCCCCCCAGAGAACCAGCAGGGTCACAACCAGGCCGTGGACATCCTCCATCAGACCAAGGAGCCGGGCTGTGGGGGGGTGGGGGTGGTGTCGTCCAGCGTGAAGAGCAGCGGGGGAGGAGGAGGGGAGGAGGTGGGAGGCAAAGGAGTAGCAGGGAGGTTCAAGCTGACGTCTGAGGAGCTCGACTACTACCTGTACGGTCAGCAGAGGATGGAGATCATCCCCCTGAGCAACGCTGGGGAGGCCAACAACCGTACGTCACACACACACACACACACACACACACACACACACACACACACCTGCTGTGATGTTGTGTAATGTGTGTGAGCCGTGACCTTTGACCTCTTTGATGTTTTCTCTCCACTGTTCTCTGGATGTAAACAAAACAAATTAATTAATCAATTAAGTACTTTATTTATTTATTATTACTTAATTACATATTTTTAAAGTTATTAATTTATAAATATGTCAGTTTATGAATTTATTAGTCTCTGCAGATCAAAGTGTTGTGTTTTAATGTTTCTAATAGTTTTTAAGTAAAGATTAAACTCTTTAGAGGAAAATACATAATTTGTTGATAAAACGTCAGCTCTCAGAGCCGAGGCATGTGCACGTGCGCGTGCAGCGGTCAGAGGTCAAAGGTCAGCACTTCCAGCAGATTTCCTGTTAAACTCACTTCATAAAGTATTTTTTTTTATTTAAATCAGCTGATCAGTTTTATTTTTAATAATCAATCTATAGATCAAAACATTCTTCTGTTTAAAGTCCACGTTAACAGCAGCCAACTATGCGCGTGCACGTGGCAGATATTGACGGCGTCACGCATGAAGGCGCACACGCACGGACACGTGCGCCTGTTAAAGCCCCGCAGAGCTCGGTTCTGGTTCGGTTCGTTAGCCTCCGCGGTGCGCGCGCGGAGCAGTTTGAGCGCGCACGCCCGTGGGTTCGGTTCCGGCGCGTTTGGATTCGACCCGTTTTCACTTTTACTTTGAAGCTTTTTAGATTTAAACAAATAAAAACCTGAAAAATAATAAATTAATTTAATTGGAGCTCCGAGGAGCGCGAGGCTTTGATCTCAGTTTTTATTTTTATTTTTTAAACCTCTCAGCTTCTGGAAACAAGATTTAATCTGAATTTATTTATTTTGACAAAACTTTCATCAAATTAAAAAAATGTTTCTCAAAAATAAAAACTTTTTAAAAATAAACCGTTCAGAGGTTTCCTCCTGCACCTCCTTCATCTCCTCCTTCATCTCTGCATTTTTATCCTCCTCCACCTCGTCCCCTTCACCTCCACCTCCTTCACCATACGCTTTTATCTTCTTCTCTTCCTCCTCGTCCTCTTCCTTCACCTCGTCTTCCACCTTCTTCTCCTCCTCCTCCTTCACCTACTCCTTTACCTTCTCCTCCTTTACCTTCTTCTTCTCTGCCTCCTCCTCATCTTCCTTCACCTCCTCCTTCACCGTCTTCTTCTCCTTCACCACCTCCTCCTTTAACTCTTTTTTATCCTCCTCTTCCTTCACCTCCTCCTCTTTCACCTCATCCTTCAATTCTGTCTTTTCATCTTCCTCCTACTCCCCCTTCACCTCCTCCTCCTTCACGTCTGCCTCCTCCTTCCTTCACCTTCTTCACCTCCTCGTCCTTCCTCTCCTCATCCACCTCCTCCTCTTCCTCCTGGTGATAATACAGACCATGGGGGGTGTTGGTTGATCCTGACCCACGATTCATCATCTGAACACGTTCTGGTGTCGGGGGGAGGGACAGTCATCTGACCTCAGATATAATAATAATAATAATAATAATAATAATAACAACAATAATAATAATAATAATAATAATAATAATAATAATAACAACAACAACAACAACAATAATAATAATAATAATAATAATAATAATAATAATAATAACAATAATAATAATAATAATAATAATAACTAAATCAGGTATTTTTAACCAACAGCTGTTGATGGTTTAAATTCTGCAATAAAAATATTTCTAAACATTTTTTTAAATTTATTTTATTCTTTAAAAAAAATGAAACTTTCAGACTTCATTATTTCTTTATTATCTAAATATAATATTATCCTGAGAACAGACAACATTAATGAGTTTTTAACGTTTAGTCTGTTTTTTTGTCTACAAAATTCACAGAACGAGAGAAAACAATAATATTAATAAACAATAAACAATAATAATGTGAATAAAGACGAATGAGAAAGATAAATCATCATTATCATAGAATAATCAGGTTTCTTTTGTTAATTAATCCTCGAGGCTCAATGGGATTAATCTGTAGAAATAAAGGTTGAATGAAAAAAAAAATCTTGTCCGTTTGAACTGAAGGGATTTAACATAAATGTATTGATTCTATTTATAAATTCATACAAACATTTATTAATTGAAATCATTTTTTAATGTGATAGAAGCAGATTTCTGACCAGCTCAAACAATGAAACTAACTTCCTGTTTGTGTTTGAATGAATTACTTTAATGAGGATTAACGAGGGATCGTTAATAATATTATTATGATTTAATCTGGTTGGAAATGAGGTTTAAATCTGCGCCACTTCCTCTGATTAGGAAATTAATTTTAAGTTTACCTTCATTTCTTTGATCTTCTTACATTTAGGACAGTTTGAGGTGTTCAGATTTAAATAAAAAAAATCAATCTTTAGAGTTTGAATCTTTAAAATACTTGGATTAGAGATTATTTGAACATTTTTCATCTGCTCAAACGTTTCGCCCCGAGATTAATAAACGAGTCAGGAATATGGACAAAAGGACGTCACTAATCTTAATTTATACAAGAATATAATCTAGAACCTTTTACAGCATTGGTTTATTTACTGTTTACAGCTTCTCAGAGTTATTAATCAGTTAGCAAGTTAGTTAGCTATAGGTAGCTAGTTAGTTGGCTAGTTAGCTATAGAGTTAGTGAGGTAGTTAGGTAAGTAGTTGGTGGTTGGTAGTTAGTTAATTAGTTGGCGAACAAGCTATTTAGCTACATAACTAATTAACTTACTAACTAACTAGATTGTTAGGAAGGTGGGTAGTTAGCCAGCTAGCTAGTAAGTTAGTATTTTTTGGGTTAGTGAGTCAGTTAGTGAGTGAGTAAGTTGGTTAGTTGTACTTTATTGATCACAGCCAGGGTTGTTCGTGGTTCTCGGTTGTCGGGAAAATGTCCCATTGGCTTTTGTGAAGGGGCGGAGCTTAAAACTTGTACTGGAGCCAGCCAACAGGGGGCGCTTGTCCCTTAAGGTCTGTCCAGTCTATGGTTATAATAGTTATGATATTTGTTCATAATTTGGACACAAACTGACACAGTTTACCAGCGAACATTGTGAGTTTAACTTAAACGTATCAAGAAAAAAATATTTTTGGATCCAAAGGACTGTAATTAACAGGAAACAAAACTTTTTACTGTTTCATCCTTCTGTTTTTAAAATAAACACCTGAATTCAAACATCCATCTTTACACGCTCCTTCCTCTCCGGGTCGCGGGATCACTGGTGTCACTGGTGTCACTGGTGTCACTGGTGTCCATATCCAGAAGTCACTGTGCAAGAGGTGGGGGACACCCTGGACAAGTCTCCAGTCCATCACAGGGACACCTGGAGAGGTCTCCAATCCATCACAGGGACACCTGGACAGGTCTCCAGTCCATCACAGGGACACCTGGAGACAAACGAGACAAACAACCATTCACTGTCTCTCTCATCTAGGGACAATTTAGAGTCACCAGTCAGTCTAACGTGCATGTTTTTGGTCTGTGGGAGGAAACTGGAGTACCTGGAGAAAATCCACGCAGCACGGAGAGAACATGCAAACTCCACCCAGAAAGGCACCCGGGCTGGGATTTGAACCGGCAACAGAGACGTTAAAAAAGTAAAAAGTGGTTCCTGTTCTGCTGAATGTTGTGGATCGTTGTTGGAAAAGAGAAATGACTTCTTGGTTTAAAATTATAACCTTAGTTTGTACATTTTAAATCCAGAACTAATGAAAGACAGAGGTGGGCAACAACGTGTGTGCACGTGTTTTTATGAATGGTTGTTAGCAAAACACTGCGGGAGCCTCTGTACAGATTTTATTAATACTTTCAGAAAGTAATTATTGCATGGATGTTACTCATTAACTTAGGAGTCAATCCAAGATGGCTGCCACACCATCAACCTTATCCAACACAGAATTTGAGAGCTCAGACAGATATTTGATGTGGTAGTAGCTGAGAGTCCTCCATGACGCACTCTGAGCACGACAAGCTCTCATGAGTTTGGACGTAAAATTGGACTAAGACGTCAACGAGTCCATCATTTCCTCACATAAAGTCTGACTTTAAGGTGGCGGGTGATATGCATTCATTCAGGGTTTTTAATAGTTGATGTTTTTTGGTTGATGATGTTTTTATTCGCGCTTCATTTGTTTCCCACAGTCAGAGGTGGAAGCATGAAACCACCAATAAAGTAAAAAAAAACAAAGAATTTTTCCCATTGACTCAGCCGTGAAGCTGCCCTGCATTTTGTACGCTAATAAACGACTTTAATATGATTTAATCACCTTCAATCTATCACAGCGTAGAAACAGCTGCCAGTCTTTCAGAAGGTAAGTATTAAAGTTGTGGAAAACCAGAAAAGAACAACATTAACATCCTGTTCCCCTCGGCCTCGCTGGGAGTTTTCTGCCCTGATAATCATCTCTCATTATGTTGCTGCAGTCAATTAGCATCCATTACTGTCAGCCTGCATCTCTGAGTAAATGTTGACACTCTCTAATTTCCCAACAATAAGCTGCTCGCCACATTTAGCCTGAAAAAACACGGAGCAGAGCCTTTTCCCTCATTTGGACTTTCGTGGAAACAGGACCCTTCTTTCCCTCAGCTGCAGTTTTTCACTCAGAGGACAGGTCCATTCCTCTAAAGGCTTAAAAAGTTCTTTAAAACAAACTGGACTGAACTTCAGCTGGTTCTGAAACATTAGAAAACACTTTCAGGGACTAAATATACAGAGAATATCCGGTTAAAGAGCAACAAACCAGAAGACACCAAGTTACTTTCAACAATTTTAAATGTGTACTTGATAAATAACAAAAAATAAAAGCACAAAAACAGTCAGATTAATTGAAATGCTTATTAATTTAAGTAAAAAATAATGTAAGGATGGTCTCAGTTAAGGTGGCTCAGTATTTCCTCTGCGAGGTTGCTTGTTCGAATCCCGGCTGGGGAAGGGGCTTTCTGGGTGGAGTTTGCATGTTCTATCTGTGCATGCGTGGCTTTTTTCCAGATAGTCTGGTTTCCTCCAACAGGCAGGTTGTCTCGTTTGTCTCTATGTGTCCCTGTGATGGACAGGAGACCTGTCCAGGGTGTCACCTGCCTCTCACACAGGGACTGCTGGACATGTGCACCAGTGACCCCGACCTGGAGAGAAGCTGGTAAAGATAATGGATGGATGAACTAAAGGACTTTGAGAAAGATGAATGTCTATAACTTCAGATAGGAACATATCCTGATAATCCAGGTGAATCTAACCAGGTTAAGTCAGGTCCTCTGGACGGATTCTTCTTTGTTGAAACGTTTCATCACTTGTCAAAAGACTTCTTCAATCTGAGGAGCTGCAGTGAGGAATGTACCATTTCTGTAATGGATGGGGGTGTTTGTCGCCTCTCTCTTTTAACTTAAACTCCACAGATCCGGTCAAATGAACAGGTTGGTTGTTGGAAAAAAAATATATGAATACTATTACTTGTAAACCATATTTTACTTTACAATTTTTTTTATTAAATTATAATATATAATTTGATCAATAATCCTACCCCCCCCCCCCCCCCATGGTCCAACCCACCGCTAACGGCTGTGTTTCAATGTTAATTAAACGTCCTTAATTCATTCAACCTTTATTTAAATTCGACTAAAACCAGCGACTTAAACCATGTAAGTGATAAATTAAACACGTAATGTGAATTTACGTTCTAGTTTTCATTTCAGGGCTTTTATAAGACTGAGTGAATAAATAAATCTTTTAATATTTAGCGGTGTAGCTAACGTTAGCATGTCTAAGCTAGCCGTTTCCTCCGACGAGCCAGACTTTAAGGATTTACCCCAACTTTGTTTTTTTAATTATTTATTATTTAATAAGGTAGATGTCGCTGAGGTTAAAATATATATTTTTCAAGACAGCCCCGACACCTGCCTAGATTTATCCAGGTTTGACTGAACAGCTGAAATATTTAATAAAACAAAATATGCTAATATAGTAGCATAGCACTATAATCATGCATGTGTCTTCACGTGTCCCCATATGTCTTCACGTGTCCCCATATGTCTTCACGTATCTTCGTGTGTCTTCATGTGTATTCACCAGTCCCCATGTGTCTTCACGTGTCCTCATGTGTCTTCACGTGTCTTCACCTGTCCCCATGTGTCCTCATGTGTCTTCACGTGTCTTCATGTGTCGTCATGTGTCTTCACATGTCTTCATGTGTCTTCACGTGTCTTCATATGTCTTCACCTGTCCCCATGTGTCTTCACGTGTCATGTGTCTTCATGTGTCTTCACCTGTCCCCATGTGTCTTCACGTGTCCTCGTGTGTCTTCACCTGTCCTCATGTGTCTTCATGTGTCCTCATGTGTCTTCACGTGTCTTCACCTGTCCCCATGTGTCTTCATGTGTCCTCATGTGTCTTCATGTGTCCTCACGTGTCTTCACCTGTTCCCATGTGTCTTCACGTGTCTTCATGTGTCTTCACGTGTCTTCACGTGTCTTCACCTGTCCTCATGTGTCTTCACCTGTCCCCATGTGTCTT
>NC_056505.1:3617313-3619072 GCF_014905685.2 Nematolebias whitei
TCTTCACCTGTCCCCATGTGTCTTCACGTGTCCCCATGTGTCTTCACGTGTCCTCATGTGTCTTCATGTGTCTTCACGTGTCTTCAGTGCTTAGTGTGTGTCAGTTTTTGTCATCTCAGCACTTCATGTAAGATGGGACTCCATATTTTTCTCACAGAACAAATCGCACCAAATCTTTCCCTGTGATGTGAGAATCCAACAGAAACTCATTGTTTGACTTTAAAAGTTTTTAAGATCCATTTTCTTTCAGTTTGTAACTCGTTCAATTCTTGTTCTATTTTAATAATTCGTGTCTCAGAACGTTCAGCTCCTTCAGGACATTCCTGCTCTGACTTTTGTTTTTTGTGCAGATTTTACTTTAGCTATAAATATTTAGCTTTGTCCCTCATGTCTTTCCTCACTGAAAATGAACGGAGCTCTCTTCACCTCCTTTAAAGTCTTCAGCTGTTTACAACCTTTTACTGCTCGTTTCAGCTCTTCTTCTGCTTCAGCTGTTTTTCAGTGTCTTTGTATTAATTTCAGCTCCTTTCAACTTCTATCTGCTCATTTTTTTCTGCTTTTTTAGCTACTTTTTCTTTTTCAGCCTTTCTTCCATTTGTTGTTGCTATTTTTGACATTTTGTGCATCTGATATTTACAAGTTGTTTACTTTTCAGCCTCTTTCTGATAATTTTAGCTCTTTTCTGTTTATTTGACTTTAATGTTTGCTAGTTTCAGAGGCTTCGTAATGTATTTAGTCTTCCCCTGCTCATTTCTGCTGCTTTCTGATTTTATTATCCTGCTTTCAGCAAGTGTCAGCTGTTCAGATTCAGCTCACATGAACAGTCAGGGATGAAACCTTTGACCTTTTAACCTGCATTTTAGCAGGAAGTGCAGTTCATCTAGTTTCTCTTGGGTTTTCGGACGGAGCCCCAGTACCTGGGTCTACCTGCAGGTCCTCTGGCTGGTTCTGCGCAGCTGTAGAAACATCTGTAGGAACTTTGTCTGTTTACAGTTTTTAGCTGTTGGTGAACGCCTTTGGTCTGTGGAGGAATCGGCACTGTTCAGGCCTTTTCTCTTTATGGAGCCTGCTGTACTTATCTTTTGTTTTGGTCCCCCAAAATGGCGTAACAATCCTGTGGCGTGTGCGTAGACAGATCTGTGGTCTGCTCATGTTTTATGCTGAGGGTCTGTTTATTAGTTCGTAGGTGACCTCTGACCTCTGCTAAGATTATTGTGTGGTCTGAATGTTTTATAAAGAAGACAAAAAACACACTGGTACCACTCACAACATGTTAACTATGAGTAGAACCTGTCGACTCGTCTCCTTGTGTCCTCTGCAGGTTGTGACATGTGCGCCGACAACAGGAACGGCGAGTGTCCCATGCACGGCCCGCTGCACTCCCTGCGCCGCCTGGTCGGCACCAGCAGCACGGCGGCGCCCGTCCCGCTGCCAGACGTTCCTGATTGGCTGAGAGACCTGCCCAGAGAGGTAACGCCGTCCAGTCTGTCCGTCTGTCACATTAAATGTGCTGTATCCTGGATTTATTGACGCCTTCAGGATAAAATAACAACAAAGTGACATTAAAGTTCAACAGACATGAAAAATAAGAAGACGGCTTTAGTCTTTAGTTTGTTCTCTGTAGGAGACAAGTTCAACATGTTGCTTCAAAAACACTTAATGGCAGGCGCCACCTGGAAATATTGACTAAACACTGAACGGCTGCAGAACGACTGCTGAACGACTGCTGAACGACTGCTGAACGGCTGCTGAACGACTG
>NC_056505.1:3619082-3632319 GCF_014905685.2 Nematolebias whitei
ACGGCTGCTGAACGACTGCTGAACGACTGCTGAACGGCTGCCGAACGACTGCCGAACGGCTGCTGAACGACTGCTGAACGACTGCTGAACGGCTGCTGAACGACTGCTGAACGACTGCTGAACGGCTGCCGAACGGCTGCCGAACGACTGCCGAACGACTGCTGAACGACTGCCGAACGGCTGCTGAACGGCTGCTGAGTGGCTGCTGACATCTATTCAAGAATATAAACTGATCTGTATGCCAAAAACAAAAATCATCACAACAATAGCTAAAAGCTAAAACAAGTAAAACAATAACTTAAATCCAAAATAGGCTAAACAGTTGCTAAATGCAAAAATTGATAAACAGTAGCTAAAAGCTCAAATAGGCTACATTTGTAACTAGAAGCAAAAACAAGTTAAACAGTAGCTAAAATCTCAAAAGAAGCCAGGATGCAGTTTATTTAAACATTTTCAAATATTTAACTTTACAAAAGTATAAAGTTTGCAAAAACTACAAGCCATGGCTGTAATGTCCTGAACGAGCTGAACATTTTGTCCACTAAGTCGCTAAACTAGCTGAACATCTGCTGAACTAGTCCTAAAACCGTCTAAAAGCTGTAAACGGTAAATAACAGCTGAACGCTGACTCACTGTTAAATGTTTATTCATCAGCTCTAAGGGCTGAGAATAAACATTTGACATTTTCTGAGAAAAGACTCGAAGAGTTTTCTTAAACGGGTACCAGGCCTTTAGCTAGCAGCAGCATAAACGAGTAAATCAGCCGATGACTGCTCATGAAACAGCTGAAACCGGGAGTCTGAAGGTGTCCTTCTCTGAGTGCAGGTCTGTCTCTGCACCAGTACGGTTCCTGGTCTGGGTTATGGGATCTGCGCGGCTCAGAGGATCCCTCAGGGAACCTGGATCGGCCCGTTTCAGGGCGTCCCTCTGCTGGTGGACAAGCTGCAGTCCGGAGCCCTGAGGAACACCAGACACCTGTGGGAGGTGAGTCTGTCAGAACCCGACGTCTGACTGCTGCCGCCACAAACACGTCCGATGGGATGACGGTTGATTCAAAGTAAATTCTCTGAAACGGTACCTCCTGTTGTCCTTTCACCTTCGGTGGCGGGCGATAATGTTTAGCTCGGCTCTGTCTCTGGAAGGGGAGTTTTGTCTTCACAGTGATGGATAATAAAACCCTGGATAAGAAGTGATGCTGGATGTGAACAACTGAACCTGAGTGAAAACTAAAATAATGAAAGCCTTTAAGCTTTTCAGTGTCGGAAATAACCGACCCGCTAACAAACAGCTGATCGTCAGAGTTCAAATTAATTATTTAACGGATGAATCCATCCAGCCCAGAAGAACTCTGTCGTCTTTACAAGAACAACGTCTGATAATTGCAGTACATTTGAAACAGAACCTGATGTTCAGTTTGTGTGTCGGGTCAGCGCCGCCTCTCAGCCCATTGATCAGAGCAGGTTGTATTTACATACAGTGGCAGGAGAAAGTCAATGCGGCCGTTATAAACAGCTGCATTAGCATTAGAGAGCGGCGCTGGAGTGAAGCATGCTGGGAGACGGACACGGAGATGGATGAGTCCCCCGTGGCTGCGCCGCTAAAGGTCAGCCAGACGTCGGTTGACCGAACATCAGTCTCTGCTGCAGGAGGAGGAGGAGAGGGACGGGGGGGACTCTTCTGGGGGTCAGGGGTCAGAGGTCGTGGGTCAGGTTCATTTGGAGCAGCAGAGCTCAGGATCTGTTCTGAGCTGTTAGACGTCAAAAACAATCTTCAGCCTCAGTAACGTCACCGAACAGCTGGTCAGGAGAGTTCTGCTGAGAGGGCATGCCCAAGAGAGAACTTAAAGGGATAGTTCAAATCTTTTTAAAAGTGGGACTCTGTGGAAACGTGGTGAACAACGAGAACATTTCTTCTGAAATGTTAGAAGGTTCAGCTGCTGCCGGAAACTTTACCACCGACTTTCTTCTCCAAAGTCCAGTAGAACGTCAAACTTCCTTTTATAATAATCTGAGCAGACTGAAACATCTTTGTTCTGATGATAAACGGTGGACGCGTTAACGACTGTGAAGTTTGTCAACATGTTGGAAAGTTCAGTCGGCTCAAAGCCAGAGTATGACGTCATCAGATGTTAGGTGGAAAATTCTGTGGTCCAAACCCAGAGAAATGATCTTTACTCATCATGAACTGTGGAAACTGCAGTTCAGTCGTGTGAAGTCCGACTGTCGGACCCTGATGTGAAGTCTGAGCTGGAGATCCGAACAGGACTGGGTTTATGGGCGGTTCTGATAATACTGCTTAACGTTTGAAGCTGTTTCAGGCAGAGACTCACTTTGGTCCTGGTCCTGCTCAGACTAGCCTTTAGCTCATCATTTAAACGTAAGAGCTATCTACAACAGGTTAGATGTTTACTAACAGTGCTGTTCTTCTGTTTCTGACCGGATGTTTGGTTTGCTGCTCCTCCTGCAGCTCTGGCAGTAAAGATTAATAAAACTGTAACTGTTTTTAACCTCGCTGCAGATGTGACGGGTGTCACCATCATTTTGTGGGTCGGACGCTACAAGATTTGAGAAGCTCTGCTTTGTACGGCCGAACTGGTCTTTGGATAGCTCTACCTGTGGCGACTGTGGCTCAGTGGTTAGAGCAGTCGTCCTCCAATGCGAGAGTTGGGGGTTCTATTCCACCAGCAGTCACATGCTGAAGTGTCCCTGGGCAAGACACTGAACCCCTCGTTGCCTCCGACGTGTGTCCCCTCAGTGTATGAATGTGATAAAGCTCTGATTAATCTTTGTAGAGATCTAGTAGAGAATGAGGGCACAGATTATTGTAAAGAGCTTTGAGTATCTTGATAAGATGGAAAGGAGCTGCAGTCCGTTCACCATTTATTTGTTCAGAACCTTTCCACAGACCCCCACTTTAAAATATCTGCACTATCCCTTTAACGAGCTCCAGTAGCAGGAACAAGAGAACCATGCGAGGAGCTCTGTCCATACTACAGTGCTTTGATTCCTTGAACATTAGAAAGTTAAAATCTAAAACACTTTGTTCTGAGCTGCAGCTCCTTCTGCTGCAGAGTCAAATTAAAGATGATTACTGTCTTTTTGTTGTGGGAACGTTTCTGAAAGGACTCATTCTTGTCCTCTAAAGCACTTTATGACTTCAAGAAGGCGTAATAAAATAATATTTGATCACAGTTTCATTTAGATTAGTCTGTCAAGGTTTAGATGCTAATAAATACCTGCTAACGTTCATAAATCTCAAAGTTACAAGGAGACTGAGGTTGCTTCTGGTTGCAGTTCAGTTGGACCCAGTGAACAACACCTTTGACCCTGTGTGGGGTCTCAGACCAGTCTTTGGAGCTCCTCAGCCCTGCAGAACCACTGATCCGACAACCCGCCTCTAACCATCGGTTATCGGCTGCCAAGGTGCAACCGGTCATTAGGTCTATTGATGAAGCCGCGCTGCACACTGATCCCATTAAAACTGGCTGCTGGTTAAACTGACGCTCCCAGAAACAGGAAGTGATGCGTGTCCTATAGCCAATCAGGGAGCTGGTGTCATGTTGTCCATGGTGTTCAGGAGGAATCTGTTTGAACTGAGTCGCTCTTATGTTTGGGTTCAGCTGTGCAGGATTTAATGGCTGTGCAGTATTTACCGTCCGGACGAGTCGATTCGAGTCCCGAGTTTACAGAAGAATAATCCTTTACTCCTTCAGCTCAGTGAGCAAACACCAGGAGCGCTCGTGAAAGGGTTTTTATTGTTCTCCTGCGTTTTTTCCTTTAGTCTGAATTCATTCGACCTTTATTTACACAGGTTAGTCTCACTGAGTCACGAGGACTCCTTTACAAGAGAGACCCGCACGGTTTCTTCAAGGTGAGGTTTCTTTAACCTCCTAAGACTCGGACTCTTGCACATGTGGACGCCAGGTCCAAGGAGGTTAAGGATCAGAACAAACAACTTTATTTTGCCCTGTCGATTTCTGATTTATCATCTTAACGTCTGAAGTCGAGAAGAACCGGTGCACGTTCAACTCGTCCCCAGTGAAGAGAAGTTGGTGACGTAAAGCGTCAACATTTAAAGTGTTTCAGAATGCAGAGAGAAACTGGTTCTACCCCCAGGCAGACGATGCAGGAGCCTCCCATCACACACTCCGTTTTTACCCACAAGCTGTCGGATTACTGACCTCTTGATCATAAGACTCAACAATGACGTCGCACCAAGCCACACCTGGGACACCTCATGTGTCTTGCTGCTGCGTCACGTGTTCAAGTTTCTTTATTGTCATTCGCATCACGTGTGGTACATGAGGTGGAACAACTGTGTACTCAGAGTCCCATTTACGCCCAAAATAACAAAAAAAAGTATAAACAGAAACATTGTATAAGGATCTAAGATATACACTAAACACTAATAACGTAAATAATACCGTGTATTAAACAGCAGCCCGAACATGAGTCTGTGGTGAGTACAGGTGTGAATACAGCAGCATGGATAATCCGGTAACGTCACTGCCTTACCATCATAATTCAATTAATCCCAGTGTCACTCACCACCTGAGTAGTTCATGTTAGTTACGTGCAAATTGATCATGTGCATTTTATCTTGCAAAATATTTATTTATACTAATTCATCCTACCTGCACTGTTATATTCTACCATGTTGTTGTTTACTATATTTCTGTTGGACCTTGTAAATATTATATTTTTCACTTTTTGGTTCTTTATTCTGTACCCTTATTACATGATTTAGTATTTATTTAGTATTTATTTATCGGTTCTTCTCATCCTGAACATTTCATCACATTGTTGATCTTGTGTTAACCTGCATATGACAAACAAACAAACAAACTGGACAGTTAAAATAAACTAAACTTTTTAAATAAAAGAAACAAAGGATGATAATGGAGGGAAATGAGAGAAACAATCCAAGGAAGGAAAAGATGTAAAGACTGAACGGAACAACTGAGAGAAGACAAGTTGATAAAGATAAGAAGGAAAAATGGATTTTTACAGAAAATAAACAAAGAAAAAATGAAATACGTTTAAATCTCCAAACCACAGATATTAAACCAAACTATTATTTAAAACAGGAGGAGCTCCTTAAAGACTGAGTTTAGTTCAAGTATGAACAAGATGGACCAGAACAAACGGGTGTGAGGAGGACGACCCCAACAGAAGAAGTTAATTGTTTACTGTTAAATTAGAGTTTATTTTCATTTATCATCAGGGTCCAGGATCCTGTTCCTGCTGCTGGCATCAAAAGATCTTTATTAAAAATAAACCCATGGCCTCTGATGGTCTCTGCCTTCATGAAGAGCCTCATGACCAGTTCTGATTCTTGCTGACGTCCGATTGTTGTTTTCAGTCCAGCGTGAACGATCCAGATGTTCACGGAAGTGGACGCGTCGTGTCGGCACGTGGAGCAGTTCTCAAACCGTTGTGGAATCAGAACCGACTAATCCGCCACGACGATCTTCTCACCTCCTCCGGCGCAGAATCACGACTCCCCTCACGCTTTGGTGACGTCGATGAAACGAGCGTTCAGACGGGGCTCGCTTTAAAAACGCCAGATATGGATCCGATCCAGAACCACATGTGAAAGTGATCTGGCTCTGATTTGAACAAATCCAATTTGTCCCGTTCAGACTTTCATAAAGATCTGATTTAGAAAAAAAAACATCTGGTTTGGGCCATTTTTAGTTTGAACAAGACTAAACAGTCCCCAGGAATCTGGATGCTTTAGGCCACCCTTTATATTAACAAAACAAACAAACAATAAAAAAACAAGTTTAGAAATGATCAGAGCGTAATTTTAAGTCTAAAATGTCTGTTGGTTATTTCAGTCTTCACTTTGTTACTGTTCTGTCACAATCACAACATGTTAAATAATAATTATTAGTGTAATTGAGTGATTGGAGCATTCGTCTTTATCCTCTTTATTGTGCGTCTTGTGAAAGCGGTGTTAAAGTCTGAATCCAGTCCTGGGGGCCTCCTGCCGGCGGAGCCGCTCTCATCTTTAAAACAACATTTGACCCAGACGGGTTCTCGTTGTCGGCTTGAGGCGGCCGCCTCCGGCCCGTTCCTGCAGGACTGAGAAGAATTTTCAGTGAAAACAGCGGAGCGCCCGGCTGCTCGCGGCGCTGACCTCGTCCCGCTGGGTTTTACTGGACTTTTCTTTTGGACGCAGCAGAGCGCGGCCGAGTCAGAAAAACAAGAAGCAAACATCCAAATTCAGAGCCGTTCGAGGCTAAATATTTAGTTTGAGTTGGCTTTTGATGGGACTCTTGAGGATCCAGAGAGGCTGCTCTGCATTGTGGGTAATTTTCTGCGTGGTAAAGTGTTTTTTGTGTCTGCGTGTGTTTGTCAGTCTGTCCATCATGGTGTGGCTCCCTGCTGATTCCTCTCTGTCACTGGGATGGCTGTGGTTTGTGGTCACAGCGTCCAGCCGGGCCTCTGCTCTGATGTCATCACTTCAGTTCCTCTGGTTTGAGCATCTTCAGCTCGTTTACAGAATCAGAACCGGTTAAAGAGACGGTCTTCTTAGTGTTTCATACATCGTATTTATTAAGAGAACTCTGAACGACCACATTAATATCAGCTAGAGAAACCTCATGTCCTGTGAAAATGCAGTGTGAATGCTTATTGCAGAAGAACTTGCTGAAACGTAGCTGAAATGGAAGAACAAGCCTGAATTAGCAGAAAGAACACATATTTGCTGAATTAGGTTAAAATATGCAGAAGTAAAATTAGCCAATAAAGCTGAAATCAACAAAAAATAGCTGAAAATTAGCTGAAAAGGCAGAAAGAAGCTTAAACTACCAGAAGGAAGAGAAAAAAGCTGAAATGAGGTTTAAAAAAAGTAGAATTAGTTGAAAAAGCTAAATTTAGCACAAAACCGCTAAAAAGTAGTTGAAATAACTGAAACTAGTAGAAAAAAAGCTGAAAGAAGCACAAGAAGCTGAAATTAGCAGAAAGAAGTTAGTTCGGCTGAAAGTAGCATCAATTACCAAGAAAAACTTGAATTTATCTGAAACTCATTCAACCTTTTATTTAGACACAAAAAGTGGAAAATTGCTGAAATTAGCTACAAAAAACAGCTGAAGAGCAGCTAAAAGCAGAAAGAAGCTTAAATTACCAGAAGGAAATGGAGAGAGAACATTTTTGCTGAATTATTCTGAAAAAAGTTTAAATGAGTGCAAACAATGTGGAATTAGCTGAAAAAGCTAAAATGACCATAAAAACAGGTAAATGGTAGCTGAAATGGCAGAAAAGGCTGAACTAACTGAAACTAGTAGAAATAAGCAAAAAGGAGCATAACGAGCTGAAATTAGCTGAAAGAAGTTAGAATAAGCACAAAAACGTTGTAGTTAGTAGAAAGAACCCGAAAGGAGCACAAAACAGCTGAAAGTAGCTGAAAAAAGTTTAAATTTGCTGAAGCAGAACAAAATGTGAAAGGAGCAGTAAAATTTAAATGGATCTAAAGATTTGAAGAATGTAAAATTAGCTAAATTCATTTTCTCTGAGGAAAAAAAAAAAGGCTAAATATTTCAAAAAGCTAAAGAGTCACCAATACCAAATCAATCATGACACCAAAAGATATGTTCTTGTTTTTAGTATTTCACCCAGATTTATAGTTTTACACACTACTCTTATTATAGCTGCATTTTACTGTAGTTTATTGTTGTTGTTTACAGTTTTGTTGTCTGTACTTGATGTTCTGTCCGGATCTGTCCCTTTTGTAAATAAGTCCTCGTGGCTCAATGAGACCAACCTGTATAAATAAAGGTTGAATGAATGAAAACAAAAAGTCACAGCAGGATTGTCCTGAAAGAGCCGAACGTTTTGATTTGTTGAAAAAGATGAAAACTGTGGGACGAGAAAGATGCAGAAAAACGTATGGAAGAAAAACGGATCACTAGTGAGAATGTTTCAGGAATGTTCACTCAAAAACGTTTCATGAATCTTCTGATTTCCAGCGATGGGAACTTGACTATCTTCAGTTCACTGCACAAAATGATGGTTTGACGTTTTATACAATCAGCTGATCACAAAGTCAACAAACACTGTGGGATTGATACAAAAACAGTTTTTGTCACCGAGCGGAGATAAAGAAACGATCTGAAACGTTGATGCGCCTCTAACTGCACTCAGCCCGTCCTTCTCCCTCTCTGAATACAAACACAGCGCCTCACCTGTGCACGCTACCCCCCCACCCCACCTCCTGCTTCTCCAGGTGGGTGGTGGGGGGGCGGGGGCAGTCTAACTCAAGTAAACCGAGAGAGGAGAGCAATGTGCAAAAATGAAAAACAATGGCTGTTATTTGTAGATGGTTTGGGTTTAAATTGTCAGATGAGCAGCAGAAACATGTTTTTCTGTAGACGATGCTGAAAACAAGTCCCGACAAAGGTCAGAACTACGAAATCTTCTTCATGGTTCAAAACAGCGCTACAAGTTATAAGCTGCAGCTCCAACTGTGTTTTCAGCCTCCTTTCCTGAAACAGACCACGGGTCAAAACTCTTTTATTAGCCGTGCTGTGCTTTATGAGAGGAACAGTGTGAGGCGGTGCGACATTAATAAATCTGCTGCTTATCATATCGCAGACACGGTCGGCTAACAACACCGCTAAAGTTAGCCGTCTTGTTAGCCGACCGCGTCTTTAGCGATGCCTCACGTGCTGCTTCACGTGCTGCTTCACACTTACTAATGTTGTGAAGGCGGCGCAGCTGAAGAGGATTATTATTTACTATATGTACGGTAAATAGTTTATTTTTTAGACATTTAGTAGTTACAGCTGTTTGTTAACAAATGTGCCTGTGTGACAACTGGGACAAAGCTTTGACTCGGAAATATATGTTTATTACTTTATCGAAAGAAAAAATATGAATTCATCCAACCTTTATTTATACAGGTTAGTCTCAATGAGCCACTATAAAAAACATTTTGTCAATTAAAAAAAGTTATTTTAAGCTAACGGCCCTTAAAGAGTTAAAATAGTAAAAAATAACATTAAAAAAATTATGTTTTTATTTCAGGCTAGGATTGAACTAAAATGACTAGTTTATTGTGGAGAATATACTCAAAATAAAGCAGCACGGTGGCTGCTGCCTCTCAGCAAGAAGGTTGCCGGTTCAAATCCTGGTCCAGGGGCCTTTCTGGGTGAAGTTTGCATGTTCCCTCTGTGCATGTATGGGTTTCTCCAGGTACTCTGGTTTCTTCCCACAGACCAAAAACATGCATGTTAGGCTGACTGGTAACTCTAAATTGTCCCTAGGTGAGAGAGAGAGTGAATAATTGTCTCGTTTGTCTCTGTGTCCCTGTGATGGACTAAGACCTGTCCAGGGTGTCCCTCACCTCGCCCACAGTGACTGCTGGACATGGCAACCCCCGTGACCCAAAATGGAAGAAACGGGTAAAAGATAATGGATGGATGGATGGATGGATGTTAAAAAGAGTATTTTTAAGCAGTTAGATGAGGTGGTCTATTTTTCCCCTGAGTCATGAAGTTAAAGAACCAGTTAAAGAACCAGTTAAGAACCAGTTAAGAACCCTTCTCTGATCTTGGTGGAAAACCAGCTTTTGTTTGTTTCTTTTAAGTGAAACGTAGAAATGAACTTGTTTAAATTATTTTGGCTGTTCTCCACAGAGCCACCCTCCTCCAGCTCAGCATGTTCAGACTTCCTGAACTGAAGGTGATTGTTGTTGCAGTTGGGTTTTCTAAAGACTCTTTAAAGATGGGTCCATTTACGAGGACGTGCTGTGGAGGTCTTCACAGATGTTCAACAGGCCCTGAAACAGTTTGTGGTTTGAGCCGGAGATAACTGAAGAAAAAGTACTCTTGTCGAACGTTGTGAAAGTCGGCCTCCAGCTGTGTGGTGCCTCGTTTGTTGACCAACAAAATAATTTAAAGTTCATCGTTCGTCTGAATGAAACTCTTTCATCACTGCGACGTTGGTGTTGCAGCTGCTATTTAAGCCGGGTTCTTCGGTCGTTAATGTGCTGCAGGTCAGTCTGCGGTTCGGCTGCTGTCACAGCTCAGCCCGCTTCTGTTTGCTTTAACCCTCTCGGAGAGTCCGCTCTCGCTTCTCGCTCCGTGGGACGTCGCCCCGTGGGTTTAATAACCGCCAGAGTTGGAGAACAAAGAACCAGAGCGTCCGTGGAGGTAGAAGTTTTAGACGCGCCGCTCGTTTCTTCTTCGCTGGTTTCTGCCGGGGCGTCGCCTGGTCTAGTTTTCAGCCGTTTAGTCTGAAGGTCCATTTATGGTTTACTCCTCCTGCAGGTTCTGACAAACAGATTTTTAGATTGTTTCAGCATTTTACTGAGGGTGCTATGAAGGATCATTTGTTCTTTCAGTTCTCAGGGTCAAGGTTCTTTACTGCCATTCACATCACATGTGGTACATGAGGTGGAACAAAACTATGTGCACAGGGTCCCAGTTACATCCAACAAAAATACAAACTGTAAAGAAAAACAGTGATAAGATCTAAGATATACACTAAACTAAAAATACACTAAGGATTACTAGAACAAACAATGAGCCAAACAACAGCAGCACGAACATGAGTCTGTGTGAGCAGATGAGGACGAATGAACACAGCAACATGAAATAAATCAGCAGCATGAGATCAGCAGCACAGATCAACAATCAAGTAGTATCACAGTATTTTTCACAGAGATGATCCAGACCAGGGTCCATGAGTCCAGCAGCCTCAGGGTAGAAGCTTGTAGCAATAACGAAGGGTGAGATGGAGGAAGAAGGGCGACACCTTCTCCATGTCCGCTCCACTTCTTTAGTTTTATTAGTTTTTGCTTCCTTAACGAGGGGATCAGCTGATCAGTTTACTGACCAACAACAACTTCATTCATAGTTTCACCCTTTAATGATCAGAATCAGTCCCTGCAGTAGAATCTGTTCATTACAGGGAGTTCTAGACCAGAACACGTGAATATTCATCTGAATGAAGACACCAAAGTTGTCTTTGAAGTTTTATTACAAAAATAATCAAACGAAGAATCAACAACAATAATAAACAAACATTAATAATGAATCAGTCAAGGCTTAATTCTCTTATCTACGGCTAAATGAACTCTCTGAGCAGGAATTATTTTGGTTTCTATACACGCATGAATTGAGACAAAGTTTGACTATTTTAATAAATAGTTTACTTTGGATTTGTGTTGAAAGAAGTTAATGTGATCAGATAAAGTTATTTATTATCACTGCAAGCAGGAAATGATTCATCAAGAGGCATCAGCTAAAAATGACGTCATCAGAGGCGTCATGTGACCAGGTTCTGCTCCTTACTGGGTCAGTGTTGAGGCATCACTGGGGTTCTGTGGTGGACCAGACCAGGATAGACCACGAAGAGGACTCACTGGGGACTGTCTCAAGGTATCTGACGGTGCTGGCTCCATCCTCAGCTGTCCAGTGTGGGCAGCATGCTCCATAGATGTGGGAGGGTGGCAGCTCCATCCTTCTTCCAAATCAGAGTTTATTTGTTGGTTACAGTCTGTTTCCAAAAGAATCCTCCTCTGGTTCCATTCTAGACAATTTGGGTCAAATAAAACGGGCCATTTTTGAATTTCGTGCACTTTTCAAATGTTTACTGAACTTTCAGTAACTTGAACTTTCACTTCCGGTTCGAGGTTCATTTCCTGTTGCGAGAGCAGATTTTTTTAAAAACTCAATATCAATCAATCAATCAACCTTTATTTATACAGGTAAATCCCATTGAGCCTCGAGGACTCATTTACAAGAGAGACCTGATTAATATAATCAGTATAATCATTGATTGTTTTTTTTTTTATTATTAGTTGTGTTTTGTGAGGAAAATATCACAACAACAACATATTAAGTATTAACTTGGATGGAAAAGAAAATAATCTGATATTTTCTTGGGGGTGCTATGGCTTTTCCAGGGGGAGCTATAGTACCCCCTAGCTCCCCCCTGGAGACGCCTATGTCCTGAGCCTGTGGGGGGAGGAGGCGGAGCTTAAAGCTCCACATCATTAGTGCACACGCTCTGGTTACAAAAGTCCCACATGGCTGCTGCAGTAAACCAGTTCCTGCTGGGTCCAACAACAAGAGAACACCGTTGGTCCGGTATTAAAATATGTTTCTGGTAAAACCTAAATGTTTTATTGATCTGTGATTGTTTAAATCTGTCCGACTGACTGTAGCGTCAGTCTAACAGCTGGTGGAGGGCGGGACGATGCAAACACAAACAAACTTTATTGGTTGAGCTCTTTGTAAAACATGGAGTGAACAAGGACAGAGGGGAAGGAAGGAATGCAACGAGAGAGGAGGAACTCTGGAAAAACAAGCCGTTCTGCAACCTCCGGCTCTGGGGCCACATGAGGCTCTTTGGTTCCTCTACTGCAGGTCTTTGAAGTTTTCAGCAAAAATACCATAAAATAATATTCATATTCAGCTGCAAAGACCAGCACCAGTAGTTTTCTTGTTAAAGTTCTTACACAACAATATTAATAACCTCGTGCACAAGAGGCCTCACTCTGGGACCGAGATGTGTTCTGGTCGCCTCGGCCCATTCAGAAGAACACCGGGGGGGGGGGGGGGGGGGGGGTTGGAGACACCTCTGTCTGTTGCCGAGCGACGTAGTAACAGGACCAGGCTGGACACAGTGTGAATAAATAAATAAATTAATTAATAAAAAGACCCAGAGAGCTGCAGCTCAGTAATGTGATGAACGGATGACATCAGTTGCAGCCACAGGATTAAACACCAAATTAATTTGTTACTAAGTGAATATTGATGATGACTCGCAGGAACTTTGTCGTTTAAAACAACAGTTTACCACAAACAGGTTCACTTCACTGAGTTACCTCATTATAATAAATGACAGAAGGGAGATGTCCGACACTCAGTGAACGCATCACACCGCACTAAGTCCAGCAGAGTTCTGCTTCACTCCACTTGTGGTTCCGCTCGAAGCTCACATCTGAGCAGGACGGGGCGGCTTCATCTGTGATAATCTGTGGTAATCTGTGATAATCTGTGATAATGAAAGGCTAGTGGAAGCTTCAAGATGGACTGGTCTGTGGCCGTTTCACAGAACTGTCTTCTGAATGTACCCACTGATACCAGTTAGTTGTAGTTCGAACGCCTGTGACGAGGTACAGGAGGTTCTGCTGGTGGTACCTGGGTCCAGTGGGTACAGGAGGTTCTGCTGGTGGTACTTCAGTCCAGTGGGTACAGGAGGTTCTGCTGGTGGTACCTGGGTCC
>NC_056505.1:3632329-3638608 GCF_014905685.2 Nematolebias whitei
CTTCAGTCCAGTGGGTACAGGAGGTTCTGCTGGTGGTACCTGGGTCCGGTGTGTGGTTGGTGTTGGTACAGCCCGCTCCACTGTTCCTCTCTGCCACATCCAGACAGATGTTTTTGCTGCGGACCCCTGTGGCGAGTCGAGCTCAGTTATCCAAACATTATCTGCGTCTCTGAACAGTTATTACCCTCTGATTTATGTTTGGGCCCGGTTTCAGACGGTGAAGTGGTTCTGGCTGCATGTGGAGGCCGGACTGTGGCTCTTCTGGTGGCAGCAGGGTTTGTAAGGCTTTGGTGAAAAATGAACGTCCTGTTCACTTTTTGTGTTTTACTCAACCCTCATTTGAAACGTTTTATTTACGGACAATTTAAAGTTTGTAGAGACGAGGATGGAGGGAACCAGATGGACCGTGGGTGTGGGTGTGTTTTATCTCATCGTCCACAAACGTGTGAAGAGAATTAAAATAAAGTCGACAATAAGAAGAGTTTAAATTTTAAATGAAAGGTCAGGATTTTGTTTTTAATGTCCCAAGTTGTGGTAAAGGTAAACACTGGAGCAACGAAGACCAAACCAACACCAAACTCTCTAAAGCAGGTAAAAAACATTGTAAGGTCATGTAACTGCGTTCACAGACGACATCAGAACCACAGAACTGAACCCGTTGGAAAGATCCGCGAGGTCAAAGGACCAGCTGGAAACGAGCGGCAACATTCCTGTTAGTTGGTTTCTGTACGTTTTAATGGAGAAGCGTCTGCTCCTAAATTAAAAATACACTTAAATAAAGTAAATGTTTCCGAAGTGCAGCGCGTTTCAACGTGCTGACCTTCTGGGTCTACAACAAAGTCCAAACGGATCTCGGGGACAAATCAACATGTCTGCTGCTGCTTTAGATGGAGAACTTTACTAACTGGCTTTTCTATGTGAATGTTCGTGTTCAGTGCCCTGAGACAACTTTATGATTTGGTGCTACTTTATATAAACAAACTGAATTAAAATCTTATTAATCTGTTTTTTAAGCTCAAGTATTTCATAAAGAGGAACTTTCAAAGTGATCTTAAACTCAACTCTCTGTTCCGGTGATTTCCTTCGTTTGAGTTTAATTCTGATGTTTGTTTTTGGTTCGGATGTGACCCGTCAGAACCAGATGATTTACTGTTCTTTGTTCAAGTCCTGCTTCTCGGCACATCAAGGTTTAAAGTTTCCCTCTGAGCAGTTAATCTTAACGAGCCTGAAGGTTGCAACAGGAGCCGCTCCGGGAACTGATGATGCTCCAGCGTTGGCACCAACCGGCCTTCGTGTTGTCCGGTCTCCGTCCAGGTGTTTAACGCAGAGTGGGACACGTTTAACAAGTTTAGTCTCTTAGTTGTTGTCTCCCGACAGAAAGAGAGATTAGGAAGAGGTGAGGGACGAGATGGTGGAGGAGAAACTGGGGTGGAGCAGGCGGATGGAGAGAACAGATAACAGTAGAATTAGTGGAGTTCCATTGATTAGCTGTAGAACAGCAGTGTGCAATCATTGATCGGCTCTCAGGGCCAGTTTTACAGGATTTGGGATGAAAAACGTGACGAAGGAGAAAACGGCGCGGTGGGCACAGAAAGACGGGAGGACAGTTCAGACCGACCGCTGGACTTTTCCTGACACTGACGGAGACGTTCGTTCAGACGGAGGCTCTGAACATCTGCTCTGCTGGAGGCTGCGATTGGTCTTTGTGCTTCAGTGCGTTTGTGTGGGATATCTGGAGATAAGACTTTAACACCAAATGTGTTTATTAGCAAAATATCTCGTGAACCACTCGGAGGGTTTAAATAAAACTCTGAAGTACATCTTCTGGTTTACCTTGGAGTCAGCTCCGTTTAAAAACAGTTGACAACTCAAATGTGACAGTTTTACAGATATGGAGTTAAAGTTTGGTGTGGTAGTAGCTGAGAGTCATCACCAACACTTTTCATTCAACCTTTATTTATACAGTTTAGTCTCACTGAGCCACGAGGACTCATTTATGAGAGACCAGTTCCAGACACAACATATAAAGTACAGACAGTAACAGGAAATGACGACGATAAACTACAGAATGCAGTTAAAATAAAAACATTTAAAACGCGTCCTCTGAGTGCGACAGGTTTCCAGATCACATGAGAGTATTCATAATTTACAAACGTCACTTCTCATCAGAAAATGACTCAGTTTAAAACTCCGGCGGTGGGAGATATTTCTGTAAGGAAGGCCAGGCAGCAGTTATCAGACAGGTGAGGAGGAGGAGGCGCCATACAGCAGGTGGGGCTGGTGTAGAGCTGCCTTTTCTAACTCAGGCCCGAAGCCCGGCCCCGCCCAACCCGAATTTGGGCCGGACCGGGCCATGATAATGTGCTGGATGGGCAGGCCGGGTCAGTGTTGGGCGCGATCCAATTATTTGGCAACATGGCTTGCCATACAATTCAGTTTATTTATACAGAGTCAAATCACACCAGAGTTGTCTCAGGGCACTGAACAGGAACATGCATACAGTACATACTGTAGAAAAGCCCATTGGTAAAAGTTCTCTATCTAAGGAAGCAGCACAGTCGTTGAATCTTCTCTTCGTTGCAGTGTCCCATCAATCACCAGCCGCACGCGGTCATTTCACCGCGAGCTGACCGGCCTTGAAAGAGGGAAAATAAAGTTCAGTTAAACTTCAGATGGGACTACCGGTACTGCCAGGAAGCGATCCATCGCCCAAATGGACGTTCAGCCGCTGCACTCGGTGGAGGCATGCGACCGATGACCCAGACGGGTGAGATCCCAAAGCAGACGTGACAGAGCGTGGTCCGTGTCTGAATAATGCAGAGTGCAGGCAGAAGCAGGGATTCAATTTGCTTTGACGGCCATGAAAGGACAAACACCCCCTCAGCTCTGATCTTCTGACCCCTTGACTTGCGTCCGCCGACCGTTAATTATATAAGCAGTCAAAGCTTCATTAAAAATGTCGGGGTGTTTTTCGGGTTCGGACCTGTAATCACTGTTAATTTGTCAGGTTCGGAAATGATGACTACGGGCTGGGGCCCGAATGCAACTCGATAAGCTGGAGTAAGGAGAATAATCTATCCTTAAGCATGACTGAGACCAAGGAGATGACATCAACCCCAGGAGGAGAAGGAAGGAGCAATATGTCGCCTCCCCAAGAGATCAGAGGAGGTCCGCTGGAGGGCGTGAAACCCTCCACGTTCCTCGGTCCTCTCATCAGGGAGGATGGTCTCGGATGGTCTCACAGAAGTCGCAGCAGAGATGGTTCTTGTCAAGTTCTACTAGTTAATCTTAATTTAATCTGGTCTCCCTGAGGTCACTGGTCTCTGTTTCACGGTCCTGTTGGGCCTGGAAGCAGCAGAATGATGCTTGTTCTGGACTGTGGGAGGAAACAGGAGTACTTGGAGAAAACCCACAACCACAGGTCTACATCTGGGATTGAACACAAGACCTTGTTGCTGTGAGGCAACAGTGCTAACCACTAATCCATCATGCTGGACCTTCTCCAGAGTTCCAGGTGAGACTCATCATGTGGTCCAGAGCTGCACCGTTCAGGACAGGAAGAGATTCAAACTGTGGAGCCCTCCTCCTCCTCCTCCTCTCACCTTTACATCAGCTGGGTGGTCAAGGGGGTAGGACAGTTGTCTTGGCATCAGAAAGTCACAGGTTTGATTCCCCTCTGTGCCCACATGTTGCAGTGTCCTTGAGCAAGACACCTAATCCCTACTGCTCTCTGGACGCTGCCCGCCACTCCATTGTGTGGCTCTCATGAGTGGTGGGTTAAATCAGCTGTTAGATGTTGTGTGTTCATGCAGTGACGACAACACATCGCTTCAATAACACCACCGAGGACAGGAACCCCCCAAGAGGACCCCCCCCCATCTGAATTTAAAATGTGAGATAATTTAATTTAGTTACTTTATCAACGTTTTAGTTTGTAAGTCTATACCAACGATCTCACAGCAACTTCTGTCCATACATATCTGCGTGTGTGTGTGCGTGTGTGTGTGCGTGTGTGTGTGTGTGTGTGCGTGTGTGCACGCTCTAACACCTTCAGACATGATAACTAACAGCTGCATTAGTGACTTACTGACACACACTCGGTGATAAATGTATAAAAGCTCGTCTCACACACGTGTTCCTCTGACGGCGCTGCAGCCATTTACGTTCCAGGGTTTCTCCAGAGCTGCACTCAGGAGCTTCCACTGATAACTGGATCACATTCCAGTCTGAACGCTCAACACACACACACACGCACACACACACACACACACACACAGAGGGGCATTAACTCTCTGTGGTGAGGTCAAAGGTCAGAATGTTTCGGTACATGTCTGCTGAAGCTGTGCAGGTCACCGTTTGTCATTCAACACAATAACACAAAACTACTAAACGTTCATTTTAATCATTTTAAATCCTTTAAAAACAGATTTGCATCTTTGAAATATATTTTTATGGCTGTTGTTCCACTTCCTGTCTGTCAGTAAAGTCTCCGATCAGCTGTCAAAATAAAAGCCATCAGGCTGCAACAAACAAAATATTGACTGAAGAACACGAGCCAGCGTCTAACGATCTGATCGATCAGTTTGTGAAAAGAGTATTAATAAAGTATTTTTTATGTTTGTTAAAGATCCTGATCAAACTGATTTGATAATTTATCATACAGAACCTTAAGTATAATTTATTTAATTGGAATAGAATGTTTTTGTCTGTAAAATGTTTTAAATAGTTTGACACATTTAGAGAACGTTGACGTTCAATCTAAATATAATTAAATGTATAAATAATCTGCTGCCAGATGTACCAACAGCTGGATGTGTAATCTAATTTTCTGAGACACGTGAGTTTTGGTTTTTCATTATTTCTAAGCCATAATCATCAGAATTACAAGAAATAAAGTCTTTAAATCTTTAACTCTGAGTTATGAATCTGTCAAATACGAGTTTCACTTCCTGAAGTGACTTTTTTTTTTAAATTTTTTAATTTTTTGAGATTCTGGTTTAAACTCTCAAGCTTTCAATGTTCAGTAGAAACGATGATGTAACTGGGCGAGTGGGTTCTTAGGGTTTATGTTGTGAGAAATGTGTGAAGTTTGTAAGAACGAATGTTTCAGCAGCGTGGAAACTGATGGGGTGGACCTGAAGCTGCTGAAAGCCTCATCTGTTCCACACGGACCGGATCATTTGTGAAGCTGCGACATAAAAAAGCCTTTTTGTCCCGATTGTTGTGCTGAAGTAGAAAAATGACGGTCAGAGCCGTGAGCCCGTTGAGCTAAACACTGTGTGATGTGTGGCCGTTTGTCTCGCTGATGGAGTTCTGCAGCGATGGATTTGATAAACACAGGCGGCTCCTGACAGAACGGCGTCGGGCTAGAAACCAGCTGCTGGCCCAGTTCAGGGTCTCGTTGTAGCGTCGGCAGGACGTGTTACAGAAAACACCGTTCGGTCTGATCACACTGAACCAACTGCTCTGTGGGAGGAGCCTGGAGCAAACCGGCAGGGAGAACATGTAAAGTCCACACATGCCGGGAGTTGAACCCGTGAACTTCTGTCTGTGAGGCGGCAGCTCTAAACACTGCATTTAAAAACAAAAAGCTTTAAGAGCCAGATTAAAAACAGGATAAAACCATGAAATGAGCATCATCAGTGTTTATACAAACATGGGTCTGGATTATTTTTTAAACCGCAACATAAAGATCTCGTTTAAAGAGACACCACGATGCGTTTATACTTGATCCCCCGCCGCCACAGCTGAGCAACACAAAAACAGCTACGACTCCAAATGTAGAGTCTACAACTGGTTTGGTGTGGTAGTGGCTGAGAGTCTTCCTGTTACTCCACGTAACGGTAAATACAAGTTACAAGATACAACTTTATTTCTCCTCATGAGATGAGAGTCTGAAACTCTGGCGGGTGATAGGCATTACTGTAAGAAACACAAGGCCTTCGTTTGCTCAAGTCAAAGTTCTTTATTGTCATTCACATCTCATGTGGTGGAACGAAACTGTGTACACAGGGTCCCAGTTACATCCAACAAAAGTATAAATTGTAATAAACAGTAATAATATCTAAGATATGAACTAAGAATATGCTAAACTAAGAATACGCTAAACTAAGAATACGCTAAACTAAGAATACCCTAAACTAAGAATACGCTAAACTAAGCATACCCTAAACTAAGAATACGCTAAACTAAGAATACGCTAAACTGAGAATACGCTAAACTGAGAATACGTTAAACTGAGAATACGCTAAACTGAGAATACGCTAAACTGAGAATACG
>NC_056505.1:3638618-3638844 GCF_014905685.2 Nematolebias whitei
AGAATACGCTAAACTGAGAATACGCTAAACTGAGAATACGCTAAACTAAGAATACGCTAAACTAAGCATACGCTAAACTAAGAATACGCTAAACTAAGAAGACGCTAAACTAAGAAGACGCTAAACTAAGAATACGCTAAACTAAGAATACGCTAAACTAAGAATACGCTAAACTAAGCATACGCTAAACTGAGAATACGCTAAACTGAGAATACGCTAAACTGAG
>NC_056505.1:3638854-3659331 GCF_014905685.2 Nematolebias whitei
AGAATACGCTAAACTGAGAATACGCTAAACTGAGAATACGCTAAACTAAGAATACGCTAAACTAGGAAAGCGCTAAACTAGGAATGCGCTAAACTAAGAAAACGCTAAACTAGGAATGCGCTAAACTAAGAATGCGCTAAACTAAGAATGCGCTAAACTAAGAAAGCGCTAAACTAAGAATGCGCTAAACTAAGAATGCGCTAAACTAAGACTGCGCTAAACTAAGAAAGCGCTAAACTAAGAAAACGCTAAACTAAGAAAGCGCTGAACTAAGAAAGCTCTGAACTAAGAAAGCGCTGAACTAAGAAAGCGCTGAACTAAGAAAGCGCTGAACTAAGAATGCGCTGAACTAAGAATGCGCTAAACTAAGAATGCGCTGAACTAAGAATGCGCTGAACTAAGAATGCGCTGAACTAAGAATGCGCTGAACTAAGAATGCGCTAAACTAAGAATGCGCTAAACTAAGAATGCGCTAAACTAAGAATGCGCTAAACTAAGAATGCGCTAAACTAAGAAAGCGCTAAACTAAGAAAGCGCTAAACTAAGAATGCGCTAAACTAAGAATGCGCTAAAGTAAGAATACGCTAAACTAAGAATGCGCTAAAGTAAGAATGCGCTAAACTAAGAAAACGCTAAACTAAGAAAACGCTAAACTAAGAAAACGCTAAACTAAGAATGTGCTAAACTAAGAATACGCTAAAGTAAGAATGCGCTAAAGTAAGAATACGCTAAAGTAAGAATACGCTAAAGTAAGAATACGCTAAAGTAAGAATACGCTAAAGTAAGAATACGCTGAACTAAGAAAACGCTGAACTAAGAAAACGCTAAACTAAGAATGCGCTAAAGTAAGAATGCGCTAAAGTAAGAATGCGCTAAAGTAAGAATACGCTAAAGTAAGAATGCGCTAAACTAAGAAAACGCTAAACTAAGAATGTGCTAAACTAAGAAAGCGCTGAACTAAGAAAGCGCTGAACTAAGAAAGCGCTGAACTAAGAAAGCGCTGAACTAAGAAAGCGCTGAACTAAGAAAGCGCTGAACTAAGAAAGCGCTGAACTAAGAAAGCGCTGAACTAAGAATGCGCTGAACTAAGAATGCGCTAAACTAAGAATGCGCTAAACTAAGAATGCGCTAAACTAAGAAAGCGCTAAACTAAGAAAGCGCTAAACTAAGAATGCGCTAAACTAAAAATGCGCTAAAGTAAGAATGCGCTAAAGTACGAATACGCTAAAGTAAGAATGCGCTAAACTAAGAAAGCGCTAAACTAAGAAAACGCTAAACTTAGAATGTGCTAAACTAAGAATACGCTAAAGTAAGAATGCGCTAAAGTAAGAATATGCTAAAGTAAGAATACGCTAAAGTAAGAATACGCTAAAGTAAGAATACGCTGAACTAAGAAAACGCTAAACTAAGAAAACGCTAAACTAAGAAAACGCTAAACTAAGAAAACGCTAAACTAAGAATGCGCTAAAGTAAGAATGCGCTAAAGTAAGAATGCGCTAAACTAAGAAAACGCTAAACTAAGATTATACTACACACTAATATTACAAAAACAATACACCGAACAGCAGCACCATGAACTTTAGTCTTTTTATATGTTCCCCTACATATTTAATGTTTGTAGAGGTTAAAAAGTCCAAATACGTGTTTTTGAAACATTTTAATCTTTATCCTGATGCATGCTCAATAATCCAGGTAGAAAAATCTAAAAAAGTTAAATCTGGTCCTCTGGACATTCAAAAAAGCAAAACAAAGCAAATCAACAAAAAATGTAGAAACGTTTCGTCTCTCATCTGAGAGACTTCTTCAGTCTGAGGAGCTGTATTCAGCTCAGTCTCTTAAATAGCACCGTCTCAGGGTGGATCAACCAGTTTTGCTGCTGACAACCAAAACCAGCTGATCACATGCTCAAGAAGGACCATCAGCAGGAAGTGAGGAAGTCTCTCGGATGAGAGACGAAACGTTTCTACATTTTTTTTGTTGATTTGCTTTGTTTTGTTTTTTTGAATGTCCAGAGGACCAGATTTAACTTTTTTAAATTTTAATCTTTATTTTTTTAGAGCCTGGCTGATATTGAAATTTTGTCTATCACTGATATATTTGGAGGGGAAGGTTAATGCCGATAACTGATATAATGGCTGAACATTTCTGAGATTTGTCCTCCCCCAATAATTTAACGGCTACTTTTAAACCCGTTTTAACTCTTGACGTCTTCAAAAAGTCTAACGTGCGTTCACATTTTCTATCCTTCACTGTTCACCATAAAGTTATCAAGTGCGTTACAAAAATATAAATTAAACAAAGAACCTTCCTTCCCTGTCCGTTGTTTAAACAGTCGATCACGTACGGTGAAGGTCTCCTTACTATTGACGTTCTTTTTTTTTAGCAGAGAAGTAAACATTTCAGACAAACGACACATTTCATTGAGGACAACAAAGATAACGTTGCTAACACTGATATATATTTTACCTCTACGTTAGGTTTATTGTTCTGGATAAAGTTTTACAAGGCCTATTCTAGGTTATCTAAACGTTAGCTTGCTAACTTGACAAGTATGTAGCTAATGACGAGCAGGTTGGAGGATTGAAGATAATTTATTATTGTTGATTTGTTTTACAGATCTGTTAAAATAAACTTACCAGGCTCTGTTCAGCAAAATATGCTACACAGTATATTGCTCGCTGCTTCGACTGTGCTGAAAGTGAAACTTAAAGTAAACGGCCATGACTTGAAACTGGTCTTCATGCGCCCTCTGCTGGACAATTACGCCTTTTGCCAATAAGGACTCGGCTCATTCAGTGCTAACAGTATATCGGCGCATAATGGGACATCTATCACTGATATATGTCCCCAAAGGCGAATATCGGCCTAAAATATCGGCCCTACCGATACATCAACAGGGCTCTACTTTTTCAAACTGTTCAAGTTTCTCTTAAAGAAAGCTGCCCTATAAAGAGAGGACGGGCAGCTTATTGTTTCTGCATCTTCAGTCCAAGTCTGATGAAAACGAGTAAAGGGATGAATCATTTCCACAAGTGAAACGTCGTCTGAGCAGTTTGTCTGTTTAAAGAGGATGAAACAAAGCTTCAGATAAACGCTGAGCCGTCGGCGTGTTAAAGTGCTTACGTCCTGAGAATAATAAACGAGGCTGTTTCCTTTGATTCTCACACTCATTTACTGCATTGATTGGTTGTTGGCTGTATGGACAGCACTGAGGCCGGCTATCGGATCGGGTCATCACCTTATAAACACACTCGACGCCTCCTCAATACAGTCGCACCGCATCACCACGGATGGATGGAGGGATGGATTAATAATGAACACACACACAGAGGATGGGCCGGATCGACTCCGTTTAACTGCTTATGATCACCGTTGGCTGGGAAGTCCTCGGCTTTCCCTTGATTATTCTCCCCTCGTGTCGTCATCATCCTGAAGTCTACATCACCTGAACCCTGAGACCTCCAAACCAGCTGAAAGGTCCTCTTGTTTTGTTTTTCTGTCTTCGTGTCACGTTTTCAGTAGCATTCGTTTGTCTCTGTTCAAAGAGTTTTGAACGGAAATGTTCAGGTTGTCACGAAGAACCAATGTTTAAATTTTGGGTCCAGGAGTGACAGAGGCTGCTGCAGCTCGCCGTGCAGCTGACAGACAGAAGAAGAAGAGATGGGTGTCATGCCACCGTGTCTCCAGGTTTACATTGATGGAGAAAGCTGGATGCAGAACATATGAAGAGAATGAGAGCGTAAGAGAGCTGCGTTACTGCGTGAGTGGAGGTGTGCCATCTCCGAGAGCGTCTACTTTCCAAATCAAAAGTCCAGGCCACAACAAGCCCAATCTGTTTCACTTTACTTAAAGAATTCCTCAAAGTATATCTGTGATCCTTTCTAAGTTGAGAGTATAAATATCAAAAGGAGTACTTCGAGAGGTTGAATTTTTGGTCCAGAACTTTCTAAGACCCAGACAGGCCTGCTGGTCTCGTGGTGCGGGTCTTTAAAACCCCGTCTGTTTAAGGAGAAGTGATCGAGCTGCTGCAGGCAGGAGAGGAACAGAACCAGCATTTAAAAGTCTTTTGTTAACGGTTACAATTTATTTTCTGTTGATTTTATCAGCAGAGACGCCATTGAAGGTTTAGTTTATCGCTCAGGTATTTAATGTGTTTTATTCAGAATGTTTCTCTGAAGGTGGACGATGTGTCAGACCTCCGAGTGACTCGACAGCTGCTGAGTGAAGCTGAGAGGCTTTCATGCAGCTGTAAATCAGGTCTGTGCAACAGACGACACCCACAGACCCGTAATCATCACAGCTCCCACCGACAGAGGATTCAAGTTAAAGATGGATCTACTGCTCTTCGAAGGGAGCCGGATCTTGTAGATCCGGTCCTTCCAAAGAGCCGTTGAACAGTTAGTCATGTGGGACAGTCGTGCGTTTCCTGTGAGGGTCTGCATCCGAGGAGGAAACGAGAACGACTCTCAACCGTCAGCGACTCGATTCCCACCTTTCCTTTTTAAGAGCCGTTCAAAAGATTTCAGATTGTTCATGAACGCCACGCAGCCGGTTAGCTGTACCTCACACGAACGTCAGCGCCCTGATCCGTGTTTTCATCTGTTTCAGATTTATGATGCAGAGGGAACGTTGCAGCACTTCATTGATGGCAACGATCCCAGTAAGTCCAGTTGGATGAGGTACGTCCGCTGTGCCAGACACTGTGGAGAGCAGAACATGATGGTTGTACAGTACAGGTAAGAGACTCGCACCTGGTGGGGTCGTTACTCGTTATTAAGGTGTGTTTAGAACAGAAGACAGGAAATGACACTGACAAACTGTCGTCCTCTGTCCCACCATCTACATCAGGAAGCTGGACGGAGCGCCTCTGTCTCCTCCAGTTCTAATATGAAGCTAAACTGTCCCAGTTTATGGGTGCCGCCATGTTGTATCACAGGAGCCAGACTTTAAGCCCCGCCCACTGCCTCACAGTCAATCTGTGTTTTTATTTTTAGGGATCAAACAACTAATTTCGACAAAACATTCTTAATAAAAGAGCGAGCGACAGTAAGACCTACATGAATCAACACCTGGTCAAACATTACCTCAGTCGAGGTTTCTGTGTGAGGTCACATGTTAACACGCTGGGGGTGGGATGGGGCACATGCACCGCTGCTTCTACGTTTGCTCATGTTAAACAATAACAGTCTGTAGTTTTATGGTAGTTTAATATTAGTGGAGACAAACAGAACATCTGCTGATTCCAGGAGAAGCACACATTATTTAAAAGGAGTGAAGTGATGTTCCCACTGGGTGGAGTTTGCATGTTCTCTCCGTGCTGCGTGGGTTTTCTCCGGGTGCTCCAGTTTCCTCCCACAGACCAAAAACATGCATGTTAGGCTGATGGTGACTCTGAATTGTCCCCAGGTGAGAGAGAGAGTGAATGGTTGTTTGTCTCTGTGTCCCTGTGAGTAGTTTCTACAGATTCACAAGATGTTTGTAGAGATCTGGTGGAGGTCTGATGAATGTGTGTAGTAGACTACCTGTATAAATAAAGGTTAAATAAATAAAAAGTTCGGGGCTCTGTGAAAGATGTTCCTCATGGGGTGAGGACGATGCTGACGAAGGTGAGCTTTCACCCCTCGGCTGCCCACAGGAGCCTAATGATCTGAAGGCAGATGGGACCAGAGCACCACTGGTACCACTGGTACTGTGATGGACCCCTGAAGAAGGTCCACCTGAAGAAGGTCCATGTACAGCCTTGTGGTGAACTTCTAATGATTCAGAGAAGGTTTGACAGAAAGTTCTGTGAACAGATGAGACCAACATTCATTTCTTTGGTGTAGTCCAGAGACCTGGATTAGATGTAGAGATGTTATGATGGGCTCAGATCTGACGGTCGCCCTCGACTTGAACTCTTTAACAAATCAGGCTTGAGACTTTGACAAAGACGGCGGGTGATATGCATTCCAGGAAGGTTGCTGTCTTTTCCTGGCAGCTCCACCTAGTTCTTTCATTCGAAGCTTTTGTAGCTGAAATGGTCAGAACTTCCTTTAAAGACGGTTTTTACTGTAACTGTCAGTTTGGATGCCAAGAAGACGCAGCAGGAATGCAGCTTGGGCTGAATGTGAGTCACCATTTAACTTTGGACAAGCATGCGGGGGGATTTTTTACCAAACATTTCCTGTTCTTGTGACGCTCATTATTATTCAACAGGCTGCAGGAGCCATTTGGACATGTACATGTTTGTTACTGCTTGTAGTTGTTTTTATGTTCTCGTGATCAGATGTTGTCTTGGGAATGTGAGGGGACGTCCTCGTCACACCTGCACAGCTGAGGAACTTTCATTTTAGAGTCACTGCAGAAATGTTTGCACAGATTTATTTCAACACCGTTTCAAACAGATCTTCATAAATAATAATAATAAGTGTTTGAGTGCTCACGTCATGATTAATTTTGAAACAGACCAGTTAAATACAATTTTCAGACTTTCAGCTTTCATTCTGTGCATAAAACTCTGAATAAATCTGATTCTTGGTGTCCGTTTGCCAACATGCCCAGAGCTACTACCGGAAAATTCTACTAAATAATAAAAAATCAATGGTTAAAACTAGGGATGCACAATATTATTGGCATGGTATCGATATCGGCCGATATTAGCAATAAAGTTAAGTATTGGACATCGGCCATTCCATCACAATAACTCAGCGATATAAAAGGCATGGTTTATAAATATATATAAATATATATACATGCATAGTTGAGGATGAATTAATAAAAGGCACTGATTTTGTACGACAACCCAGTGACAAGGATGCCTGCAGCATCCGCTCAGCGTTATGACATCATGCACGCCGCTGAGTTTAGATTTGTGAAAATGTACAAATTTTCACTGTTCGAGTGTCGTCATTGTGTTAGAAAGAGTAAATGTCGTGAATAAATTTGATATCAAACATAATCCAGGTTGAAGTGTTACATCATTTTCAGACCCATTTTTGGCATCTGCATTTGGAAGGAGGCCAAACTGACAAAGACCATGTAGAGTAATGTCGTGTTTTAATTCAACAGCAGAGAAAGTCTCTGTAGTTTCTGTAAGTACGTCCAGGAAACAGAATATCGGTATCGGTTGGTTATTGGCCAAGTAAGTTTTAACATATCGGCCAAAAATCCAATATTGTGCATCCCTATTTAAAACAAAGAAAACTTCCCCCAAACTATCAACTATAAATGTTATTCAAGATTACAGTACAACTTTATTTATAAAGCACTTTAAAAACAGCACCGTTAGCCAAAGTGCTGTACACTAACACAAGCATAAAAACCATCAAATCAACAGATGCCATAAAAGTAATGAACTGTTAAAATCATAAAAGAGCAAACGGTAAAAACAATAAAAACAAATAACTTGAAAACAGTAAAACCAACATTTCAAGCTGAGTTAAAAGCCAACGAGAAAAAAAAAAGTCTTCAGAGCAGATTTAAGAACAGGAAGTGACGTCAGGGGCTGTTTAGGGTCAGCGACTGAGAACGCTCGGTCACCTCTCAGCCTCATGTTGGACTTTGGAACGACCAACAGCAGCTGATCTGCTGAGCTGAGAGAGAGGGGGAACATCTGGAGCTGGTCGAACAGATACTGTGAGACCAGGAAGACGCTTGAAAACAAATAAAAGAACCTTAAAATTAATCCAGAAACGAACTGGGAACCAATGTGGTGATTTTCAAATGGGGGTGATGTGCTCTTGTTTTGTGGTAGTTAAAAGGCGACCAGCAGCATTCTGAACCAGCTGAAGTCCAGTCAGTGACGACTGGCTCAGACCCACACAAAGTGAGTTACAGTAGTCCGGACGAGTTGTAATGAAAACATGGATTATAATCCCTAAATGATGTTGTGACAGAAATGGTTGGGCCTTGGCCGGTTGTCTCAGGTGATAAAAGCTGGACTTGATCACTGATTTAATCTGTGAATCAAGTTTAAAATCACACCCAGGTTAGCTGCTGTCTGTCAGGTGATGTGTTCAAGGACCCAGATCAGCACGGACTTTGCATTACTTATGATCCCTTATCATGTCTGAGCTTAATATATACATCTTAAACAGAGTGTTACTTGTCTTGTTACACCTGCAGTACAAGAACATTTGGCAGATTGAGTAGACCTGTCACGATAACAAATGATGCTGGGCGATTAATTGTCTCAGAAATTATTGCGATAAACGATATTGTTTTAAATTGGACAATAATTAGTAATTATTGTCAAATCTAAGAAGAAATGTTGGTTAATTTTTGTGTGTAGTACCTTTTTCAACCACTGGATGGCAGTTACTGACTGACTCAAAGGATGGATAGTGAGAGAGCGAGCAGTGTTTTTTTAAAGAATAATGGGAGGGAGGCCTCTTGACATGACATGGGCTGTCTCTCTTCGGTTCTCAAAATGGCGGATGCTCGGTGTGGTTTGATTTATCGTTTGAGTTCATGGTTGATGGTACAATTCTAGGTGCTGCATGCTAATTTACATCTCCTGATAAACTGACTGTACTCTTTTGTAAAAGAAAGTAAAAACCCTCCAACTGAAATTAGTTTAAATGGACAGAGTAAGAATTAAAATACAAACAAATCAACTAATGAACACCAGTTACTGTTTTTAAATCTGATGCAAGACAAACGTGTTTGACATGTAACCTTGAGCAAAATGAGAAAAAAAATCGAGCCTACATGTCACGTCAAATTTATTTATAAAGCACATTTAAAACAGCAGCTGTTTCCAAAGTGCTTTACAATAAAAATCCATGGCAGAAATAAAAATAACAATAGTTAAAAAGAAAAACAGAATGAACACAGAACATTAAACTAAGTGAAATGACACTGTGTTAAAAGCCAGAGACGACGGAGGTGTTTCACAAACAGCCGATGGGTGACCTGAGATCCTCGTGACACTGGAACTGTTGTCCACGTCTCACAAAATGCTGCAGCTCTGGTTGTCTTCACCTTTCTTCACCTGCTCCTGGATCCACAGGTCGATGTCGTCCTCATGAAGTCTCTTCAGCTCGTTGAGTTGCGTTTTGATCTCCTCCTCGCTCTGGAAGCAGAGCGTCGATCGTAGCTCTTTCATCTCTTCTTCGTGCTTTTGCAGCAGCTCGTCGTAACTTTTCTGACACACTTTGTTTTTCGTCAGCTGCTTTATTAAAAGATTGTTTTGTTGCTGCTGCTTCTGTTTCATGTCCTCCAACACAGCTGAAACATCTCCGCTGTATTTCTGCTTGAACTCGTTGAATTCTTCAGCTTGTTTTCTGGCTTCCTCAAAGTTTTTCTTCTGGATTTGCTCTAGGCGCTTGCTGAACAATTCTTTTGCTTCCTTCCATTCTCTGTCCTCCTTTTCTTTTCGTATTTGATCCTCCTCTTGCCTTTTGAGTTCGTACATCGTTTTTTCCTGCTCGTATACTTCTCTGAGCTTTTCCATTTGTTTCTGCTCTTCTTCACGTTTCTTTTCTTCCTCACGGCAGTGCTCCTCCCACCATTCCTTCCTCTCCTGCTCCCAGGCCTCTCGTTCTTGTCGTATTGATTCTTTGCTTTGTAATAATATTTTATTTATACTCTTTTGTGTATTTGCTTTCTTCAGGTTTTCATCTTTTTCATCCCATTCGCGTCGTTTCACTTCCTCTTCCCTCATCTTGACCTTCTTTTCTTGTTCCCTCTTTACCCTCTCCCTCTTCATCTCCTCCTCCTCCTTCTTAATGTTCTCCTGCTTTTCCTTCATTTTTTGGTCTACCTGATTTGTTTGTTCATTCATTTTAGCTGTTCGTTCTGCAGATTGAGTTCTTTTTTGTTGAAGTTCTTCTTGATGTTTCATTTCAAAGTTCTTCTGTAGTTCCTGTAGCTCTTCGTTTTTCCTCTTTAGTATCTTCTTCATTTCCTTCTGTATGGCTGCTTCTGCCTCTCCGAACATATTTGAGGTGTAATGGCCACCGCCATTTTTCTTCATCATTTCTTCCACCTTGTTTAGCAGCTCGTTCACTTGAGAACGATCGTCATCATTGTTGTTGAAGACTTGGTATCTCTCTCCACATTCAGTTATCAGTCTTTTAACAAAACTATCACCTTCTTCTATGTAACTCTCAAACGTTTGTTTCCTGAGATCATCTCCTTTGGTAAAAACAACGATGATGAAGTTCTCCGCCTTCTTGCCAAAGAATTCCCTGATCAGCTCCACAGTTTGTTTTTCCTCCTTTGTGAAGCGTCCGATCTGTAGGATGAGTAAGAAGACGTGAGGTCCAGGAGCCAGCAGGCTGACGCATTTCACGAGTTCTCGTTTGATCTCGTTGTTGGATAGAGCCGTGTCGAACAAGCCTGGTGTGTCGACAACAACGATGGGACGGCCATTGATCTCTCCTGTTTCCTTTTGACAAACTTTAGTTATTGACCGTTGACAGACCTTCGAATTAAAGCGTTCTTCGCCTAAGATGGTGTTGGCAGTGGCACTTTTACCACAGCCGGTCTTCCCAACCAGCACCATCCTGAGAGGCTCTGTGCTCTGCTCCTTCCGATCAACTGGACGTATTCCTTTGTATTTATTTTTACAGCTCTCTGGATTCATGGAGTTTGTGCGCCTTCTAACAGGAGGTTTGGGAAACATATCTTTGGTAAAACCAGTGGATCCTGCAGGTTTCATTTTCTCCACACTTTGTAACACTTCAGATACATCATGTTTATCATTGACGTTGAAGACTACGTATCGTCCTTCACAACACTGACAGAGCTCCTGGATGTCCCCGTTTCCTCGCAGAAACCACAGCTCAGCTGACGTTGCTTTTGCCTCCATATAGAAAAGAATCATTGTGAATCCATTAACCCTTGAGCTGAAGATGTTCTTGATGGTTTCCAGCTCTTTTTTGTCTTCCTCAGTAGGACTATCCAAAGGTAGGACCAACATGAAGGCGTGGATACCTTCAGGCTCACAAAGGGAGACGCATCTAAATAATTCCTTGTTTGCTTCTTCCTTTGGTTTTCCGTACAAAGCCGGGAGCTCCAGTGTGGAGACCTGTTGTCCACACACCTCTCCTTGATTTTTACTAATCTGTGAGCGATCCATTGCACCAAAGTCTTTTCCCAGAATTCCACAAACTGTTGCTGTTTTAATGGCTGCGTGTCTCCCGCAGAGGACCAGGTTCAGACGTGGTTTAACCGATGTAGGCGCATCTCTTGGATCAGCCTCTTCAGCAAATGCTAAATGTTGCCCCCTGTTTTCTCTCACTAAGTTCTCCATTTGATCCATCAGTTTTTGGAGATCATTGTTAGAAATATTTTTTTGACTTAAGTTAACTCTGAGGTTCCTTTGTCCACATTCTTGGACCAGTTGATTCACGGATGAACTGGTTCTCTCTGTGTTTTGAGTTGTGATGACCATTGCGTAGCTACAGGCATCTTGTCCAAGCAAACTCATAACGGATCGGACTTTCTGCCTGTCCGCCTCAGTGAAGTCTGATGGATTCACCAGAAGCAGCAGGACATTTGGTCCGGGCGGACAAGAAGCCACAAACATCTTCATGTCATGTCGAGCTTTGTCCACAGACTGACTCAGGATGTCACCTGTTTTTATCAGTGTGAAAGGGTTTTTTCTCCACTCGCCATGAAGAAGTTTAAATGACTTTTTGACATTTTGGAAAGAAACGTCTTCTTTCCCGGTCATGAAGTTACAAATTGTTGTCTTCTCATGATGGTTTTTTCCAAGTAACACCACCCTCAGGTCATACACTGAAAAACAACGAAAGAAAGAGAATAAAGAGGATTGGTACATCTCAGGTTTGTGACAAATATAATTTAGTACCTACAGTCTGAGTATTTAAACTACAAGTATAAAGTACAAATGGAAGTAAAATATTTGCTGAAATTAAATGTGTTCATGTAAAAGTACAACCGAGTGTAAATCAATGCATTTAGATGTTTGTGTAGCTCTGAGCTCACCATCTTATCTTATCTATCTGATAGATTCCAGTTTGTAAATATAAATAATAAATCCAACATTTTTCAGTCAGGTCAGATGACCTGACTGAAAAATGTTGGATTGTATACCTGGATTATTGAGCATGGACTTTGTTGTAAATAATAAATCTTCATCATACACTAAAGTTAGTCATGGAGTTCCTCAAGGTTCAGTGCTTGGACCTATACTCTTTACCTTGTATATGCTTCCATTAGGTAAAGTTATTAAAAAACATGGGATAAATTTTCATTGTTATGCTGATGATACACAGTTATATTTGTCCATGAAACCCAATGAATCCAATCAGCTACTTAGACTACAAGCATGTCTTAAAGACATAAAAACCTGGATGTCCCTTAATTTCCTGCTTTTGAACACAGACAAGACTGAGGTTTGAGTGTTTGGCCCTGAGCGTTTCAGGAATGAATGTTTCAGTCTTTCTCCCTCCTTAGATGCATTAATCTGTCCTCCAGCTCTAATGTTAAAAATCTTGGTGTTATTTTTGATCAGGACACGTCTTTTATCCCCCACATTAAAAACGTTACTAGAACCTCCTTCTTCCACCTGCGTAATATCACTAACATTAGAAACATCTGATCTAAAGATGATGCAGAAAAACTGGTCCATGCATTTGTCACGTCTAGACTGGACTTTTGCAATGGTTTATTATCTGGGTGTCCAAATACTTCTTTAAAACGTCTTCAGTTGATCCAAAATGCTGCTGCCAGAGTCTTAACTGGAGTTATTGGGGAGATCATCTCTCTCCAGTTTTAGCTTCTCTCCATTTCAGTGTTTCCCCTACCATTATACAAGCGGGGCGCCCTGCCCCATCAACAAAGCCGAGCACCCCGTCTACCGACCCCCCCCCCCCCCCTTCCCAATTATTATTTTTTAATCGAAGACGAGATGAGCGCCCTGCCATGGCAAGTTATGTAGAGGAAACACTCCATTGGCTCCCTGTCAAGTCCAGAATAGAATTCAAAATCTTACTTCTAACCTACAAAGCTCTCAACAACCTAGCTCCATCTTATATTACAGATCTTATTGTTCCATATTTTCCTAACAGAGCACTTCGCTCTCAGACTGCAGGTTTACTTGTGGTTCCTAGAGTTTTCAGCAGCAGAATGGGAGGAAGATCTTCCAGTTCTCAGGCTCCTCTCTTGTGGAACCTAGTTCCAGTTTCTGTCCATGAGGCTGACACATTTTTAAGACTTTCCTTTTTGATAAATCCTATAGTTAGGGTCGGCTTGTTATGCTGCTATAGACTTAGACTACTAGAGGACACATTGACCTCATTTCCTTAAATGAATTGTTAAAATTGAATAGATTTGATACTATTTCTATCTTAACATGTGATTCTTGACCTGCCATTGTGTATCTGTTCCTACCAAACCCAGCCGGTCGAAGCAGATGGTCCTCTGGTCCTGATCCTGGTTCTGCTAAAGGTTTCTTCCTCATGAGGGAGTTTTTCTTTCCACTGTCGCCTTCATGCTTGTTCAAGATGAGAGTTCTGTGATGGAGTTAAACTCAAAGCTGCTCCTCAGATAAATAACGTTAAATTATTATTTTATATTTGAATGTTTCTGTTCAGTCCCTGAGACGACTTCTGTTGTGACTTGGAGTTTTATAAATAAATTTAATTGAATTGAATGAATCTTCACGCCTTATTTCTTGGGATCTTTTGACACATGAGTACAAGTACCGTAGTTTTAACGAGAATACTTTGTGTCTATTTAACGTCTCCATCAAATCTTTACATGACCTGCTTGTCAGCATTTCATTCTTTTATCTACAACAAGTTACCAGAAATGATGCTCAGCTTCTAAATGCTTTTTGTTTCATAACTTCCACACAAGGTTTGTGGAACTTACCAGATGTTGACGTCATTTTCACAGCATAAATTCCCAAACAGAACCTGTTGCCTGAAAGGAAGAAGCAAAACCAATAAAAGTACAGATAATTAATTATTTAAGAAAATGTTACTTTAGTCTTAAAAACCCAATTCACGTCATTGATTTAACAAACATTTCTGTTTCTATTAACGTGTAAAAAGATGAGTTTTCTTCTTTGTGGTATGAGTTGTTTAACCATCCAAGCGTGAGCTGAAAGTATTTCTATCAGTATCACCACCCTGAGTGTGGAACAGTCCTCGTACTGACGGTTCAAGTTGATGTGCAGAGTTTGTCTGACAGGTCAAGGGCTATAATAAAGAACTACACGTGAAATATGCTTTCACCCTCGACAAACTACATTGATTTTTAAAGAACATTTTTAATAACTAACCAATAAAACACCAATAACGGAATGTTAAAACGTACTTTTTATCTGGCAAAACGTTCTCCTTGAACTCTTTACTAATTGTGAAGAATTTAGAGACGCTTTTCTTTTTCTAATTCCAGGTCACAAATTACAATGAGCTCTCCGTCTTTTCTTTATTACACTTTGTTTGTCCTAAAAAATATACTGTAACACTGAACTGTTTAAATTAAACTGCAGCCTTTCAACATATGTACAAATATAAAAACATAATATTTCTTAGTTTTTTCTACTCACCAGATGAACGTTTTCTGTGTTATCGCCTCCAAAGTTCCAGTTTGAGTCCAGTTCTTCTTAGACGAGACAGAAGTGGGTCCTGGGAACTGAAGGACTAAAGAAGAAATCAAAAAGCTTGATGTTATTGTAACACAAGCATGATGACATGTTTGAAGCCCGAGCCAGAGAAAGAGTTTTAACCTCTGAACTGGTAAAACTCGTTGAGCCGAGGCGAAGACGAGCCGACGTCTGATTGGACGTTATTAGATGACATTCGTCAGCGCAGCTTTTTAAAGGGCTCACAATAATTACTGTTAACTGTCACATGCACTGGCACACGGGAAGGAAAGGTTTTTGTCTCTGTGTTTATCTGCCTTTTCTCTGTTAGCGAAATACATAAAAGAATAATGGATTTTAATTAAACTAACAACGTAATAAATGGATGAATTTATTAACATTTGGATTCAAACTGATCCAAGATGGCCGCCACAGCTAATCGACACTGGCAGAGACAAAATGACCATAAGTCAGTTTTACAGATATTGATTACTCCGTACTCTGAGCCAACGGTTTGGGTGAGATCTTAGCTTAAAACTTGGGTCATAACTAGAAGTTGATTCTGTCTGCCTGTTAGCAAAATATATTTTGATCTACTGGCTGCTGCAGCTAACTGACCTTAGCAAACATAAGCTATATTATAACTTGTGCAGTTCTACAGATAATGAGCTAAAATTTGGTGTGGTGGTAGCTGAGAGTCGTCTTTAACACAAACTCTGAGTTCTACCAGATCTCCAAATGTTTTGTAGCATCTCACTTATTGTCCTCATGCTGCTCATTAATCCAGGTAGATACATCTAACAAGCTTAAGTCGGGTCCGGCCGATCGTTAGCACCTGATGGCTGTTTACTGTTCACAGAGGGCTGAGTGATACTAGCAATCACAGCATTGTAAGAGGGGGACAGTTGAACCAGGAGGCTCCACCCCTGTTTAATGATGGACGGTTTCTTTTCACAAAGATGGCCTCCTTTACTCCTCTCTCAAACCATCGTTCCTCTCTGTCCAGGATGTGAACATCTTCATCCCTGAAAGAGTGACCTCTGACCTGGAGATGAGTGTAGACCGCAGAGTCCTGGCCTGATGATGTTGATCTTCTGTGCTGGGCCATCCTTTTGGCCAGTGGCTGTTTAGTTTCCCCGATGTAAGACTGATCACCCTCCTGACACTGAACAACATACACAACATTACTCTGTTTGTGCCGGGGGACTGGATCTTTGGGATGAACCAGTCTTTAATGTATTTTGGGGTTTAAAAGCCACTGGAACGTTATGTTTAGAAAATAAACGTCTCAGTTTCTCTGATACTCCCTCAACATATGGAATGACCACTGGTCTGGGTCTGGGTTCCTCCTTTTCACCTGATGGCTGACTGGAGTCCTGTTTGGGTTTCTTCTCTGCTTTTAGGAAGGCCCAGTTAGGATATCCACATTGCTCTAGAGCCTGTCTTGTGTAGGATTTCTCCTTCTGCCTGGCTCCTGAGCTAGTGGGGACGCTGTCTGCTCTGTGGTACAGAGTCCTGATGACTCCTAACTTGTGCTCCAAAGGGTGATGGGAGTCAAACTGCAAATACTGGTCTGTGTGGGTGGGTTTGCGGTACACCTCGGTTTGCAAATGTCCTCTATCAGAGACTGAGACCTCACAGTCCAAGAAAGCCAACCTGCCATTTTTTACATCTTCTGTGAACTTTATATATTTATTCAGTTTGCTGTCAGCAGCAAACTGGTTGTTCCACTATGAGAAGGTGATTTTTATAAGACTGAGTTTGTTGCAGCTCTTCAGACTGAAGAAGTCTTGTGGACAAAAGACAAAACGTTTCAACAAGAAGACTCCGTCCAGAGGAGCTGACTCAACCTTGTCAGACATTTCACATAATGTTATTTTTAAGATTTCTCTGAAGTGACTGCAAAGCATCATTTCTGGCATGAAAACTCTTGAATGAAAGTTGATGGATGACTTGCATTTCTGTAATTAAAAGCTTTTTTTATTAGCCTTTATTTAAAGTTTTAAAAATATTAAAACTTTAGTTGGATTGTTAAAATATTTCTAAATATTCTAAAATGTCTTCTGTTTTACAAACTGTGCTGGTTTGCAAATGAACATCTGTGGCTTTACTCGACCTCTGAAGATTCAATTCAATTCACTTTATTTATTTATCACCAAGTCACAACAGACATCATCTCAGGGCTCTGAACAGAAACTTTCATATATATAATAAATTAATTTATTAACATTATTCATCTAAGGTAGGGAAACTTGAGTTTTTGGTAAAATCCGTGGATGTTTCTCTGATTTGTTAAAGATGTAATCTGTAAAGAACTGATCATCGGTAAAATAAATTTAGATGATCATCAACTTTTTGTATCAATATTTAGAAGTTGTTTCTGAAGCTACTTCTGCTTTTTAAGAGAACAGAAAACAAAGAAACTGTCAAACTTTATTGTGTTTTATTTGTTGTTGGGATGATTTTAAACTCTGAAAAACAGACTTTTTGTCCCCTCTGTCCGTCTGTGCACGTTGTGAACATGATAACTTCAAACATAAACAACGTGCCGACGTCCGTTTTGGCGTGTAGCTGCATCTCAGCATAAGAAAGAACACTATCAAAAATTGGGTTGCCACGTCAAAATCCAAGATGGCCACCACCTTAAATATATACAGTATAAACCAGCCAGCCCAGTCATTTGAGGAAACTGTTTTCTTGTTTTCATGTAGCTTAAAAGTATAGTTTCCTCAAACGATTGGGGTGGTCGGTGGGGTGGCTGAGACTATAGTGGGCAAGGCCACCATTGGCCACCCCCTGGCTCCACCATTGTATGTGGTGGTTAAAGTTTCTCCCACTGCTCGCAAGGAGCCGTCACTCAGCGCTGCCTCGGACAAGTAAAAATATAAATGACTCCCTGTAACACCTGCCCACTGGGACGTCTTGCATCAAAAACATCAAGGTTTAATTACATTTCCCGTTAATTTCCAGTCCAGAAAAACACTCTTCTCCAAAAACTACAAACATTCACTGTTCAAGTCCTTCAGTGACGGGGGACATCAGCGTGCCGCTTGTTGTTTGTAACGTTCCTTTTGGATGTTCGGTTCATGACACGGTCCTACCTGGATGTGGCCGCGTCTCCGAATGAAACATGTTTTTGTTTTAAATACACATTTCTCCGTGTTTATTTACCCCTGTCTGTCCGTCTTTTCGTTCTGGGAGGTCTTTGGGTATGTTTGATTTATAGCCTCGTCCCTCCTCGTCGTGTTTTCACACGGGTCCAGCAGACTGCTCCCTCGGTGTGGGGAAGAATAATAAAATGAACTCCAACGTTCTCAGAGCTCTTCATCACAGTTCTCTGCTTTATTACAAAGTTTTAATTAATCAACTTTAAAAGGCTAAAATTGATCTTACTGCAGTAAAAATCAACGACTAAACGTTCAGTTATTAATAAATGTCTTTGATAAAACGGGACAGGATTTCATGTTGAGCTCTTAAATAATTGCAGGCAGTTTCTGAAAGGTCTTGAACTGGACTTTAGGTCGGGTCAGGAGGTTTTTATTCGTGTTTAAATCAAATCTACTTTATTTCAAAAGGAAACTCGAGGTTGTTTCAAGTCTTTAGATGTAATAAAGTCGTTTTAAAGTGGATTCAATTTGATCTCCTTTATCTGTAATTGTTTAAAAAGGCTAATTAGACATCTTTATTTTAGGTAAATTAAGGGAAATGAGGCTTCATGTGGGAGTTGAACTTGTGACCTCTCAGTTACGGTCGTCTGTGTCTGCGCCGCACGATTACAGCAGGACAAAAACATGTGGGAAAGTGTTTCGGACCCGTCTGAGCCCGAGCTGAAAGTCTGCTTTTCGCTCCATGTTAGAATGATGTTTTTGGGCGGAGGAGGTGTTGTTTCAGCGGCAGTGTGACCCAGGAGCCATCAAACCTCTTAACTGCATGATTGAACAACTCTGCCGTCATTATTTGGACTGTGCGAAGTGAGAGGCACCAGATATTTCCCATAAATCATCTGGGTTTGGTCAGACGTTAAATAAAGTCGTTATCAGATGGTAGAGCGTTCTAAAATCAGACGGGCCGAGTTTAAGATCCGTCTCACAGGATTTGTTCTGGTCTGATGCAGGAGGACTCTAACCATGTTTGTTTGTTTGTTTGTTTGTTTGTTTGTGCAGGTGCTGCATCTTCTACAGAGCCTGCATGGACATCCCCAGAGGAACTGAGCTGCTGGTTTGGTACAACGACTCCTACACTTCCTTCTTCGGCATCCCGCTGCAGTGCGTCGCTCAGGACGAAAACCGTAAGAATCGACGCGTAGCTTTTCTGCAGAAGTAAATTTAAATCGTTTCTAATTGTGAGGAAAAGAAAACCGCATCGTCCAGTGCATCTTCTAAAACTCTTAAGCTTCTAACAGTTTCTCAAACAAGCAGAGAGTTTTTCTCATTCTGTGCGTCGCTCTACGTTTGGGTCCGGTCCCACTGGAGTCGCCAGTCCATTGTTTCCCCTACCATCATACTCCCCCCACCTGACAAAACTCATAGAAGACATGAGCGCCCTGCCAGGGCAACTAAAGACAACTGAACTAGTCGTTAGATTGTTCTTGGTTGTGAAGTTTCAAACGCTGTTATTGACAACTAATCGTTCACAGCCTCGTTAATGAAGACTCAAAGTAAAAATACACGAGTTTAGTCCGATTGTCTTTTTTAGGAACGTGTAAGGTTCTGATAAAAAGTGTGGGAACATCTTTTCCATGTAATACTTCCTGAAAAGCTGAAATAAAATATTTGAGCTAAAATAGTAGTTTATCCTAAAAAGTACTAAATATTAAATCTTAAAAACAAAAGCCAACGCAGACAGTTTTTTATATCGCTTTATTATGTAGCTGTTTTTATTTTTTATTTTTTAAATATCATTTTCTTCCATTTATTTTTTGCATTTATATTATTTCTTTTGAGAATGTCTACGGTTGTCATCCGAGATGCGGTAGAGGCAGGGCAGCCGACTCGGGACCCGAAAGTCTCAGGTTCAATCCCCAGTCGTTGTGCATGTCGCGTGGTGTCTCTGAGCAGCACACCCCATCCCCAACTGCACCCCGGGCATTTTCAGTAGCTGACACTGCTTCACCTGAGGGTGGAGGGGTTACATGCACAGAGCCCATTTCACCATTAGATGGGAACACACGTACAGTGATGACAACGCATACACATTATTATTATTATTATTGTTATTATTATTATTATTATTATTATTGTTATTGTTATTATTCTTTGTTAAATCTCTCTTGTAAATGAGTCCTCGAGGCTCAATAAGACTAACCCCTAGAAATAAAGGTTGAATGAAAAATCCTCACAAAATGTTTTGAAACAATAATTATAATATAAAAAATATCTCATTTAAATGTAAATTAAATAAAATAGGCTCATAAATGTTTAGGCCTGGAAAAATGTTGGGACATTTAAAATTGTAAATATGTAGGAACCTTGTTCATTTTTTTTTTCTTCTGTAGTTTTTGTTTTTCTTGGTTTGTTTCCAAATATCAGTTTTTATGTTTATTTATAAATCGTTTGACTGTTCAGTCAAATATTTAGGAAGATACAAATGTTGCTTTCAATTCAGGATATGGCCGCATTAATTTGTAAAAAAAAAAAAAAACATATATATTATATATATTTTTTTTTATATCATATATACATATGTATATATGTATAATATTATGTGTGTATATATATACTGTATATATGTATATATTTGTGTGTGTGTATATATTATATATAATATATATATATATAAATATTATATATATATAATATATTATATTATATATATTATATTATATATATATTATATATATGTGTATATATATATTATATTATATGTATTTATATATATATATATATATAATGTGTGTGTGTATATATATATATATATATGTGTGTGTGTATATATA
>NC_056505.1:3659431-3671221 GCF_014905685.2 Nematolebias whitei
GAACGAGGTTAAAGCAGCACAAGCTAAAGGAACTAGGTTAAAGCAGCACAAGCTAAAGGAAGTAAGTTAAAGCAGCACGAGCTAAAATAATTAGATTAAAGCAGCACGAGCTAAAGGAACGAGGTTAAAGCAGCACAAGCTAAAAGAACTAGGTTAAAGCAGCCCAAGCTACAAAAACGAGGCTAAAGCAACACGAGCTAAAGGAACGCGGTTAAAGCAGCACGAGCTAAAGGAACCAGGTTAAAGCAGCAAGAGCTAAAGGAACGTGGTTAAAGCAGCATGAGCTAAAGGAACGAGCCGGATGCTACAGAAAAATCTAAACTGAATCAATTGCTGACTCAGCATTTGGATTATTAAATAACTTTTGTGTTCTATGTCATATAAGCTTCGCCCTTTAAGGCCTTCGCTTTAGTGGGTTTATCCCGTTATGCAGAGCATAAGCACTGAAAAAAAATTAGTCCACGCCCACCTGCTGTGTGGGCCCTACCCGGTCCGTATAAATTACGTTAAGAGCGGGAAATCGGCTCCCATTTTTTCTTCAGCGAGCTAATATAGCACTGTCAGAAGAACAAAGAAGATAAGTTGTGTAAATGACCAACCTTGTGAAGGATGCTGGGCCCGGCAGTCGACCTCCGGTCGTCCGGTGAGTTCTCCTCCCCGAGGAGAAGATGACAGCAGTCTTATTCCAAGGTAAGCGTCGTGGAACATTTCCCAGTGACAGGTCACTACACGCTGGACAACGCCATCTTGTGTTTTTTCCTCTTATCGCCGACCCTCGGGGCGAACCGGATGGTTCCTCCGGGGCAAGGCGTGCTCAGCTGCAGCCCCCGCTGCTCATTCCCTCCCGGGTAGCGTAGTGTAGGTGGAGGGGGGCTGAGTGAATGCTCACCCCATCCCACCTCGTTTCGCATCGGCGATCACACCGCTCCCGGCCGACGGCGCCCTCAGGGGTTGCCCGGCGGAACCCGGGAGGAGGCTGACATGAAGGGACCCCTTTTTTTCTACGTCCCTCGCCTTTTCCCGTCAGTTCGGATGATCGGCGGGAAGGTTGTTTTTCACTGGGCTCCACTGTGGCTCACCGTCTTGATCCATACGGCCTCACGTTCCAACAGGACGTTCCACGGGCGAGGCCGCAGACGGTTTTTTCCTGGTAGATTAGAGGAGTCGGTCCCCAGTCCGCTCCCATCACCAGAGTTGAGGGATTCACCGAGCGGGGCTATTCCTCGGTAACCCCTCCTGGAGCCAAGCCTCGCGGAAGCTTCCGGAGCGAAGCTGCCCAGGCCGGAGCAGCGTCCCGTCCCTCCGGAGGAACACGAACCAGACGGCGAACACGCTCTCGAATCGAGCCCACCAATGTGTTTTTCAGGCAGCCGCAGTTAGCAACAACGCGCGCTGCTAGCACATAGCATGTCCAAGGGATTGAAGGCCGCAGACCTGCCTTGGAGACAAAGAACTCCCTCTGTCAGGCAGCTGACGCCAGCTCAACATGTGTGCCTCTCCCACGGTTTGCCCGTCGAGGACTGCAGCGCGGAGGACGACGACCCAACGACCCACCTGGCTTCGTTACTCCCCTCGCTGCCGGAGAATCTGCACAAGACCTGATGAAACATCGCGGACGCGCTGTTCAGAGCAGCTTCAAACCATGCTGGCGAAGTGAAACAGTCGGAGGAGGTGCCAGAGGCTGTGCACCACCTCATCAAGCTGCGCGGCCCACCCTGTCCCGCTGGAGGGACCGTCGCGAGCAAGCTTCGACTTTTCCACGGCCGCGGCTCTCGCTGAGTTCCACCACCAGCCCCGCCCGTCAGAATCCAGCCCTCTGCACTCCGGCAGCCTGCAGCTCAGCGTTTCCCCAGAGTTCGCCTGCAAGACAGCGCTCTGGGCAAACAATCGCAGAGCTCATGAGAGAGAAAGCTCTCAAAATGACGGTCTCCGGAGGGTGTGTGTAAAAGTGGCACGAAAGTTGAAATAAATCATCATTAATGATCAAGTGTCTGTTTTTCAGCCAGTCTGTAAGCCGGGATGAGCTCACAGCGGCCGCACACATAAGAGCCGGTGTCCTTTATAAGGCTTTTTAAACTCACCGCCGCTCCAAGACATTATTAATCGCTTACAGGGCACGATGGTAAGTGAAAATAACTCGTTATAATCCCGGGCTGCACGTTTTTCACCCAAGTGATGTCAACTCATACCCGTGGGATGAAACAGCCCCACACACGAGCCGGTGTCCTTAAATAAGGGTTTTTTAACTCACCGTCGCTCTAAGACATGACGAGTCGATCACAGAACAGCCTCCACACATGAGCCGGTGTCCTTAATTAAAGGTTTTTAAACTCACCGTCGCTCTAGACATGACGAGTCGATCACGGCACAACGGTAAGCGAAAATAACTCATTACCAACTAGAACTGCACGATCCTCACTCAAGCGGTGTCAACTCGCACTCGTGGGATGGAACAGCCTCCACATGAGCCGGTGTCCTTAAACAGGTTTTTAACTCACCGCCGCTCTGACATGACGAGTCGATCACTAAGATGGACAGCCTCCATCCAACGGCGCTACGTTGATGCTGGCGCACACACACAGCTGCCGGCGCTAACCAGCTCACATCGGTATGAATGTGGTCCGCAGGCTGGTCCGGGTGGGGGTCCTTCTCTCTCAGCTTTCGGCAGCTCACCGCAGCTTAAACGTGAAGCAGCCGAAGAATCCGGTAATGAGTCCCACCTCCCTCTAGCGCGCGCCCCTCCAGCGAGAGCGGCGCGCGTCCCTCCAGAGAACAACGTGTGCTCCCGCGGGGCTAAGCAGCCTTCACTCCAACAGCACGGTGTAAATGAAGTCACGCCCTCCGCCTTTCAACGTTCGCACAGCGACGTCAAACGCGCAGCTCACCGCGTCATCAGCTGTCACACGCTTCGCCTTCAGCTCAAGTCTCGCCCGGGGTCACACAGAAAACATTCCCGCGACGCATGACGGCGGTTGAGGGACGGACTGCTGACAGCCGTACAAAACATGACGCATCATTAACGCACGTTCATCCACGAACGTTACGTAGAGTGGCTAAACATGCTCGCCGTTTTTCAGATGGATGGACAGGGTTTATGCAAATGGTACAAGTTACAGTTTGCAACCCGAACCCCTCCATTCAGAGGAGTTATATAAACGGTCCCGTCATCATCATCAGACTGATTCTCTTCCCTAAATGCAGAAATCCAAGTGTTTTCTGATAAAAGTAATCTACAGAGTTCCCCAAGGGAGAGAAAACACGAGGGTTTTTACTCACGGATCGGAGGGGTGAGACCGTTCTTGGATCTGTTGTTTAACATCCAGAGAACGCATACCGATCATCCTAAAACACAGAGACGAGAGTTTTTTGTTTTTACCTGGATGATCTGCGGATCCTGTCACTTCAGACAGGAGGCGCTGATGCAGGATCAGGTGTTGACATCACACCTGTTAATCTGGGCTTCGCCATAAGTGGAAGGAAGCTCGATTTTCCCGGCCCAGACATTTGTTTTTCTGGAGTGGAATTAAATTCAACCACCATGAAAACTCATTTATCACATGAGACGCCTCTAGAGGTGTTTTTGCACGTCTGCATGTGGATCCAGTAAAACAACGACGGATGATCATTGTCTTTTCCTCTGTGGAAGCAGACCTCCGACTCTGGGGAAACACCTTGTTTTTCTATCAGAGGGAGTCCCCCTCAGCAGACCCACGTCATGGGTCAGTCTTCACGGACACGTTGCTGTCAGGCTGGGGGGGGGACATACCTATCTCAAGCAGTAGGGGCGCTGTGGCCCCACTACACATCAGCCCACATCAATGTTTTGGAGTGTCGCACAGTACTGAATGTGATTCAACACCTTGCTCCTGTGCTACAGAATCAACACGTGTTGATTCACACAGACATCATGATGACTGCTGCATACATAACCATCAGGGTGTGCGTTCAGCCAGATGTTACACATTGTGCGAAAGCTACTGAGTTGGGTTCATCAAAACCTGCTTTTATTAGAGCGGTTTACATATCCGGTGTTCTGATGTGACGTCCAAGGGCGGCCCACGTTACGTGGACCGGATCCTCCATCCGGATCTGATGTTTTTCAGACGCAGCAGAAGTTGGCAAAGCAGCTGTGGACCTGTTTGCGATGCGAGAAGAACGCTCAATGTCAACTACGGTTTTCCCTGAGCCCGCGAGACGATCCATCGCTGGGGGGGGACGCATTTGCTCACAGTCGGTGGCCCAAAACGCTTTTTACGCGTTTCTTTCCCCCCCACCTCCTCTGTTTTTTACGGTCCATGAACCGAGTTCAAGAGGAGGGATTGACAGCCCTCCTTGGTGGCTCCCGGCGTGTGAACGCACTATGGTTCCCAGGCCTGCAACGTCTGTTGTTGGGTCGCCGTGGAACTGTCATGGAGGAAGGATGCTCTCCTTCAGGCAGGAGGAGCGACCAAGAGTTACCCAGAAATAGGTCAACACCGGTGGGTCTGACCGCTGAGCGGTTCCACTTAGAGGATGGGTCTCCCTCAGGAGATAGTGTGCACAATTCAAGATTCACGTGCTGCATCTACCACAGTTCTGTACACATCAAGGGGACGGCTTTTCAGCGCTGGTGCACAGAGAAGGTTTAGAGACCACCTCATGCCTTTTAAGCGGCGTGTTGTTTTTCTACAACAGCTGATGGATAGGGAGTTGGCTTTCAGTACGCTTTAACGTACGATTGCAGCCATCTCTTCCTGCCACAAAGGGTTTGGAGACAGAACAGCTTTTATCACCCGCTGATGAAGCGGTTTCTAAAAGGTGTACAGAGATGTAGGCCTGTTTTCACGCCCACTTGTTTTCCACAGTGGGTTTAACGCTGGTCCTGCGAGCCCTGATCAAAGCTTCAATTGAGCCTCTGGATCAGGTTTCATTTAAATTCTTGTCTTTTTTAACAGCCCTGTTGCTGGTTTTAACACCCGCTAAGAGGGTAAGTATTTATCTGCCCTCTCTGTTGCTTCGTCATGCCTTAGAATTAGGCTGACGGGCAGCTCAGCTGATTTAAGACCAACCCAGCTTTTATGCCTAAAACATCACGAGCTCTTTTAAATCAAGAGTGATATCGTTGGAGGGGTCTTTTCCCCCCCACAGATCAGAAGAGGAAGCATCTTTTCATCTTCTCTGCCCGGTGCGGGCGTTGACGTGTTACATAACGCACACAGCTGCAATGCGTTTCAAACTCAACAATGGTTTGTGCATTATAGAGATGCTTCTACAGGTCGCCGTTATCCATCCAGCGCTTGTCACACTGGCTGTGTGAGGCCTTTTCTGAAGCCTCAGAGCATCAGATTTAGAGCCTCCTGTCAACCTCTAAGCACACTCGACCAGGGGTATCGCATCTTCGACTGCTCTGCATAATGGTATGTCAATGCAGGACATCTGCACTGCGGCTGCATGGTCAACACCCTGCTCATTTATTCGCTTTTACCTACGTGATGTAACGGCTCGTTCCATGACACATTCTGTCCTTAGTGCTCTAACAGAATGAATGTTATTGTTCTCATGGAACTCTGTTTAAGCTCACTTCTGTCTGCATGCATTACAGTGTGAGATGTTGTTATCAGTCACAAGTCGTGTCTGTGATTTTGGTTATATTGTCACTAATCAGTTCATGATTATTGTTACCAATCAGTTCAATTGATTTATAATCAATTTATGGACATTAATCTGTTTATACTGTTCAGCCATGAACCAGTTGGTTCATGCCCCCCCCCCCCCTCTTTTCAACTTCTTCTTCCCGTTGAAAGTTTTCCGGGGTATTCATGCTTTGTCAGAACGCATAGCTACACAACATGCGTCTGTGCATGGCACATAATTACGCGATGCGTAGTTATGCACATGGGGAGCTGAGTGACAAGACGTTTTTTGGGCAAGCTTCCGCTTCTTACTGTGTTCGAATGGACCCAGTGAGGCGAGGACCACATCGGCTTCGCCCTTTACCCACTAAAGCGAAGGCCTTAAAGGGCGAAGCTTATATGACATAGAACGTTGGTTACGTACTGTAACCCCAGATTCTATGAATATAAGCGTAGCCCTTTAAGCGTCGGGCCTCACTGGCTCCTAAATGGCTGAAGAAAAAAGCTATTTTGGGAGCCGATTTCCCGCTCTTAACGTAATTTATACGGACCGGGTAGGGCCCACACAGCAGGTGGGCGTGGACTAATTTTTTTTCAGTGCTTATGCTCTGCATAACGGGATAAACCCACTAAAGCGAAGGCCTTAAAGGGCTACGCTTATATTCATAGAATCTGGGGTTACAGTACGTAACCAACGTTTTCGTCAGTTCTGCAGATGTTGTTCAAAAGTGTGATGTTCTGAAGGCTGAGCAGAAAGACCCGAGCAGGTCGGGCCGCACACAACCGGCGCCTCCGCCAGCAGCAGGAAGATAAAGTCGAGTGTTTGGGTCCTGACAAAGTGACAGTGGCAGCTTTAATCTCTCCGCCGCAGCGTCCGGACCCAGATAACTCTCCGAGGCCATCGATCCGATAAAGATTTCTGACGCCCGTCCATGATTGTCTTTGTCCCGCTCTGCCTCCGCCGAGACTCTGAAGTGCTGATGAAAAGCTTCGGCCTTTCCACTGATTGCTCATTAAGATCGCTGATTTGCTTTTTGTCGTTCCACGTTCTGCTCCGTGGTCTCTTGTTCCTCCGGTCTTCTCCGTCTTCACGTCGATGACAGCTCGCGTTCCTCTGATTGCTTATTAAAAGTGTTAATTTGTTTTCCACAGCTTCTCCCCTCACGTCTCCCACAGCTCCAATTCCTTCTTTACTTCCTTTTGGACTTTTTACTCGTCCAGACGTTCTCCTCTGTCACCTCTCTCCGAGCGCCGACCTCTTCCTCCGTCGGGGGAGTTCTTATGGCGCTGCTCGGCTGATGGGAAGGCGGCTGCAGACAGGCCTTCCTTCTGATTCTTCAGGCTTCTTCATTATTAATGAGGCCGATTTGGTGAGAAGAGATTCATCATCTGAGCTGTTTGTAGCACGGATCGCTGCTGCTGATGTGTTTACCAACAAAACATTCGTTTCCATGAGTCAGACAGCAAAAGGAGCGCAAAGGTCAAAGGTCACAGTGGCATCGACAGCAGATGGAAAAAAATATTCCACAGGAAGAAAAGTCCAGAAACAGTTTTCTGTTAGCCGCCAGGAACTCATTTAAGAAGAACATGAGAAACAGCTGCTGGTTTTCATTTGGTAAACAAGTTAAACTCTGAAGGACTCGAGACTTTCAGTCCGTTTTTATTCTTTTAACAAAATTTAGAAATAAAATGTGTTTATACAGAACAGACAGGTAATCATGAGAATAATGATGATGTTTAACGTGATATCACTTTATAAGATCAGTCTCTGGTGTTGAACACATTCAGGTGTGTGAATGAACCAGGGCCTCATTCATTCATTCATTCATTCATTCAGTCATTCATTCATTCAGTCATTCTTCTTTCGGCTGCTCCTTCTTCAGGGGTCACCACAGTGAACTAACTCGCTCGAGGACTTGGTGATTGTTTTTACACCAGATGTTCTTCCTGACACAACCACAGACACCGAGCTACCGCAGCCTCTCTGTGGAGCAGAGAGCTGCCACGTAGGGTGCCCGGGGGAGCAGATGCTGGGGGTTAAAGGCCTTGCTCATGGGCCCAGGGTGGGGCAAATGAGGGTGGAGGCAGCTGTGAGTGCTTCACCTTTCCCACCCACACTTGGATGTCAGTCCAGGGGGTCGAACCGGCGACCTTCCAATCACAGGCCCACCTTCTATAACCTCTGCACCACCACTCCCCCAGCCCGGCCTCAGATATGATCAGAAAAAAAGGTTGAGGTTCCACGCACACGTCAGTTAAAAACGAACGTTGCGTGACAGAGTGAGTGAGTGCACAATTCTGATCTGATGTGAGGATGTGCTCACCTCCACACAAACATTTTCAGTCCACGTACTACGAAGTACATAGTACTACGAAGTACAACGTACTGAAACTCAAAAAATGGGTGGAACGCTCCCTCTGGGTCTGGGAAGAGGAGGTTCAGGTATCTGGGCGTCTTGCTCCTGAATGATGCTAGGATGGAGCGGGAGATGGACTGACGGATCGGAGCCTTTTCCTCAGTAATGAGGGTGTTGCTTCGGTCAGTCGTGGTGAAGAATGACTCGAGTAAAAAGGCAAAACTTTGGATTTGCCGGTCTGCTTCTTCTAAATGTGCAAGTTGTAAAATGTTGATTCGTGCTCCTCCTTTTGTGAGTTTGATCATCGTAGTTTTAGGTCTACGAGTGTTTCTACCTCTGAGCACGTCGTCAGAACTGGTTCTCAGCTGACCCGGTAAGATAAAGATTATGATAATAATAATAATAATTATTATTGTCTACGTTCTAACCCTCCCCTGTGGTCATGAGGTTTGGATCAGGAAGAGGAGATCCTGGATCCAAGGGGGGCTCATCATTAGAGGGGGTGGGGGGAGCTCCATTATCCGGGGGGACTCGGAGAAGAGCTGCTGCTCCTCTTCATCAAAAGGAGTCAGTGGAGGAGGTTCATCTGATTAGAACACCTCCTGGAGGTTTTTATTTACTTATTTTAATTTGATCTTTGTTTGACCAGGCGGGACAGAAAGACTCGGTGCGGCCGGAGGAGGCACGTGAGGGAAAAGGGGGACAAAAACTTAAAACAGCATTTCCCTCTGGAGGCCCGGGGGCAGACCCAGAACTCTCTCTCTCAGGCCTGGGGTCACCTCGGGGCCCCCCAGGAGGAGCTGGGGAGAGGGAGGTCTGGGTTTCTGCCCTGGACCTGTTGATCCATCGAAGCGTGCGTCTCATGTTGCCCCCACAACAACTGTCAGTGTGAGCGCTCCCGTTCATGCACGAGGCCCCCGGTGTGCGCTGTTAGGAAAGGTTCAGGCGTCGGCCGCGTGTTCAGGTTGTTTGCAGCAGGTTTTGGGTGGGTGGGGGTACTCACTGTTACTTACTTGAACGGCTTCTCTCCGGTGTGTGTGCGGATGTGGTTGTTGAGGGTGGTGGCGCCGGCGAACGCCCGGCCGCAGTATCCACATTTGAAGGGCCGGTCGCTGGAGTGCGTGACCACGTGGTTCCTCAGCTCGGAGGGCTGCGAGAAGGACTGGGAGCAGTGTCCACACTGGTAGGGCCTGGGGGGGACGACAAGACGGAGGGGGTTAACGATGCTTTTACAGAGTGAGGAACACAATACCGGAGCGACTGTCATGAAACTGTCAGAAACAAATCCCTGGGTGGACGTCTGCACATTTCTTTACATCAGTCGTTGTAAATTTCTTCAGTTGTTTGTTTACCACATGTAATTATTTATTTACTCTCACTCAGGCACAGGGATTCATCCCAAACAGCAAAACACTCACAAACTTTCCAAACATTAAAACTGGACCTGAGCTCGACCAGCCAGCGTCCTGCACGCTCCAGCAGAAACCCTGAACACGCTACAGACAGATGGACGGCGAGTAAACCAAGATAGGCTCCGCCCACACAGGTCAGCAGAAGTCGTACACTGCCCCGGTTACCACGGCAACGTGACCCTCATCAACATCCCTGACCTGGATCAGGACTAGATCATCTATCACGGAGTGTAAGGAGAGATAGTCGTGTGTGTGTGTATCGGCCCTAATCCAGATCTGGTGGTTCCTGGTTTCAGACCTGTCTCCTCTGGTTCTGATCCAAACTGAAGAAACACCACCAGAACTTTGCCAGTAACGTCCACACAGACAGGACTCTTAGGTTCCTGTCAGAGTTCTTCTCTCAGGTTCAGGTCTTGACCCTGAACCTTGTCAGCAGGTTCTGATCAAACCTGAGGAGGACAGAAGGTCTCAGATTAACAAACGTCTCTCCAGAAGAAGAACTGGACCAGGAACCAACAAAGACCTGAACCAGGACCTGAAGGTTATCATCATCCAGTTTTCAGCTCTTTGAATCCCCTTGTTGGACCTGAAATCCTGTTTCTGGTCAGACTGAAGATCTTTGGTGTTCTTCGTGGACCCAAAAGGACCAGACTGTGTCTCTGTGACCCAAACAGACTAAAGATCAAGTTCTGGGTCTACAAGGTTCTGGTTCAACCCACAAGTTCAGGAACCTTATTCTGTCAGAATGAGGTCAGAGGTCAAAACATTTCTCTGAAAAGGTTCAGGAACAAGAACTGAACCCGAGAGGAGAACTCAGGAAGAGCTGTGTGGGATTAAATACAAGTGTGGGGTTGAACAGAAACGTGGGATTAAATACAAGAGCGGGATTAAACAGGAGTGTGGGATTAAATTGAAGTGTGGGATTAAACAGAAGTGTGGGATTAAATACAAGTGTGGGGTTAAACAGAAGTGTGGGATTAAACAGAAACGTGGGATTAAATACAAGAGCGGGATTAAACAGGAGTATGGGATTAAATTGAAGTGTGGGATTAAACAGGTGTGTGGGATTAAACAGAAGTGTTGGATTCAACAGAAATTTGGGATTGAATAGAAGTGTGGGATTAAGCAGGTGTGGGATTAAATGGAAGAGTATATCTGTTAAGATTGTGTGTTGAAAACAGGGAGAACTTCAGGTTTTCTGGTGGATGAAGTTGATTTTACCCCCTGCAGGCTCAGATTAGAAGGATTTTGTAGAGACAGTTTTGGAGCCCACCCTGGATTAATTTGGACTCTGCTGGTCTGGTGATGAGCAGAACCACTCGCAGCTCTGAGAGGACAGCGGCTGTCAGTCACATGAAAAACCCGATTAGGGAGGATCGGATCACATCGGGGGACTTGGTTCTGGCTCTTAGAACCGACCCGGATAGCTCCAGTGAAACACACTGACTGATGAAGTCACTGCAGTCAGATTATCAACTGCACTGAGGGATTATCACAGGGAGGGATGAGTTCATCTGCTCGGTTCTGTTGAGGACTAAAGCTGAAAACTGTAAGGTTAAATGGATCAGAACATTTTCAGAAAGTTCTGGTGCAAACTTGTCGTTTTAAAACGGGATTAATCCTCATGAGAACAAGCAGCAGCTGCAGAGCTGCTTCTACAAGCCGAGCCTGTCCTAATCCCTAATCCCAATCCCTCTAAACTCGTTCCTCCAGATGTTTCCATCCACACTGAAACAGAAAACGACCAGAACCCTGCAGGAGCTGCACCGGGCCTGAAGGTGGCGCTGAAAACACACCAGAAACAGGAAACCAGGAGGCAGCAGACTGTAAACACAGGAACCAGAACCGGATCAGAACCTTTGGGCCGCATCAAACTGCTGCTGCCTGGGAGCCGGGTCGGTCCAACACGAGGACGTGATGGACGATTCCAGGAGGAGTATAAACTGAAGGAGTGAGTGTCCTCGTCACGATCAAAGGGTTAAATAATTTAAACATCTGGCCGATTTTAAATATTCACGTTTTATAAACGTGAACTTGAAGCAGTTTGTAGTTTGTCTGCAGCGTTTGATGACAGCTGAATAAAGTGATAAAAACCTTTCTGAACTGTGGGCGATAATCTGGGCTCAAACTGTAATCTGTGGTGGTGGGACTGCAGGTTCTGCAGGAGGTGGACCACGATGACATCATAGTTTTCTAAAGGCTGTGTTTAGGCCGTCCACTTGAGAACACAAGAGGTGAAGAATTTTCTCATTTTGAAACCTAGTTTAAAAAAAACTGTTTGGGAGCTGTTTCTGTGTGGGCGGGGCCTAAACCTGTTGGCTCCACCCACCCACCCACCCACCCACCCATCCATCCATCCATCCATCCATCCATCCATCCATCCATCCACCCATCCACCCACCCACCCAC
>NC_056505.1:3671321-3671489 GCF_014905685.2 Nematolebias whitei
TTCTGTTAGCAGCTTGGTTCTGTTAGCAGCGTGGTTCTGTTAGCAGCATGTTACTGTTAGCAGCGTGTTACTGTTAGCAGCGTGGTTCTGTTAGCAGCGTGGTTCTGTTAGCAGCGTGGTTCTGTTAGCAGCATGGTTCTGTTAGCAGCATGGTTCTGTTAGCAGCGT
>NC_056505.1:3671499-3673998 GCF_014905685.2 Nematolebias whitei
GCATCATGTTACTGTTAGCAGCATGGTTCTGTTAGCAGCGTGGTTCTGTTAGCATCATGCCACTGTTAGCAGCAGGATTTAGAACAGTGTTGACATCAAATGTTAATCTGGATTAATATCCAATAGTTACTTTCTGAGAGTTTCATTAAGATGTGTCCAGTGGTTCATGAGATATTTTACTAACAGACCAAGTAACACAGATACAGAACAAAAACGCTTTCAGTCCTTTGCAGTGGGTAATAATGTTTTTTTTCTGTGGTGGATAAAATCTGATTTGTTGTCAGACTGGCAACATCACGTGCACTACAGCTGCAGTGACAGGAGCTCCGCTTCGACTCCCTCGTTTTCTTCTTCCTGTTGTTTTTGATTGTACTTTTTTGCGCCTCCACTGCACACCCACGCTGCAGGTATGATCACGACACACTTTGGAGTTTTGTGTGTCGCTGCCATCCTGCCATTTTGGTTCTGTTCCCAGCCCCCTTCCCGCCTCGAGCTCAGACTCCGGCCTGTCATGGTGACCATCTCCATGATCCTCCATCTGCCTTCACGGACCGAACTCTACGGACCCATTTAGTTCTGCGGGGAAACTTTGAATGTTCTGTGTCTGTCGGACCTGGTTCTGGAGGACGGTCATCGTCTGTTGCCGCCGTCGATACTATCATCATGCTGCTAACAGAACCGTACTACTAAGAGAACCGTGCTACTAACAGAACCGTGCTGCTAACAGAACCGTGCTACTAACAGAACAATGCTGCTAACAGAACCGTGCTACTAACAGAACCGTGCTGCTAACAGAAACATGCTGCTGTAGATATGTTTCTTTTCCACTTTTGTTTTTGTTTTTTGTTGCATGCTCTGGTGTTTGTTGTTGTTGTTGTTTTGGTTCTTCTCGTCCTGAGCATCTCATTGCGTTGTTGACCTTGTGTTGACCTGCATATGACAAATAAACCTGAACTGAACTCAAACCTAACATGACTGTGCAGCTCCGGCTGTTCAAGGTTCAAACTTTTATCTGCGTTTCCGAACCTAACAAGCTACCCAAGACCACCTTCCTGAGGCCCCGCCCCCTGCAGGTGTAGACCGTCTCCTTTCACTTTCCTCATCTACAGAAGTACGTTTTCTGTGCAGGTGAGCAGAATGAGGAGAGATAAATCTGGAGTTGTTGGTGGATTTCCTGTTCCTCCCTGAGAGCAGCGGAGGTGAATCTGTGCTCGGATATTAACGGACACTTCATGCTTCTCTGCTTCTGTCTGCTCCCATCAGTCTCCATCAGCCTGTAATCGGACCCGACCTGGACGTGTTCCGCCTGCCGCACCGAGCAGATTAAGATAAGAGGTGATCTTAAACTTGACTGATCCTGGAGGGGAATTGATTAAAGCCATCACCTCGTCAGGACAAACTGCTCAACGTTATTTTTCCCCCGCTGAGAAGAAGGAGACGGTCAGTAAGAGATGCTGGTCGGTCGATACCCGGCGGACCGCAGCGCCGCTCGGCGCCGCTCTTTGTTCTGCAGCAGAACCGTCCGTGTGTTTGTGCTGATGGATAAGTTGATGTGGCAGAGGAGCTTCAGAGGAGCTTTGAAGCTGGAGCTGCTGTGGGTTTTTAAATTTACAGCGAACAAGAGCAGGAGAGTCCTGCTCCTCCTCCTCCTCCTCCTCCTGCTCCTCCTCCAGGCTCCAGCTTCAGTCAGAGCTTCTGTTTCTTTATGTTGTGTCAAACAGACCAGTCCTCACTGGAAACAGTCTTTAGGAGTTCAAGTTCTGTCTAAAGGCTGAACGTTCATAAATGTTCTGTAGAAATGTAAGAATGCTGACTCAGCACTCACTCCGTGGTTTTCCTGTTTCTGTGCTTCAGCTGATTTTGTGCTTATTTCTCCAAACGCTCGGCTCGTCTTCTGTTTAACCTCATTTCTGTTATGTCATACATTTAGCCTTTACTACCGTTCTCGTATTATTAATTTTTCCATCATTCTGGTACTTTTAGCTTCTAGCTAGTTACTTTTACCTAAACTTTTGCTGGATTTAGCGTTTTGCAGCTTTTAGCTACCTTTTTAACAGTAGTTAGCATTTAGGTACTTTAAAATTTTAGCTAGTTTTCAGCTTTTATTGGCTGAGTCGGCCATTTAAAAAATGTTTTTAGATTAATTGTTGTAATATTTTGTAAGAAATGTGGACATTTAAAGAGCAGGTAAATGTGTGTAATCTGCTGTTGTCTTTAAAGTTTATATTATTTTAACAGCGTCGAGTTCAAAGCTCATCAAAAGAAGATTTCTGTCGTCCAGAAACACGTTTACACAAAGTTCATTGTTTAATTTAACAGACGATCAGTAAAGTCTGAACGTCACTGAGTCAAGTCTCTGACATCTCTCCACCTTCTCATCTAACAGCATGATGGTTCTGTTTCTGGGCTGCTGGGTCCGATCCGTCTGCACAGCTCCGTCTTTGAAGCTCCGACACACACACACACACACACACACACACACACACACACACACACACA
>NC_056505.1:3674098-3676023 GCF_014905685.2 Nematolebias whitei
AGACCTGGGTCCAGGATCCCAGCAAGACCTAGATCCAGGACCCCAATGAGACCTAGGTCCAGGATCCCAATGAGACCTGGGTCCAGGATCCCAATGAGACCTGGGTCCAGGATCCGAATGAGACCTGGGTCTAGGATCCTAACAAGACCTGGGTCCAGGATCCCAATGAGACCTGAGTCCAGGATCCCAATGAGACCTGGGTCCAGGATCCCAATGAGACTAGGGTCCAGGATCCTAACAAGACCTGGGTCCAGGATCCCAGCAAGACCTGGATCCAGGATCCTAACAAGACCTGGATCCAGGATCCCAGCGAAACCTGGGTCCAGGATCCAAATGAGACCTTGGTCCAGGATCCCAATGAGACCTGGGTCCAGGATCCTAACAAAACCTGGATCCAGGATCCTAACAAGACCTGGGTACAGGATCCCATTGAGACTTGGGTCCAGGATCCCATTGAGACCTGGGTCCAGGATCCTAACAAGACCTGGGTCCAGGATCCCAGCTATACCTGGGTCCAGGATCCCAATGAGACCTCGTTCCAGGATCCTAACAAGACTTGGATCCAGGATCCCAGCAAGACCTGGGTCCAGGATCCCAATGAGACCTAGGTCCAGGATCCCAATGAGACCTGGGTCCAGGATCCTAACAAGACCTGGATCCAGGATCCTAACAAGACCTGGGTCCAGTATCCCAGCAATACCTGGGTCCAGGATCCCAGCGAGACTTGGGTCCAGGATCCCAATGAGACCTGGGTCCAGGATCCTAACAAGACCTGGATCCAGGATCCCAGAAAGACCTGGGTCCAGGATCCCAGTGAGACCTGGGTCCAGGATCACAATGAGACCTGGGTCCGGGATCCCAGCAAAACCTGGGTCCAGGATTCCAGCGAGACCTGGATCCAGGATCCCAGCGAGACCTGGGTCCAGGATTCCAATGAGACCTAGGTCCAGGATCCTAACAAAACCTGGATCCAAGATCCTAACAAGACCTGGGTACAGGATCCCAACGAGACTTGGGTCCAGGATCCCAATGAGACCTGGGTCCAGGATCCTAACGAGACTTGGATCCAGGATGCTAACAAGACCTGGATCCAGGATCTCAGCGAGACCTGGATCCAGGATCACAGCGAGACGTGGGTCCAGGATCCCAGTGAGACCTGGGTCCAGGATCCCAGTGAGACCTGGGTCCAGGATCCCAATGAGACCTGGGTCCAGGATCCTAACAAGACCTGGATCCAGGATCCTAACAAAACCTGGGTCCAAGATCCCAGCGATACCTGGGTCCAGGATCCCAGCGAGACCTGGGTCCAGGATCCCAATGAGACCTGGGTCCAGGATCCTAACAAGACCTGGATCCAGGATCCCAGCGAGACCTGGATCCAGGATCCCAGCGAGACCTGGGTCCAGGATCCCAGCGAGACCTGGGTCCAGGATCCCAATGAGACCTAGGTCCAGGATCCCAATGAGAACTGGGTCCAGGATCCTAACAAGACCTGGATCCAGGATCACAGCGATACCTGGGTCCAGGATCCCAGCGATACCTGGGTCCAGGATCCCAATGAGACCTGGATCCAGGATGCTAACAAGACCTGGGTCCAGGATCCCAGCGAGAACTGTGTCCGGAATCCCAGCAAAACCTGGGTCCAGGATCCCAGCGAGACCTGGATCCAGGATCCCAATGAGACCAAGGTCCAGGATCCCAATGAGACCTGGGTCTAGGATCCTAACAAGACCTGGATCCAGGATGCTAACAAGACCTGGATCCAGGATCCCAGCGAGACCTGGGTCCAGGATCCCAGCAAAACCTGGGTCTAGGATCCCAGTGAGACCTGGGTCCAGATCCCAATGAGACCTGGGTCCAGGATCCCAATGAGACCTGGGTCCAGGATCCTAACAAGACCTGGATCCAGGATCCTAACAAGACCT
>NC_056505.1:3676123-3676745 GCF_014905685.2 Nematolebias whitei
TACTGATGTGTACAGTACTCATTTATGTGTACTATACTGATGTGTACTGTACTGATGTGTACAGTACTCATTTATGTGTACAGTACTGATGTGTACTGTACTCATTTATGTGTACAGTACTGATGTGTACAGTACTGATGTGTACATTACTCATTTATGTGTACAGTACTGATGTGTACAGTACTCATGTGTACTATACTGATGTGTACAGTACTCATTTATGTGTACTGTACTGATGTGTACAGTACTCATTTATGTGTACAGTACTCATTTATGTGTACTGTACTGATGTGTACAGTACTCATTTATGTGTACTGTACTTATGTGTACACTACTCATTTATGTGTACTGTACTGATGTGTACACTGCTAATTTATGTGTACTGTACTCATTTATGTGTACTATACTGATGTGTACAGTGCTCATTTATGTGTACAGTACTGATGTGTACAGTACTCATTTATGTGTACAGTACTCATTTATGTGTACAGTACTCATTTATGTGTACTGTACTGATGTGTACAGTACTCATTTATGTGTACTCATTTATGTGTACTGTACTGATGTGTACAGTACTCATTTATGTGTACTGTACTGATGTGTACACTGCTCATTTATGTGT
>NC_056505.1:3676755-3676834 GCF_014905685.2 Nematolebias whitei
CTCATTTATGTGTACTGTACTGATGTGTACACTGCTCATTTATGTGTACTGTACTGATGTGTACAGTGCTCATTTATGT
>NC_056505.1:3676844-3678357 GCF_014905685.2 Nematolebias whitei
TACTGATGTGTACAATACTCATTTATGTGTACTATACTGATGTGTACAGTACTCATTTATGTGTACTATACTGATGTGTACAGTACTCATTTATGTGTACTATACTGATGTGTACAATACTCATTTATGTGTACTGTACTGATGTGTACAATACTCATTTATGTGTACTATACTGATGTGTACAATACTCATTTATGTGTACTGCACACTGATGTGATGTAATGAATTAGTGATAAAACATGAAGGACTGTGGTGCACAGAATTTAAACAATGAGGAAGTAGTGGGTAAAAATGTCACGAGAGTCAAAAACATTTAAGAATGTGGTTATGTTAAGTTTTTTTTCTGTCTGATCAATGAAGACAGACTCGAGTATTTAAATAAAACTCAGTCTAACCTTCAGAGTTGTTTTTTACTCAGTATGCTCTTTAAAAGAAACACCATCATCCAGTTAAATACACAAATATTTGTAGGATGAAAGAAATTTGATAAGGTCTTCCACTTGAGCAACATTTGGCAATTATATCGGAGTTCAGCAAAACAACAAAGTTAGTTTTTTTTTTACGTAAAGCACCAATTTTGAGCCTCGCAATATTGAAAGGCAGCGGGAAGCTTTTTTATCAGCTCAGCTCAAAGTAAATAGTTTGGTGTTGTCTGCATAAAGGAGCACTTTGGCTGGAGACTGAACCATCCTAATGTTAACAACACTGTTAAATCAAATGGAGCTTAAGACTGAGCCTTGGGGGACTCCGTTTAAAATGTTTAAATACTGTCCCCATAGTAATCCAGCTGTAAAACAGTGTTTTTTCTGATGGGTAGTTTCTAACCCCCCATATCTCCATCACTCTGACCAACCTGAACGAGTCTGTACAGCTGCTGATCACCAGAGTCAACCCCTCGTTCAACACATGTAAATGTCGCTAACAGCAGCAGCTAGTCTCAAGTTTTGTTGTGCGTTGTTGTTACCGACTCCTTTGGCTCAGAGCAACAGAGGTTAGAATCACAGTAAGGATTTAAGTATTTAAAGTGTTTGTTAGGTGCATCTCTGCAGAACAGCAGCCTTTACGTTTGCCGTGATGCAGATCCAGTGAGAGACGAGAACATCAAACCTCTTTGTTCGACGAATGAAGACTGAACCAGCACCGGACGGATCATCTCAGACGGCAGTTTCTCTTATTGATAATCACTTACAAACCTTTTTGTTGTTCAGATTAAGAGTTCAAATAAACATTGTTTTCATAAAAGGTGTTGGGATGTCGGTACCAGGTATGTTGTTTGATCGCCACCTTCCTGAACGTTTCCGTCGTCGTCGTTAATCCAACGCATTTATCCACAGAAACGTGCAGAGCTGCAGTGTTTTTGCTTGAGTAGTCATTTCTCCTGAAAGGACAGAAGAAATATTTCTCTAGGTCAGAGTAAACATGTTCTACTCTGATCTGATGGATCTCTCTGTGTTCAGAAGACCGCGTGGCGTTCACAGGACCGCGTGGCGTTCAGAGGACCGCGTGGCGTTCA
>NC_056505.1:3678457-3698585 GCF_014905685.2 Nematolebias whitei
ATATATATATATATATATATATATATATATATGTATGTATATGAGGCGGCAGAACATCTGTAAATTCTGTTTTTGACATCTTTTTAATTTAACTGCAATTTTTTATTAATTTCTTTACTAAATCAATTTCAGATGATTCTGATTTTTTATCATTTTGTAGTTTTTCTCATTTTAGATTCACCGTAAACGTCAAAACACGTCATTAAAATAAAAAATCTATCTTATTCTCACCGCTCTGCTCCTGTCTTATAAAATTCAGCTTTTATTTTCAGCTTCTTTTTTTATAAAGTATATTTTTTGGTTATCAGGTGTTTTAAATGCATATTATTGGACAAAACTCTCTTTCCTCATTTTGCCAAATTAAAACCCACTGAGGTCTCAGTTACAAACGAGTCGTGTCAGGAAGTTTGCAGCGCCCGAGAAGACGTCATGAGAACTGTTTGATAAACTAAAAGATCTACATATAAAATACTTTAAACTTTAGTTGAACTAGTTTGTGTGAAATTAAACTTTCTGAGTTTCTGGTCTCACACACATCAGGCTGTTTAGTAAAATATCTTAAAAGACTCGTAAGTTCCTAATTTGAATGTTTTTTTATGTTTTAAATTGGGATGTTTTTCCATTTGTCCTCTTTTCTTCATTTTTCTGTTTTCTCCGTTCTTTCCGTGCTTTTTGTTTACGGCTCCTCCAGTTTTCTGCTCCGTCAGCCTGTTTATGTTTTCATTCTGTACATCTCAGAGGAACTCCCTGCAGGGGGAAACAGCTCCCACTTTTCTTTTTTTTTACATAAATATTGAGAAAGAAAAAGTCAAAGAGCAACAGAAAGCCAGGAGAAGGGTTTAATCTGTGGAATCTAAACTGAAATGAATTAAATTAGTGGTTTGTCTTCAGAGTCGTGTTGAAACGAGATCGTGCTGATTAGAGACGTTCTGGACTCAAGCTGCTTTTTATTACTCACCAAACGACTCTTTTACATGACATCGTTCATCAGGACAGGGCTGTGGCAGCTTCTGCAAACATAATCACACACACACACACACACACACTCACACACACTCACACACACTCACTGGGTTTACTGTTGTTACAAGGACCGGTGTTTTCTCTGTTACACCGATAACTGAGCTACGAAACAATTCACATTTTAAGGAGTTTTAATTTTTATCAAGAGCTGTAAATTTCTCCTAGCTCAGTAGAAAAGTTTTACTAGTTTTTTATGATTGCAGTTTACAGTTTAGTGAATAAATGTGTCTTAATGTCTAAAACACGGTGGCACCGTGACCCTGTCTGGTCCAAGCTTCAGCTGTTGGACAGATGGACTCACATTTGGTCTCCAGGGGAGTTCTGGTCCACTCAGTGACTGACAGGAGCCCAAACCATCAGCCTCCACCACCGTGCCGACAGCTGGGAGGAGCTGTTTGCCGCAGTGGATTCTGGGTAAACACCTGTCCTCTGGTCTGGTTCTGGTCCAGAAGTCTTGTGGTTCCTTCAGATGAAACTTTCTAAACAAAGAGACCATGACCTTTGACCTTTGACTGCAGAGTCTGAGATGGAGTTCACTTCTCTGAGCACTGCATGGTCTGACCTTCAGGGTGAATCTGCTGGGATGTCCACTTCTGGAAAGAATAGCAGCTAAAATGTTGATGTGGTAGTAGCTGAGAGTCGTTCACAACAAATAAGTGAGCTCTTAAACCGAAGCAGCTAAAGCTCTGTCATCGCTCATCAGATGTCAGCCTAACAGGCGGCGGGCGATATGCATTCCCGCAGCCTTTTCCTCGTGGTTGGAGTCTCACACACACTTAGGTTGAACAAAGTCCACACACACACACACGCGGTGGAAGCACACGCACCCTGTGGTTGTTTACTCGTGCACGTTCCATCCAATCAGAGCCTGACGGTTTGACGCTCCGCAGCAGAGCTGACGGTTAACAACAACAACATGTGAACTTTCTGCTCCGTCCCCCTTCACCACGCTCACTCCTCTTCCTCGTCCCTCTGCTGCTCATTGTTCTCCTTTTCCTCCTCCGTCTGCGTCGGACAAAAGGAACGTTTCTACAAAAACCTGGAAAGTGTTTCAACGGGCCCATCTGGAGACATACAGTTTTAATTAGGTTAAAAATGTTAGTGGAATATATTTATTACTAAACAAGTCCCTGAACAAATTAACAACGGATGAAGTTTCCTCCCACAGACCAAAAACACGCATGTTAGGCTGATTGGTAACTCTAAATTGTCCCTAGGTGAGAGAAAGGGACTAAATGGTTGTTTGTCTCCATGTGTCCCTGTGATGGACTGGAGACCTGTCCAGGTGTCCCCCGCCTCTCTCACAGTGACTGTTGGACATGGACACCAATGACCCCCATGACCCAGAAGGAAAAGAGAAGGGAGGGAGGAAGGAAAGAAGGAAGGACACTGAGATAACATCACATCTCTTCTTTACGTGACATATTATTATTACTTTTGTTTTAATTGGTTTTATTGATTATATAAGCAGTCATAATCGCTGGCATTATGAATATTGATTACCAGGGAAGCTTTAGTAACGTAATCTCGACTTCATAACTGTAAAAACAGGAGACGCACATAAACGAGACTCGATGAGTATGGATCAGTCCACCTGGACAATAACAGGATCTGCAGAGACGTGAAGTCCAACTGATCCGTGGTCCTCTGGAGGAGTTTCTGAGCGGCTCTAAAAACTAAATGTGTTTTTAGTGGGCGTGGGCATTTTAAATAAAACACTCCTCAGATTTAAGAGTAATCATTTATTTTTCAAACATTGGACCCCACATGTTCGGCCCCTTCCCCCCACCTGCCAGTCACCGCTCCAAACACAAGACCAACCTGCAGCGATGCTCATTTCCCCTTTTGTCATGAACGCCGAGTCCACTTTCACAATATTGTTGACCTCTTTAAAGTTTCTTCCATCCATCATCTTTACCCACTTACTTTCTGAGTTGTGGGGGTCGCTGGTGTCCATGTCCAGCAGTCACTGTGTGAGGGGCAGGGGACACCCTGGACAGGTCTCCAGTCCATCACAGGGACACATAGAGCCAAATGAGACAACCATTCACTCTCTCACCTAGGGACAAAATAAGTGTACGGGACAAGAACCATCCAACAGGACAGGAGGACTGGCTCCAACGTTTTCAAGTTTTCTGAGACTTTTATTCTCCGTGCAGATGGACGTACTGAACATCCTGTCAAAATAAAAGGAGACGTCAGGAGGATCCTCATATGGTTCTCATAAAGAAGAACAGCAGCTGAATGAGGGGTTTCGGTGTGATACGGAGGCAGGGGGTGGTGCTCCACCCACATTCTCCTCATCGTCCACTTGAAGAGTTGCTTTTCAAACTTTGATCTGACGGCGGAGAGGGGCCGGGCCCAGTCAGTTTGTATTCATGTCACACCCATCCCAAGGAGCGCTCCCAGAAAGAAAGAAAACACAGACGCTGCAGTGTTGCAAACTGCGTCTGCATAATTCTCCCATTCTGATGATGCATTTCATGCACAACCCAAAACATATCGACGCGCATATTTTGTGTGCGCCATGTTTGTAGGAAAATGAATTAAGTGCGAGCCAGCGGTGCATAACGCAGCCGTCGATAGCGCCGTCGGCCAACTTACAAATGGTGTAATTATCTCCTCGTAAGGTTATTAGAGGATCAATGAAGCCTGGTGGCCTGATGGCAGAGTGAGCTGATGAAGGATTGATACAACACAGACACAACGTCTGTCTGCTCCTGAAATGATGTTTTTCACATCTCTCCACATCAGTGATGTCCAATCCTGCTCGGTTTAGGCGCTCCTCTGGTTTTACACACCTGGTTTCAATGAATGGTGATTGACAGGTGTCTGCAGATCTTAAGGATAATTCAACCATTTAGTCAGGCGTGTTGGAGCAGAGAAATAACTAAACTATGGAGAACAGAAGACCTCAAGGACCAGAACTGAACACCACTGGTCTATCCACAAGACCCCAGAAACAGCAGGGCAGACGTGGAGCGTTTAGAAGTTGTTGTAGCAGCTTCAGGTCTTCTGGATTGATTCCTTGATTTGGGTTCAGATTACAGACCATTTTAGATCCATTCAGAGAAGATTTTCTGAGTTAAAGTTCAGATTCTGGCTGTCTTTCATAAAGTTCTGAAAGTCCAGCTAAATATCCATCCGTCTGTCCATCCGTCCACTTGTTCCAAAGTCGGGTCATGGGGGCAGCATCTTGAGCAGGGAGGTCCAGACTCTTTCCACAGCCACCTCTTCTGGGAGGACTCGAAGGAGTTCCCAGTCCCTGTCCTGGGTCTTTCCCTGGGGTCTCCTCCCAGTTGGACATGCCTGAACCACCTCAACTGACTCCTCTTGATGTGGAGGAGTGGTTCTACTCCGAGTCTTTCCTGAACTTCTCACCCTGTCTCTAAGAGAGCTGATGGATCAACAAAACATGAAGGAGAGGGACAGAAAACGTGCAGCTACCCTGCAGAGGAAACTCATTTCAACCTCCTGGATCCACGATCTCCTTCTTTCAGTCTCTACCCAGAGTTCATGACCAGAGGTGAGGGGAGGAACGTAAACGGAGAGCTTTGTTTTACAGCTCAGCTCCCTCTTCACCACAACGGACCAGCACAGAGTCCACAATACTGCAGACGCTGCACCAAACTGTGTCTGTGTCACGCTCCATTCTTCCCTCACTCCAGCTGACCAGCTAACACAAAAGCGTGCGTAACTCAGTCTTACAGATACAGATGTTATCAAGTTTTGTACTTTGGTTTTACCTCCTTGCATTGCTTTTATGTACTTATGCCTTTTACTATTTTTATTATCTATGTTTTTATATCTTTGTGTGACTTGAAGCAACTGATCATGTCAGAATCTCCTTCGGGATAATAAACTCTTATGTGGTGGTAGCTGAGAGTCATCCCAACTCATCCTCTGAGTGTGAGGACCCACAGTATCTCCTGAGGTCTCCTAACATTATTCTCGATGGCCGATCTGTGTGAAACCCAACATTTATCTGTTAATAACAACGCTGAGCATTCTGGATTAAAAGATTTAGCTGCTGTGTTCATTTTCCTGGTATTTGGTTGAGTTTGCTCAGACTTGGCCGACAGGCTTATTTAAAAAGTGACACAAATCTGCAGATTAAATTGTTCATTTAATTAATCAAATTACCCTCGACGAAGTTCTTTGACTTGTTGGGAGTGAGCCGTAGATGGAGTCTGAGAATCTAAAAATGTTTTTTTAATCAGGACTGTTTTGATGTTCTGCGCCATCTACGATCTCGTTTCCTTTGGCTGAGAAGCGTCACTGAAGAACGACGCTGAACCGAGGTGACGCTCTGTACCTGAACCCTGTCTGCCACCAGTTCCCCTCATTTATTACTGGAACCAAACATCACTTGTACCTATAAAAACCTTGTTGCCAGAACATTTTCCTTCCAGTGGAGCGTTAATGACCTCCTGTAGCTCGGGGCTGGGGTATCAGCTGAGAGGGTTCTTTTATTTTGATTGTTCCAAGCTGCCGACGTCTCAGAGATGGACAGAGGAATGACCTCATCCTGTTTGTTTGGACAGTCTGGGAACACAAACATGTCATTTACCAACCTGAAACGTTGAGAATAGACGCCCAACGTTCATGATTAGAGGTTTGAAACCTTGTTTTTATGAAATATGCTGCAGATTGGACGGTAAAGATCTGTTTACCTGCTCCCCCCAACTGATTCGTCTGATTAGGGACTCTTGTCAGTTTGTCTTGTAGCCGAGGACGGTCGTTCCCTAAAGGAACGCACTTTAATCAAAGCCACACAAACCTGCTGTGTTAAAAGTTGTTGAGGAACTTTTTATACGCCCGTTGAAGGCGAACTTCATACACAAACGCATCATCACTAGACGGAGTGTCACGTAATCTTTTCCTCACCCCGGCTCTAGGGTCAAGGTTACAAATCAAGGTCAAATGTAGCACAAGGCCTTCGCTTGTCCCGACCATTGTCAATGGCCAGTGGACTAACAAACATAAACTTACCAGTTGAAATCCCAGACACAGCTCCGTCCTCGGTACGAAGCGGAGTCGGGTCGTTTGAATCGGGCTGCTCAGGCACAGGCTGAGAGGAGGATGGCTGCAGTCCTCGCTTCTTGCAGTCAAACACTTCTCATATTTTGGAGAAAATATGGGGAGTGGTGGCGCAGAGGTTAGAGGAGGCGGGCGTGTGATCAGAAGATCTCCGGTTCAACTCCCAGTACCAACAAGATCAAAATGTGGGTGGAAAAGGTGAAACACACCTGTCTCCCCCCTCATTTGCTCCAGTGTGGACCCTTGAGCCTTAACCCCCACCATCTACTCCCCCAGGTGCCCTACATGGCAGCTCTCTGTGGTAGCTCGGTGGTCTGGGGTTCAGTCAGGAAGGACGTCCGGTGTAAAAAATCATTGCCAAGTCTTCGTGCGACTTAGTTCACTGTGAAGACCCCTGAAGAAGGAGCAGCTGAAAGAGAAAAATAAAATCTCCAGAAGACCCAGTAGAACCATCAAACCTCTCATGTTTGACCATCAGAACCTTCTGCTGCTCACGGGTCAAAACCTTTTCAGGTCTGGTTTTCACAACCGTCTATATGAAGCTTCATTAACTGGATCGTCAGGGAGTGACAGGCTTTGCTGCATGGTTACCATGGTGACCATAATGAGCCAGAGGCGGCAGCTCCAACGTTTTATTTTATTTTTGTTACACCTCTACAGTTCAGGCATCGAGCTGTAGCTCAGATTATTCTGGAGTTGGAGTTCTGGGCTGCAGCGTCTCTGCAGAGATTCTCTAGTTTTTTGCTCCTGAAGATGCACAAAAAAAAAAGGTTCTTAAAGAGATTAAATCGATACGAGCCTCCTGTCAGGTTTCCAAGTTAAACACAAACTGAGCGTGTCTCGTCCTTCCAGAACCACCGAGCAGTCGGGTCTGTCAGAGTCCGTCTTCGGTTACGTTTGTGGGAGTAAAAACCGTCGGTCAAGGTTTGGGAGGGATTATTGTCATCGCTGAGCGGACGTTCTGGTCTGTGATGGAAAACAAATTCTCCCTCTGGTGTCGGAGAACAACAGTTTGACCCTCAGCCAGTCCTCATGTCAGGGTTTTACAAACAAACCAGTTTTACAGAACCAAAACCAAAACCATCAGCCGTGATTTGAAGTCAAACCAGCTCCTCTGAACGTCACTTTAAACACGATGAAGGAGTCCAGGCCCGTCAGAACACAGAACAGCTGACGGTCGGGTCAAGTGAGGACAACTAGAATCAGTCCTGATCAAACACTTTTAGATTTTACCTGATTTATTTATCCACCAGCAACACTTTGACCCTGAATCTGACGAGGATTTGTAAAAATAAAATCATGTAAAGCAACCAAAAGAACAAACGACTAAAACTGTTGGGTCGAAGTTCGCATGATGTCACTGTGCAGGTCCTGACCGGTCGGTCCGGTGGGTCTGATGGTGACGGGTGTCCTCAGGGGAGCTCAGAGAGGACAGAAAGTTCCCGACTGAGTAGAACTCGTCTGGGTTTCTAGTTTTTATGTCGGCCCGGCTGGCCCAAGAGAATCAAACCGTTTGTTACAGTTTCAGGCTCTGCATCAGGGTTGCCAGATAAGTTTAAAATGTCTTATTTACCACCTCCTTTTCTGTGCACATGTCCAACAAACACACACCTCATCTTAGAATATCTTTACTCAGCACATTTGACAGTTTAGCTCAGAATACTATCATTTTAAAGCCACAGTACTATAGTTCATAAATTCTTATTTGGCAACTTGACTGACATGGAAACTACAGCGTTTTCATGTAAACCTGCTCATTTTTTGTTTGTTACCCCCAATAAACTTTGAAAAACTCTAAAGTTTCCAGAGGTGGTTCTGTGTAAACGGGGCCTTGCAGCAGGTAGATCACTTTGACCTGGTCCTTTTAAAAGGAGCTCCATGATGAAAAGTCTGGACACCCCAGTCTACATGAACTCATCAGCATTTGATCAGAAAGTTGTTTATCTCTTTGTGTTCCAGTGAATGTCCCGGCCACAGTGGTTGAGGCCATGACCCGGCAGGAGTCTCTGCAGTCCTTCAGTAAAAGCGGGAAGCCATCCTCCTCCTCCTCTTCGTCGTCCTCTTCCACTCCGCCGGCCACCTTCCTGAGGTCCATGGTCTTCCCCCACTCTCCCTGCCCCCGGAGCTTCTCTCTGCTGGACAAAGTCGGGGTCGCGGTCCAGTCCGACTCCGGTTTCGGTCAGCTGGGCTCTAAGAACCAGCGGGTCCTGGCGAGCCCGACCTCCACCAGCCAGCTGAGCAGCGAGTTCAGCGACTGGCACCTGTGGAAGTGCGGCCAGTGCTTCAAGACCTTCACCCAGAGGATCCTCCTGCAGATGCACGTCTGCCCGCAGAATCCCGACCGGTGAGAAAACCCGAGACATAAAAACACTTCATGGAGTCAATACTCAGATGACAGGTTGTGGGAAAAAGTAATAAAATACCAAAAATACTTCAACGGGTTCTCTAGACGGATGAAAATGCAAAAAACAAACGTTTGAGTTTAATGTTCTCAAACTCAGTTTCTAAAAATAATAGTCTGACTCTTTTAATTCGTCCACCTTCCTCTAACTACGTTCAGCAGTTAAGTAAAAAGTAAAGACGAGCATTGAAGCGCCTTTATTTCTATTTTCTGTTTCTGTCCCGCTGTTTGTTTGGCTGTTCCTCCTGCAGATTTATAAGAACCCGTCCAGAAACCATCAAACGTGCAGCTCCATCAGGAATGATGTTTCGTGATGCTTGGAGACGACGAACTGATGGAGTTAGAACCTCAGAGATCATTTCTCTGACCGTTTGTTTAAACAGCACGTTAAAAACAACAAAAGTTCAGTTCAGTCGAGACGTCTTGTGTCGTTAAGAAAAGATAAAATAAAAACAGAAACCAGCAGCTCCAGCTGAACCTCAGACTCTGCCTGAATCAAAATCCAGAAAGATGAGTCTCGAGCAGAGACTTAAAAGTCGCAGCGTGTATGAAATGGTAAAGTGTTCCCGGTTCTGGAGCAGCAGCTGCAAAAGTCCGATCATCTCTGGATTTCAGTTTGGGTCTGAGAGGAACTGGTTGGAGTGTAGATGTTTGAGGACCAAAACGTTCATATTTTGGACTGAGAAGACAGATGGTTTGAGAGGGAGGTGAAGGAAGCCATCTATGTAAAAAGAGAGAAACCATCTCTAAACAGAGGAGGAGGTCTCAGATTTCAACTTTTCAAAAACTGATAATGCAGCTTTAGACCTGATACAGGGTCAGTTTCACTCCAATCAAGACCTTCGTTCATGGGACCAGAGTGGCCCGTCTGTGAGTCAGACTAACAAAGACCCTAACGACCCTCTAGGAGTGAGAGTGTAATCTGCATGTGTATCAAGCTTACAGAGCACCTCAGCTTTATAACTTGAACCCCACGCTCGTGTTCTTTGAATTGAGAAAGCTCCTCGGATGAGAATCGAAACGTCTTCAGCTACAGAACAGAAGTCCAGCTGTTTTTGTTTACTCCGTCCTGGACGACAGAGAATCTTCACCAGCTCTGATGTTGGGGACGTCACATGAATATGACCGGACCTTTAAAAACTTTAAGCACGAACGGTAAAACCTTGAAATCAATCCGGAGGTGGACAGGAAGCCAGGACGGGGTTCTGTGTTCGTGTTTGAAGGACCTGTGGAGAAGAGAACGTTCGGACTGTTCACAGTTCGTTTCTTTGAGCGTTCATTAAACTCAAAGGTCTCATTTTGTCTCCTGAAGGTTCGTGAAGCAGACATGTAGCACGGATGAACGTTCAGCCTCTTGTTACTGAACTAAGGTGTAGACCAGAATCATTCCTACGCCTGGCTGTCGTGTTTTTATGTTTTTAATGTTTTTAAAGTTTCAGAACATTTTGTAGCGACGGAGGAACTCGATGTTCGTTTCTCATCATCACGTCGTTTGTGTTTGACGGCAGGTGTGAGTCTGGATGAGAGTGAAGAGGATGTGAAAGTGTTTGACTTCGTCTAACATCTGCCAAGTTAATTATCTACAGCTCAGATGAAGAGGAGTGTGTGTGTGTGTGTGTGGGGGGGGGAGACAGAGGATGTATTGGAAATTTTTTGCTTAGCTTTATTTTTTTGTGGGGAGAGTCAGAGCGGCGTATAAATCACCGCGACGCGTCAGTGAGAAATACCTCGCCTTACGGTGACGGGGCCAGGAAAACGGATGCCACTTATTCAATAAACTAATACTCATAGGGAAGAAAAATGTGGGCTGGATATGGAGGGGGGAGGCGGGGGGGAGGAAGTGTCGATGTGGAGCTGCCTGTCAATACGAAGGTTTTATGGGACGGAGGAGCAGATAAAATTCAGCTGAACAAGCCAAACGGCTCCAAGGCTGCCGCGTTCCTCACAAAGTTCGTTTCTGTCCCTCAATCGCATCATTTATGGAAAAAAACGACAGTTTGACAAATAAAAACACGAGATTTCTCTTTGACCCTCGGGGTTTAAACTCCAGGCTGAGTTTTCCCTCAGCGTCCACAACGTGAAGTCCAGACAGACGCCTGATGAGAAACAACTAAACAAAGTAAAGTAGTATCCTGCAGGAGTTCAGATGGTGTGGTAGCTGTGGCAGCCATCTTGAATCAGGATCACTCCAGAAGTTGACCAGTTGTAGACGTGAATCCAACGCTTCCTTTCCGAGAGTTTCATTATTTTGCTAACAGACACCGTCCCCAACAGTTTGTGATGTTTTTAAACAAAGAACTGAAGGATCACTGTCAGTTACTACCACTCCAAACTTTAACTCAGCCTTTCTAAAAATATATGAGTTAACGCCAGTTTTGTGTTCGCCAAGTCAGCTGTGGCGGCCATTTTGAGTCTGGTTGACCCCAATTAACTAATCAGTAGCTATGCTTACATGTGCAAAATTCTTTGACCGGATTGAAATGTATTTGGATTAAATAATCCGAATGTATCGTTTACATGGGCACAATCCGTTCACGACGAGCGTTTACATGCAGCAGCTTTTATTCTGAACAGAAGTACTGACGAGTGGTAAACTCTCCTTAAAAAAAACACAGAAGAAAAAGTTCTACTTCCTGGATGAACTTGAGCGCCCAAAATGGACCCGCGACAGGTTTTAATGACGGTGGAGACGTTGCTGCGCTCCTCGACTGAGCTGCAGGTCATACACATCATTCTGAGCTCTTTCAAAGTTTCTAGTAGAAATGTTGTCGCTCACCGACCAGTTCTGATTCCTCGACATATCATCCAGCCAGGTGGAAACACGTGAGGCTGACAGGTCGCACATGCTCAGTCAGGTCTGTTTTCCACAATCAGAATAAGATGATCAGATTAAGTGTTTACATGCACACCGTTCGGATTATAAATCAGCATAAGCCACCCCTCTTCTTCTGATTACAAATTCATTTGGATTGAGCTGAATCAGATCAGAATAATCTGAACATGACTCATTTTTATTCTGAAGGGCCATTTAATCCGATTACTTATGTCCATGTAAACATAGCAGGTCATAAGCAACGTTTACATGGGCATAAGTAATCGGATTAAACGGCCATTCGGAATAAAAATGCGTCATGTAAATGCCCCATTCAGATTATTCTGAGCTGATTCAGCTCGATCTGAATGAATTTGTAATCCGAATGAGAGAGGGTGGTTTATGCCGATTCAGCAAAATTGGTCGGTGAGCGACACAACATTTCTACTAGAAACTTTGAAAGAGCTCAAACTTACTGAACGCCTTGATGGTCAAAAGTGTTGGAACATGGAGTTTTGTGTACACAAGTACTTGAAAAGCTGGATGAAGCCGGAATCCACCGGGCCATGTTGGGCGCTCAGGTTTGTTTACGTTCATCACGGACGCGGAACTTCTTCTGTGGTTTTTTTTTTTAAGGAGAGTTTACCACTCTGCACATGTCAGTACTTCTGTTCAGAATAAAAGCTGCTGCATGGAAACGCTCGTCTTGATCGGATTGTGCCCATGTAAACAATGCATTCGGATTATTTAATCTGAATACATTTCAATCCTATCAAATAATTTTGCCCATGTAAACACAGCTATAGAGAGACCTCCGGTGATTACTTTGTGAGAGCTTCAGTAATTTCCATCCTCTAGTTCTTTATTTTATTGACCTTTATCTAAGCAGGCAAATTCCACTCAGACCTTTTTGCACGTCTGAGCCTGAAGGCGGCCCGACGTGCACGTTTTTGGACTTCTTGTTTCTTGAGATATTTCAAACAGCCCACAGTTTTAATAGGATTTGAAGTGTTTTTGTTGGAGTTTTCTGGACCTGGTAGATGTATATTTTGAGCGTGGACATGTTTCTGTTCAGGCCATGATGGAAGAACTCAAATATGAGTCCGTTTAGAGGTGGACGATAAACGTGCAGGAGGTTCTGTGCTTACCTGTTCACCTGTTAGCTCTGCGTCCACTCAGGCCTTTTTCTAGTATTAATTTAAAGGTAAATCCAGGGTCGGAGGTTCTGTAAGTTCTGTTTGTACAAACAGAACTTTTCAGGTCAGACAGAACTTTAGGCTTCCTTTGTGTCACAGTGTTAGAACATCATCCAGAACATCTTTAAAGGTGTTGGACAAACAGTGGACTTCCATCACATCCATGATGGTTTAGAGAATGCACAGAGCTGTTGTGGGTTCTAACGGAGACTGTTCTTGTTTACGTTGTTGTGCTGAGAACGGTGTTCTGGTGCGTATTTCAGGCCCCAGTTCTCCTTCTGGTTGGATTTTCTGCTGACTTTCTGTTTCATTTTGAAACGTTTTTTGTTTCCCTGCGTGTCGTTTGAACAGAATCCATCACCAGAGGAGCCGTTTGTTTACGTCGGCGAGGCTTTTAATCGTGTCCTAACTGGTGTCGGGCGCAGGAATCTGTTTAAGTTCTCCGATGGTGACGAGCGATGAATCAGAACGTGTTTAACTCGACTAACAGGCCTTGCATAATCCCAGAACACGGCGGGAGAAACCACAGCAGTGACGTTAATTAATAACCACTGTTTTTATGATGGATGTGTTTAAAACAGCCTTTTAGAGAAAAGAGGTTATTTTTATGAAGCGCTTTGATCAGCAGAGCTCCGGTTTCAGGACCGACTCTGGCAGCTGATGTTGTTTATGAAGAACGTTTATTTTTGTATCTGAGGGAAAGTTTTCAGCTGATTGAAGGTGAGGATCATCACAGAGCTGTTTACACAGATTAAATCTGATTTCTGTCGTCGGCTTTTAGTGTCTGACACTCGTTTTTCTCTAAACTCTCAGGTTTTCAGCTAAAAAAGGACTTTTCTCTTTCTTGTATGCTGCTAAACAAATATCTCTTCCAGCAGTGCATGTACCAACTTCATGCTAAGACAAAACTTGGACTTTAATAACTTTTGATCATTTTGTTTGCAGCTTTTTTACATTCCAGGTGTTTTATTTATTGTTTGCCACAACAGAATAAGTTTTGATTTAAGATGGCTGCTACAGGATCTTACACATATTCAGCTAACGTGCTGGGTGGTAGTAGCTGAGAGTCTTTCACAACAGATACTCTGACAGACTGAACAGGACTTTAGCGTTAACTGTTTGGAGATGCCTCTGTCTGTCTGTTAGCAAAATATATTCCAGAAAGTAGTCATTCAGCGAAGATCTACAACTGATTAACTGTTGGAGTCAGTCCAGTTCAAGATGGCCGCCACAGCTAGAGGTCAAGAGTCAACAGAGGTCGCACCGAGAGTTAACAGATCAAGTAAAATATTGGGAGTTTTTTATTTTATTTATTTTTTCAAAATGGCTCCATCTCTGTCGTTGCTCATCAGAGAAAGATTTCAGGTTCAAACTCGGGCGTGATCGGCGGCGGACGATACCAAGGTCATGTCAAGGTCATATGCATTCCTTGAAAGACTCCTGGGCCTTAAACTGACTGGTGGGTGAGTTTTCTGCCCAGGTTCTGGTTGATCCGGAGCTTTGAGGGTTTCTGACCTGGTTCTCCACAGAATTAATCCCATCAAATGAAAATGGAGTTGGCGGCACATTTAAAACGGTTTCTTGTGTCTCTGCAGGCTGCGAATGTTGAGCATGCTCATAAATATTTAATAAAAATCAAAATAGAACAGATTTATTGTTGTGACTGTGCAGCGCGCGGCTCCTTTTTGTGTTTTCCGGCAGAGTCGGACGAGCAGTTTCTGCTCTGAGGAGTTGATTGATGAAGAGCAGTCGGATTTATTTCTGTTCTGCACCAACACAGATGTCCGCCGCCTCCGTCCCACTCTCAGATGTTGAAACAACCACCATCAGTCAGGCGTGTATTTTTATCTGTCGTGTTTATTTGAGTAAAAACGCTCTTTGTGTTGAGTCTGCGACACAGAGAGGTTACTGCTCGATTCATCAGGGTCTTGGTTTTTACTTGAAGCGTGCGAATGTTCAGCTGCGTCACACGTTCCAACCCGTTTATAGTTTGAGCTGCTGGATGGTCCCTCTTTAGTATGGAGGTCGTGGTTTCCAAACAGAACTTCAGGTTTGGATCCGTCTGACCGCAGGACAGTTCTGGTCCAGAGAAGACGGCAGCGGTTCTGGATGGTGTTCACGTCTGACTTCCTCTTTGTCTGATAGAGCTTTAAGCGGCATCTGTGGATGAACTGTGTTTACAGACGATGATCTGGGGAAGAATTCCTGAGCCCAGAACAGAACCAGACCTGGTTTAATGCAGTGGCCCCCGGGGGCCCGAAAGTCACGACTGTCTATTGTTGACCTTCGGCCTCGTCCTTTGAGCGCAGAGATTTCTACAGATTCTTCTAATCTGTTCATCAGATTATGACTGGAGGTGATGGAGATTAAAGTGTTTCATTCAGGAACTTTATTTTGAAATGATTCCACTAGTTTTCGACAGAGTGCTGAACCTCGGCCCATCTTTACTTCTCAAGTCTCCGTTTAGACCCAGTCCTCTGACTGACCTGATGATAATTAACCTCATTAGTTACTAATGTTCCTCCGGCTGGTTCTGATCCGGTCCTCTGACTGTTACAGCCTCGTGTTGCTCCTGGAACAACTTCAAACACGCGTGTTGCTGACATTAAAATCAAAACCACCCGATTCATTCTCACACAAAGCTTCACCTTTTTCAGAATCGGAGTCGTAGATGGAAGTCTTGGTTAGTTTCACACTACATTACCCATGATGCCCTGCCTTTCACAGCCACTCTCAGGTTCGTTTGATCAGAGCAGATAATCTCAGCTTTCTGCTTTAACAGATTCATCAATATTAAGTTGAGGCTCGAGGGTGAAACAAAAAGACAGATGGATGTTGGTGGAGACGACCGATCCGAACAAACGGAGTTTTGTGTGTTCCTCTGAGGTCTGGCAGTGGTTTTATTTGTGTGTGTGCTGTTCATCCAGTATATTTGTGTGTCATTGATTGTGTATTGATGGGGTGGGAGCAGTGATTTATAGCCACTGGTCTCGAGGGAGTAATGTCTTCATACGAGTTGGACACAGAAGACGTCCTTGCAGCTCAGATAGAACTGTATGGATTAGACCAGGTCCATACGGGTCAATCCACGCCCTTCACTCTGCATCAGTGCACGTACAAAACAAACGTCAGAAAATTCAGCATCACCTGAGCTGTTTTTACCTGCGTGTGTTTGCTAAAAACAGCTCTCTGCTGTAAATGAGTCCTCGAGGCTCAGTGAGACTAACCTGGATAAATAAAGCCTGGACAGCCGTGGCAGCCATCTTTAATCCTGTTCAGATCTGGCACTAGCTTCTGTCTTGTTGTGATCCAGTCCAACCTGTGAGGTAAACACGTGAGAAAACTGAACAACAAAGACTGTTCTCCTCTGGTTGACAGATGATTCAAACGTACGACCAACCAGCTGTAAAACCATGAGAGCAAACTGTCAAGAGGAACTCTCCAAGTGTCTTGCTCCGCTGTGATTAATAAAATCCTGACAAAAGGGACTTATTTAGAAGAATGCCGATAAACAATCCATTAGACATTTTAGCCTGAAAACAAACAACAACAACAACAAAGTAGAATATTGTTTAATTATCATTAAGCAGTCGGTAAATGACGTGGAGACATCCAGGCATGTCCAGTTGGAGGTCCGAGTTGTGTTCACGCTCCCAGACACTGCAGATTAAAGGGTTCTGAAGACCTTCCTGGTGCGGTTCAGACCTGGTTCTGTCTGGTTGCACGGAGCTCACTCGGGATGGATGTGACAGGTCTGAACAAGATGTTGGCAGGAATATTGTCAACCGTTATGAAACGAAGCGGGAGAACTGGAAGTAACGTCCGTTTTTCCGTCTTGCGAGCTGGATAGCTTGAAAAAGAAGGAACGTGCACCTTGGTGTTGGTGCGCGGCTCTCTCTAGGTGTAAGAACGGTCACTATACAAATTAGGTTGCCACATCAGAATCCAAGATGGCCACCACAATGTATCTGTAAACCGGCCACCCCGGTCACTGGAGGAAACTATGCTCTTTAGTTTTTATATTGCTTAAAAGTATAGTTTTCTCTAATGACTGGGGGGGGGCAAAGCTGAATCTGTGGTGGCCACTGCCACCATTGGCCACCCCCTGGCTCCTCCACTGCACCTGGTGGTGGAAAAAGTTGCTCCCTCCACTCACTCAAGTTATAAAAAAACTACCTCTGTTCTTCTCCACGTGTAACTCCTTCCTGTTTTCTTGTTTCCTGCTCAGTCCCAGTCCTGAAAAACACTCGTATCCAAAACTAAAAAACATTCACAGTTGAAATCCTTCAGCGCCGGGGACATCGGTGTACCGCTTCGTTAAAACCCGTGTGGTATCTGCTGAAAGTCTGCAGTAACACAGACTTTCTGGTTTATTTAAATTTCTGTGTGAGCAGCTCGTCAAAGTGTGCAGCCTCCCGGTCCACTCGGTTGACCTCTGACCTCGGTCTGACGACATGAACGCAGGAACCCGAGCCAAACGTTTGGTTCTCATGCAGATTTAAGAGCTCGGAGCCGACTGGCATGTAGTTTGGGTTGTTCCTCTGTCATCGGCTCGTGAGTGTGAGGTGCGGGCTCGGCGACACGCTGACACGGATTCTGTTGTCGGTACCACATGTTGTGTTGAAAGGTGTCGTGGAGTTTATTGTCCCGAGCCACATTTCACACACACACGTTAAAAAATGACTCATTCCTCTGATTTCTCTCACACACACACACACTCGGGCCAAGCTGAGCGTAAACAAGCAGGCAGCTGGTTCTGTTCCGATCACCGGTCCAAACAAGGCCCGCTGGCTGGTCTGAGAGACAAACCGAAGCGTTCTCACGTGTTTTTGTTAGCGTGTAGCGTGTTGACTCTGAACATATCTGACTGTGTGGGCTGTCAGCGGACCGTGACGAGCCCAGACTGATTAACGGCCACCGAGAGGCTCAGCGCTGCTCAGTTAACCCGACAGAACCACTGCCCCGACGGAGCAGGTCCATTTGGACTGGGCGGTAGAACTGATGTGAAGTGGGCGTTCTGCTTCTAAAAACCTCCATTAGTTGTTTATTTTTATGGTGGACTTGATTTTTGAAGTGTTTTGGTGTTGGAATCTGAAGATGGTCACACAGAACCAAGACTGCTCCAACTGTCCAACCGCCGACATATTCCAGGAACTAGTCCTCACCACCTCATAGCTCTGACGACATCTTCTCTACCAGCTGTGGTCAAAAAACTAATAACACATAAACAGAGCTCCTGCTTTATGTGTCTCCGATTGACCTTTGACCTTTTGAATCCAGTTTATCACAAAGAAACAGTCGAGCATGAGCTCTTTGTGTTTCATAACACAATTAAAGTGTAAAACTCCTGATGACAACGGAACCAGCTGCCACAGGTGTGTGTTTACCTGCAAGCAGCCGAAGAGACTGAAAGCGTGTCAAATATTAAAATTATCAGCCATGTTTGTTTACACAGCCTGACATAGATCAGTCACGTGGTTCTGTTCAGACCAGGGTTTTGTTTACACCGAGTGCAGACCCACATTTAGGATCACGTCCAGTATACGTGGAAAACTACTGAAGTAAACTCAAAGTTCACCGTTGGACACGGTTCAGGAAAATGTTTGGTTTGGTTTTAGAGATGCAGAGTGTCTTTAACACACACAGAACAGTAAAACAATAAAAAACGTTGTTTTAGTTTCTACGACACAAAGTGACGAGACGTGATCGTCCCTGAGTCCACGTGTCCTGACGTTCTCAAAACGTCCACTTTAAAACCTCTGTGTGAAGACGTGTGGAGCAGACGCTGCAGAAGATCCGTTTTAAAACGACGTGGAGCGGATACGGACCGAGTCCAGCTGGGTCCAGCAGAACTCAGACCAGGAGCAGAGACCAGGAGCAGAGACCAGGAGCAGAACTCAGACCAGGAGCAGAACTCGGACCAGGAGCAGAGACCAGGAGCAGAACACGGACCAGGAGCAGAGACCAGGAGCAGAACTCGGACCAGGAGCAGAGACCAGGAGCAGAACTCGGACCAGGAGCAGAGACCAGGAGCAGAGACCAGGAGCAGAACTCAGATTCAGTCATTATCATCGTTCAATGCTGAATCTTTTAGATAAGAGTTCACTATTTTTAGTTTTTAGCTAACGTTTTGCTTGTTGTAGCTAGCACATTGCTACTTTTAGCTGGTGTTTTGCTAATTTGTTAGTCTTTTCATGTTTTTGGCTACTTTAAGTTAGTGTTTTTCTTTTCTATAGCAATTTGCTACTTTTAGGTAACTTTTTTTTTTTAGCTTCCAGCTTCTTGAGCATATTTCAGCAGTTTTACAGAAGATGTAGTTTCTGTTTTTAATATTTGTAATTTAAAATCTTTCACCGCAGCCTAAAAGACGACACGTTTGTTTATTTACGTCCCAGAACTAGATTTTTTTTACTCCTGCCTGTTTAACAGATCCAGTTCAAACTAAACCTGTTTATTGGACTGGTTTTCTTCTGATCTTATCTGCTCACCCTGAGGCAGCTGAATGGTTAGAGCAGTCGCCCTCCAATGGGAGAGTTGCTGGTTCGATTCCACCAGCAGTCACATGTTGAAGTGTCCCTGGGAAAGACGCTGAACTAGGGATGCACGATACTGGATTGTTGGACGATACGTTAAAACTTATTTGTCCGATGACCAATACGATATTTTTACATACGTTCCTTTGTCAGAACACAGCCTCTTATTTGCTACAAACATTGTGCAACAGCTGTAACAGCTGGTGACATATATTCAGTAACAGCCATATGATCTGCACTTTAACTTGTATTAAATGAAAAGTGTTGAATGTTATTTATTACCATTAGTCACCTGCGATGCTGTCTCACCTGTGGAGGCTTGTTCCAGGTTCCTATAGCTGCAGTGTGGATCCTCTGCACTCCTGTGCATGAAGGACAGACTTTTTAACTTCAAAGTTTTTGTGTATCCATTGTGCCGTAAGACTAATCAAGCTAACGGGCTAACACGACGTCCAAACGTCTGTGGTAAAACTCACCCAACAAGTCGTGCTATCAGCTGTTAGCTTCTCAGTGACGCTGGAAATGACGGCTGGTAACTTGGGTAAGGTACGTCAGAAAAATATCTCTGGCTGGGGACGATGAAGCGAGGCTCAACGTACTCCAAAAATCTTCTGAATCATGTCCCCAATGAAAAAAAACGTCCACACCGCCGACATTTTGACTTCTTCCTCTCCACCGTGAGGTCAGGTAGGCGTGCGTGACGTTGTCACGTTGTGCTGGCGCTGCAGACGTCCCCGTCACTGGGTCGTCGTACAAAAACAGCGTCTCTTATCGGTGAGTTATTTTGATGGAATGTCCGATGTTGAACTTGAACGTTCACTGGTGTGTGTCCCATCGGTGTATGAATGTGATCTAAAGCTTTGATGAGTCTCTGCAGATCCAGATCATCTTTGCAGAGATGCAGTAGAGCGCTGTACGAATGTGTGTGTGCAGGTAAATGAGGCACAGACTGTTGTGTCTTGATTAGAGAGAAAGGAGCTGTAGTCCACTGACCATCAAATCGTGTATCTGTGACACGAGCTGTGGGGTTTCTCCAGTAAACCTCTAACGCACCGTGTCCTGGTGTTCTTTTGGTGTTCTTTTGGTGTTCTTTTGGTGTTCTTCTGGTGTTCTTCTGGCGTTC
>NC_056505.1:3698595-3698752 GCF_014905685.2 Nematolebias whitei
TGGTGTTCTTTTGGTGTTCTTCTGGTGTTCTTCTGGCGTTCTTCTGGTGTTCTTCTGGTGTTCTTTTGGTGTTCTTCTGGCGTTCTTCTGGCGTTCTTCTGGTGTTCTTCTGGTGTTCTTTTGGTGTTCTTCTGGCGTTCTTCTGGTGTTCTTCTGG
>NC_056505.1:3718752-3721123 GCF_014905685.2 Nematolebias whitei
TGTGTATGTTTACCTACAGAAACAGCTGAAGTGTGTATGTTTACCTACAGAAACAGCTGAAGTGTGTGTTTACCTACAGAAACAGCTGAAGTGTGTATGTTTATCTACAGAAACAGCTGAAGTGTGTATGTTTACCTACAGAAACAGCTGAAGTGTGTGTTTACCTACAGAAACAGCTGAAGTGTGTATGTTTATCTACAGAAACAGATGAAGTGTGTTTGTTTACCTACAGAAACAGCTGAAGAGACTGAAAACAGGTCAAAGGGTAACCCTATTGGTTAAGAAGGACTTTAATGTGTTCGAACACTGAGCTCGCTCTTCATGGTTCTCCACCGATTGTTACCTGATTCTTGACAGCTGTTTTGTGAATCTCCACCTCGTCATGATGGAGGAGTTTGAGCTCCTGAATGATCCCAAGGAGGGATGGCTGGCTGGCTGGCTCTTGGGACATGAACGTCACCTTTTTGTTGGGAGTAGCTTGTGCTTGAGGTCCAGAGGTACCATCTAGATAAACAGGTGCATCTAGAAACATTTAAACATAAAAAAGTTCAGTTTTAAATAAATCATTTCAGAAAGTGACCCCCCCCCCATAAAACCATAGATTCATTACACATAGAGTGAATTGTGTAAAATTACATGTCAGTTGGCATGACTGTTTGTCTTATTATTATAATTTTGTTTTTACTTTTTATTTTCTGTTCAAGGTAAATAAATATTTCAAGTCTTCATTTGTTCTAATTTTGCTGATGACGGGTCACAGATAATTAAAAATAATAATAATTCAGTGTCTCAGCTTCACTGGGACTTGGGTAACTAGTTTATCTCATGAACATTAGAAGTTAATTTGATGTGAATGACCATAAAGTTTCTTGACATTGAAAGATTCAGTCACTTCCCAGCGGAGGGACACCGAGTGGACCAGGTTCTGCTCCTCCATTGTCGAGGCATCAGGCTTGAGATGGCGGCGCCTCAAGCAGCAGCCATCCTTGATTCTGATTCTGGTGGTGGACGCCCCAGGTGAGGGAGGCCATCAAGCTCGTTGATCCTTGCTAACTGGTAGGACCAGAGGCAGCTGAGGGGCATCAGTACCTGCGTTCCTCATTACTCTGGATGTTGCTGGGACGTCTTGGTCGACGCACCTTTGCAACATTTTGGGCACTGGGATGTGGTTCCCCTCTTCAAAAAGGGTGTGTTCCAGTTATAGGAGCATCTCCCTCCTTAGCCTTCTCAGTAAGATAGTCAGGGGTTCTGGAGAGTCTGGTCCATGGTCTGAACCTCACGTTCAGGAGGAGGAACATTGGCCCAACTTTCTACCCTCACCAGGGTTCTCGAGGCTCGAGGGGGTGTGGGAGTTTGCCCAGTCGGTCTACGTCTGTTTTGTGGACTTGGAGAAAGCTTTCCACCAGATTCCTCGAGATGCTCTGTGTGGGGGGGTCCGTGATTCTGCTGTGATCTTCAGCTCTCACTGGAGCGGTTCGCAGCCAGTGTGAAGTGGCTGAGACGAGAATCAGCACCTCCAGATCTGAGGCCATGGTCCTGTCAGAAAAGGGTGGATTGTTCTCTCTGGGTGGGGAGTGAGGTTCTGCCTCGAGTGGAGGAGAGCAACCAACATTTTGTTCTGAGGGGCTGCTTCAGAACCGTGGACGTGAACCGTGCTGCCCCACTTGAAGACCTCGCACCAAAAACATTTAGGTTTACTTCATTCTCTGTAAGAAGGGATTACTCTATAGAGCAGCAGCTTCGTGCACTCCGGGCATGTTCTCGTTGTATCTCAGTGCAGTGATAATAAAGTTTATTCTGATTCTGTTCAACTCCAGTCCAGAAAAACACTCATCTCAAAAACCACAAACATTCATGATTCAAATCCCTCAGAGTCGGCGTGCCGCTTGTTTTCTGAGCTCCTCAACACGTAAACTCTTAAACTAACGGAGCTTTTGTCTGTTTGTGTCTCCAGGTGTGAGCGCTGCGACCGCAGCTTCACGCAGGCCACGCAGCTCAGCCGCCATCAGCGACTCCCCAACGAGTGTAAACCGGTGAACGACAGCAGCGAGTCCATCGAAGTGGATTAACCCCGCCCCTTTACGACTCATCGAGCCAGATCTGTTTGAAAACATTTTCTAATCCTCTCCGTCCGCACCGAGCCTGGTCTCACCTGGAACCTCCAACACTACCTGCGCTACTTCAGGCACCGCGGTTCTTCTTCTTCTGTTTTAATTCAACGACGTGAAACGGAGCTTTAACTAACGAACGACGGCAGATTCAAACAGGCGTGAACTCGTTCAGGCTGTCAGAGGAGCCATTTCAAAATGTAAACTGTGCGTCGACATCACCTCCACCATTACCTCCCAGTGAGCATCACCTCCACCATTAC
>NC_056505.1:3721133-3727402 GCF_014905685.2 Nematolebias whitei
ATTACCTCCCAGTGAGCATCACCTCCACCATTACCTCCCAGTGAGCAGCTCCCAGTTGAAAGATGTTTGATCTGCCCTCAGATCGTGCGCCCTGATTCATGTTAAATTATTTACATTTTTAATTATGTTCAGTCTGGAAGAGATGGGAAAATAAGGAATTTACTTTTATTATTAAAAAAACTAACTTACTGCATTAAAAACAATAATATATATAAATAAATATCTACGAGTTGCTTTCAGTGATTAAATATAAAAAATAAAAGTCGTGGCAGCGTTCAGCTTTTCTTTTAACACTTCCAGGAACTGAACAAGGAACATGATTATTATTATTTGTAAGTTTATTTTAAATATGTCTTCAGTTTAAATATAAAAGTTTTATTTAGCTGACTGACATCAGCAGAATCAGACATAAAAAGTTTAATCAATAAAAAACATGTAAATTTAGTCTGCTGTAAAACTCTAAGCAATAAATGTTTTCAATTTTAAAAAAGTCTCTAAAATTTTAAATATTCTCACAAAACTTATCTTAGTAACACACGTTCATGTAATTTGAACATGAACCCGCCGTTATTAAACGTTAAGATTTACAGATTTAAACAAATGACAAATCAACAGAAAATCTGAACATTTAAAAAAAGTCTGAACTTTAAAGATGAAAAATGTGACAGAAACTGAACAAGAGTCCAAATCAGCATTACCAAACCCCGTCAGGAAAATATTGATTAAATATATTTTCATACACACTTCGGCTGTTTCTGTAGGTAAACAACACACTTCGGCTGTTTATGTAGGTAAACAACACACTTCAGCTGTTTCTGTAGGTAAACAACACACTTCAGCTGTTTCTGTAGGTAAACAACACACCGGCTGTTTCTGTAGGTAAACAACACACCGGCTGTTTCTGTAGGTAAACAACACACTTCGGCTGTTTCTGTTACTTCAACACTTCGGCTGTTTCAGTCTGATCAAAGCTAAACGAGCTCTGGGACTGAAGTCTTTGGACTGGCTGTTGCTCACTGGGTCGAGTCTGATCGTTTCATAAAGTTTATAAAAGCCGAAGCTTTAATGGAGTTTGATTTATGTTCGGTGACAGAGAGAAGCTTTAATCCACCTCCACCCTGCTGGAGGAGCTCTGACCAAACCAAACCAAAGATTTATTTTTCTCAGCACAAACAGAACCTCCTCATGGACGGGTTGGACCATTCTGGACTCATATTTATTGGAGACTTTTGGGAATTTGAACGGGTTTCCTTCCAAAGAAAACTCTAAAACCTGGACAAACACACAGACAACCCAAAAACTAACCTCGGCCCGGAGCTTTATTCTGGATTTATTAGAGGAGGACGGAACCAAAGCAACCGGACTGAGCTCAGCCAGCACCAGTTCTACTTCAAAATAAACTGTAACGAAGGATTATGCATTGTAGAAAAAATGAAAGAAATTATATTTATCTTCTCGTTCATTTCATGCTGCAGGCACTTTGGGTTAAAGGTCATTTTAGGAGAAAATGGACGTAAATTCTTCTAAAAATTATCAGACGGTGGTAAAAATGAAAACAGACATGTTTTTAAAGACTATTTTATTTTTATTGTTCCTCCTTCTGATCATCTGTGGAACATACAGATCCAAATGTGTTTTAGGTTTGAAAAAAAAAAAACACTTCCTGTTGTTCATCGTCATAAATGTCGTCACGTTTGCTTCATAATCCATGTTTGACCCACAAACCTCAGATGTAAATAGTCCTGTTGTCATGACGACGATGTTTGTTTTAAAGCCAGCAAGGCTACAGGAGTTACACCAAAAAGGTTTCTGTGAGAATCAGAACAACTAGACCTGTCACACCAAAGATCTGTAGGTCCAAAGATCTACAGTCCAAAGATCTACAGTCCAAAGATCTATAATCCAAAGATCTACAGTCCAAAGATCTACAGTCCAAAGATCTGTAGGTCCAAAGATCTACAGTCCAAAGATCTGTAGGTCCAAAGATCTACAGTCCAAAGATCTACAGTCCAAAGGTCTGTAGTGCAAGGATCTATAGTCCAAAGATCTACAGTCCAAAGGTCTGTAGTGCAAGGATCTATAGTCCAAAGATCTGTAGGTCCAAAAATCTGTTCATCCAAAGATCTACAGTCCAAGGGTCTATAATCCAAAGATCTGTTGGTCCAAAGATCTACAGTCTAAGGATCTATAGTCCAAAGCTCTACAGTCCAAGGATCTAGAGTCCAAAAAATCTGTTGGTCCAAAGCTCTACTGTCCAAGGACCTATAGTCCAAAGCTCTTTAGGTCCAATGATCTACAGTTCCAAAGTCAACAGTCCAAAAATCTATAGTCCAAAAATTTGTAGGTCCAAAGATCTACAGCACAAGGATCTAAAGTCCAAAGATCCATAGGTCCAAAGCTCTACAGTCCAAGGATATATAGGCCAAAGATATGTAGGTCCAAAGACCTGTTCATCCAAAGATCTACAGTCCGTTGATTTATAATCCAAAGATCTGTTGGTCCAAAGATCTACACTCTAAGAATCTTTAGTCCAACAATTTGTAGGTCCAAAGATCTACAGTCCAAAGATCAATAGGCCAAAGATCCATAGGTCCAAATATCCGTAGGTCCAAAGATCTGTTGGTCTAAAGATCTACAGTCCAATCCAGGACTCAGAGGTGATCCGCTGCACATAGACAAAACGTCTGTTACACTTAAAGAGTATTGTTGTAATTTTTTTAAGTTTCTTTAAAAACAAAATATGTCCGAATTTTGTTCTGACCCAAAGAACAACGGTGTGGGGGGGGGGGGGGGGGTCTGTTACCCCCCCACCAAACTGGATGTTAGTTCTTGTTCAGAATCAGTATCAGACCTGATGATGTTGGATGGACCTGAACCTGCTCACACTGAGAGCTGGAGGCGGGGCTTATGGACCCCCCTGACCATCTGAAGGTGTGGTTCTGACCCAGAACCTTTGAGCCATGGACCATATTTAAACCTGTTGGACCTGAACGTGGTTTTAGACCTTCTTTCACCTCGGAGTCCGTTAGTACGAGTCTTACAGAACTCTCACAGAACTTTTGTCAGACGGTACCATTTGGACCGCAGCAGAAGTTTACAAACAGAACCGGTCATTTTTAAAGTATGATACCTGAGGTCCACTCTGCTGCATCGACTGAAATCTGAATTCTAACCCAAAGAACCTGACGGGCCTGGTCCAACAGAACCAGACCGGTCCGTTTTAATGTTTGCATGATTTCCTGTTTTTTAAACTCGGAGACACCAAAAAGAATTTGTTCTGTTAATAAATCAGAACTCCAGTTTTCTTATCAGAAATCATCTCTGAGTTTTTCTTCTGTTTTGTTAAATGTTTGTTCCTGAAATCATAAAAACAGAACCGGGCCTGGACCACTGACCCGCTCACGTTCCTCCGTAAATGTTTGTTTTTGTATTTCCGGTTCTGGTTTCAGCTCAGATCTGAGGACAGACGTGTCTTTGAAAAGGAGATCCACATTTCAAGTGACAGAAATAAAAAAACAATTTGTTTGAATAAAAGATGTTTTAGCCTCGCTCTCCGCTCGACATCAGCCGAGGAACATCGATTTGATCCCAAATAAATAAATAAACTTCTTGCTGACGTGTAATCTGTTGGATTTAAGCGCAGGTTCTATACAGACAATTCTGATTTGATCTTTTCACGGTTTTATTTCAATGAAAACAAAGTTTCATAAAAATCTAAATTTGTTCTTTATTCAGATTTTAATTTTTAACCTTTTAGTGTTTCTGTTTAGTTTGGAGCCGCTTTAATGGATGAAAACGACCTAAAACTGTTTTATTGATCACTTTACAACTTTAAAAACATTCAGCTCAGGTTCTGCTTCAGTTTGTTGGAGAACGTCTGCTTCATGGAGCAAGAGGGGACTTGGAACCCCCTCCACGTGTCCGATCGTGCGCGTTGTGACCTCTTCCATTTGGGTGTGGCTGCATCAACGTGTAAAAAATGTCACTATCGAAAATGAGGTTGACACGTCAACATCTATATTTGCATGTAAACTGATCATTTGAGGAAACTCCCCTCTAATTTTTATTTTGCTTACAAGTATAGTTTCCTCAAATGATCGGGGTGGCCAAAGATTACTCTATAGTGATCAAGGCCACCACTGGCCACCCCCTGGCTCCGCCAGTGTTCCTGGTGGTGGATGAAATGTCCCTCCTCCACTTACAGGATCCATCACGCTCCTGCCTCAGACACCGTGTGACTCCTCCCCACTTGAATATCTTGCATCAAAAACATTTAGGTTTACTTCATTCCATGTTCAGTTCTAGTCTAGAAAAACACTTATCTCCAAAACTACAAACATTCATTGTTCAAATCCCTCAGTGACAGGGGACATCGGTGTACAGCTTATTGTTTTTACTTGCTTTAGCTACTGTTGTTTTTAGCTGTTTTAGTTACTCTTGTTTTAGCTGCTTTATTTTGTTGTTGTAGCTGCTTTAGCTACTATTGCTTTAGCTGCTGTAGCTACTTTTGTTTTAGCTGCTTCAGCTACTCTTGTTTTAGCAGCTTTATCTACTCTTGTTTTAGCTGCTTTAACTACTGCTTTAGCTGCTTTAGTTACTGTTGAACTGTTTTAGTTTATGTTGTTTTATCTGCTTTATCTACTTTTGTTTTAGCTGCTTAAACTACTGTTTTTTTAGCAGCTTTAGTTTAGCTGGTTTAAGTACTGTTGTTTTAGCTGCTTTAGTTTCTGTTTTTAGCTGCTTTAGATACTGTTGTTGTAGCTTTAACTGCTGTTGTTTTAGCTACTCTAGATTCTGTTATTTTAGCTGCTTTGTCTGTTTTTAGCTGCTTTAGTTTCCATCGTTTTAGCTTCTTTAGCTACTGTTGTTTTACCTGCTTTAGCTAGTTGTTTTAGCTGGTTTAGCTACTGTTGATTTTAGCTGCTTTTGCTACTGTTTTAGCTGCTTTGGTTACTTTTGCTTTAGCTACTGTTAGTTTTAGCTGCTTTACCTCTTGTTGTTTTAGCTAATTTAGTTGATGCTTTAGCTGCTTTAGCTACTGTTGTAGCTACTTTAGTTTGTTCTTATAGCTGCTTTAGCTACTTTTGGTTTTAGCTGCTTTAGCTACTGTTGTTTTAACGGTTTTAGCTGCATTATTTACTGTTTTAGCTAATTTAGCTACTGTTGGTTTTAGCTGCTTTAGCTACTGTTGTTTTAGCTGCTTTTTTAAATTTCCAGGTTGACCTCCGACGGAGACTCTAATCAAAATAATTTCTCTTAAAACTTCATTTGAATCTCCAGAAACATTTCGTCCCGTCTGAAAACGAAGACTCGGGTTCTGGGTCGGACTGGACCCGTCCAGAGTTGAGTTTTTCTTCTGTAATCTGCCCGGCAACCGGCCGCCTCGGAGCTGGTTCTGATTTTCTGCCTGATTTACAGATTATTCCTGCGGGGATTCAGCAAATTCACCAAAACAAACACCGTCGCAGCTTTCAGGCATCAATCATAGCTGTTTTTTCACCGTGGGAACCGGTTCTGAACCCGCGGGCCCAACAGACGGTCCCGCAGCAACGAGTTGCACCAGATTTAAAAACAGATCAGATTCCATGAGACCAGATTACAGCAGCGATAGCTTTAATTAAATCGTTTAGTGCGAAAGAAGAAAAACAAACCGAGGACGAGGAAAACTGCTTTATTTAAACAAGTTCTGCTGAAAAAAGACATTTAGACCAAAAAAAAACATTTAGAACGACTGATTTATGGGTTCTGTTGGACGTTTAGAGAACAATTAGATCCAACGAGAGAACTGACAGAAAAGTTTAATTCAAGGAGAAAACGGGTCAGGACAGAGACGGAACATGTTTGGTTCTGGTCCGACTTGTGTTCAGACCACAGGATGGGTCTGTCCGGACAGGAAGTGGGTTCTGTTGTTAGAGCGTCGGTCCTGGAGGGAGTCTGAGCGCACGCAGAGATGGAAATAAAACAAAATAAAAACAATGACTGTAAAAACAGACTGAACGTCTGATTTGTAGTTCTGGACTCTGCGGTGCCATCTGCAGAGAGGTTCTGGTTCTGGATGTCATTCTGGCCCAATGAGTTCTTCACAGGAACAGCTCTTACTGGTTTTAATGGATTGAAAGGTTTGTTTTTGGTTCAACTTCCTGCTGGAGGTGAGGATATTAACCAGGCCAGAACCAATCGGACGAGGCGTGTCGGTGGTCCAATCGGACGAGGAGTTTCAGTGGTCCAATCGGACGAGGTCTAATCGGACGAGGCGTTTCAGAGGTCCC
>NC_056505.1:3727502-3731636 GCF_014905685.2 Nematolebias whitei
CGAGGCGTTTCAGAGGTCCCATTGGACGAGGTCTAATCGGACGAGGCATTTCAGAGGTCCAATCGGACGAAGCATTTCAGTGGTCCAATTGGACGAGGTCTAATCGGACGAGGCGTTTCAGAGGTCCCGTCGGACGAGGCATTTCAGAGGTCCAATTGGACGAGGTCTAATCGGACGAGGTGTTTCAGAGGTCCCGTCAGACGAGGCATTTCAGAGGTCCAATTGGACGAGGTCTAATCGGACGAGGCGTTTCAGAGGTCCAATCGGACGAGGTCTAATCGGACGAGGCGTTTCAGAGGTCCCATCAGACGAGGCGTTTCAGAGGTCCAATTGGACGAGGTCTAATCGGACGAGGCGTTTCAGGGGTCCAATAGGCCCTTTTCACATGATGTCAGACAACTTCCATTCTGACTCAATGCGGGTAACGTTACGTCCTAAAAATGGAGTTTACGCAGTCACTACTACATTTGCCACAAGTGCGATTTGAAAATATATCACGACTTTCAGAGACTGGGATGGAGTTCACTGCACGGTCTGACCTTCAGGGTGAATCTGCTGTGAGGACTGTCGGCTGTTCTTTGGTGGAAACACGTCGTTAAAAAGAAACCATCGGGATCCGGCTAAAATAAATTTATTTAAGCTGATTTCATCTCAGCTGAAACAAACATCAGCCGAAGGTTTAACGCCTTGACTTTAAAGACCTCCATGAACTGATGAGAACAAACGGCTGAAGTTCGATTTATTAAACAGAAAAAAACAGAAATTTATAGAATTTAAATTAAAAACATTTAAAACCAGTTTTATTTTTTGGGGTGAGATAATTAAATGTTAACCAAACAAATATAAATATTTAAAATATTTTTCATGTTTAGTTAATTAAAAATAAATTTTAGGTTTTAGATTTTGTGATTTATTTAAGATTTATTTTAAATAAACACTTTATTGTTTTTACTTCTAAGCCCAAACTTAAAACGAGTAAATAAAAATAAATTGTGTAAAAATAATTTATTATAAACAAAGTTTGTGTCAAACAGGAACGTCGCTGCGATCGGCCGATGCCACTGAGCTGCGACTGACTGACGCGTTCAAAATAAATCAGATGGTTCTGGTCCACGTCCAGAACCGGGCCGGCTGTCGGTGTCTGATAAAACTCCTCCATGTTCTCCTGCAGCCTGATTTAAAAAACACCAACTAAAATAAATTAACCTGTTCTAATTAGTTTCAAGGTCCACGTGTTCTCGTTAAGGACAGATTTGGTTCTGGTCTCAGCAGAACCGGTTCAGGTTCAAAGGTCCAGTCTGCAGTTTGGCTCCATCTTCACTGTTGTTCATCTTTGAGGCGAAGCTCCTGCTGCGGAGGAAACGATCGTTTTATTGATCTTTGACGAGAACCGCAAGAGTTCCTGCAGAACGCGCCCGTCTGTCACGTCAGAACAAATGGACCTGAGGTTCTGCCACCTCAACGGGTCAGGGTTCATTTACTTTAAAATACATTCAGCAGCTGATGGAGGTCTCTGATTGGCTGACGGCGGCGGCGTGCCGCCAGCTCGTCTCTGATTGGCCGTCAGAGGTTTTTGTCCCTTAGGGCTTCCTGTATCTGCTTGTTGAGCTCGGCGATGATCCGGTCTTCGTGCGTGTACACTCCCGTCCTCAGCAGCGTGTCTCTCTCCTCCAGCAGGCGGCTCAGGTGTTCCTCGGCGCTCTCGTTCAGGTTGGAACTGGGGGCGGGGTCTAATCGCTCTTCCTGCTTCTTCAACCTGAAGGTAAAACATTTCATCACTGAGGAGTTTGTTTTAGTTTAAACACTGAAAATGTTCAGTTACATTTAGTTTCAGATTAGAAGCTGGAACTCCTCGTTTGTCCTCCAGATGTTTTGAAGCTTCGTTAGCACCGCTCTCAGGTGAGTAGACAACAATTAACCATTAATAAAATAAAACCTGGAACACTTCACAACCACAGCATGTAGTCTTAATAATCCTTGACTCTAGAATTAATCCAGGTCTAATCTGGGTCTGTTGTAAACTGTAGCTCATCACACCTGGACAGGTGTTGGAGAGTTCAACACCTGTCCAGGTGTGATGAGGCGCAGTTGCTCATCTTCTCGCGTGTTCAGATGAAACTAAATATTTTTTGTTCTGAGCTCAACGTTCATCGTTTTACAACTGAAACTCTCGAACGTCATTAAAGCACCGATGTGAACAGGAAACAGGAGTGTTCTGTTGAAAACCAGATTATTTAATCCCACTCCATCAGCTGGTCTTAAATTGAAACGTTAGTTATTCTTGTTTCACGACTCGGACGAACGAAGTAGATTCTGAAAATCAGTTTTGATTAAATGTTTGAACGTTAATCTGTCGGAGCAGGACGTTCTCCTTCCTTCAGCAGGTGGACTCACCTGTTCAGCTCGTTCCTGATGTCGTCCAGCTCCTGCCGGTCCTGCCGGACCGCCTCCTTCTCCTCTGTTGCTAGGTAACGCAGCCTCATGGCCTCCAGCTCCGCCTGCTGCTTCTTGAGGCGCGCCATGGCGTTCTCCTGCTCCCGCTGAGAGAACACATAGGAACATGAGACGTTAGCCCAGATGTTCAGAGAACGTCCAAATATTCCTCCAGATGTTCAGAGAACGTCCAAATATTCCTCAGAACCTCCAGATGTTTAGAGATGGTTCCCTGAAAGTCCAGAAGTTCAGAAAACATCCCAACTTTCTCGAAACCTAAAGATGTTCTCTGAACATCTGGAGAATGTCCAGATGTTCAGAGAACCTTGGGATGTTCTCAGAACCCCCTGACGTTCTGTGAACCTCTGGTCGAATTGTTCTGATCCGAGAGACTTGGTGAAGAATTCATCTGGAATCGTCTCAAAGAAAAACGTTGCAGAACTTTGAAATAATTCAGAATAAAACCCTCGTCAGGTTTCTGGGTCGTGGTTCTGTCAGCTGCTCAGACAGAACCACGACCCGGCTCAGTCCACTGCCTCATAAATCAGAGGAATATATAAAATAAATAAATATAAACTACAACAAACACTTAACTTTGTTTTATAAAAGTCAGTTATTAAACTTCAGACGGAACCGTTCATGCTCGTTAAATTAAAGCTAAATAAAAACTAAAAACATTTTAAACTGCCTGCAGGTCAAGTTGTAGGACCCGTTCCAGAACCAACTTTAGCTGCTTGGATAACAGAGAGGCTGCTGATCCACAGCCGACCCGGTCCAGATTGGGAAAGCAACACTTTCACACGTCGAGCAGCACCGGTGCTGTTGACTCGGGCCGGGCTCTGTGGACCCCGACCCGTCCGTTTTCAGGATAACGACAAGAACAACAAACAGAACCAACGGTTCCTCTGCTGCCAAGGACAACCTGAGCCCGGTTCTGGAACAATCAGAGGACGAGGTGGTTCCGAGGCCTCAGACTGAACCCTGAAACCCAGGATCCGAATCAGGGTTCTGACAGACCCAGCTCAGAACCGCTTTACAGATTTACCGTTAGCATCTCAGCTAACGGAGCTAACAGGAGCTCACTGGGTCAAAACAAGTTAAATAATCTAAAATTAACCGGAACAGGTTCGTCCACTGGTTCAGGTGATATTTTACTAACAGACTGTGAAAAAATATTTTATTACTAAATAAAGTTTTAACCACGATTCAGTGAAAAACTGAACTCTGCATTTTATTCTTATATTGAATTAAATAAACGTTGTAGTTTTGAGTTTTATGATAAAAACTTGGTTCACCCAAGTTTCCACCTGGATTATTGAGCATGCATCAGGATATTAGTTCACCTACTTTAATAAATTAAATAAATAAATCATCTTCGATCATCATTAAAGGCCTAGCGTGCACATGTCCCCTGCGTTCAGCTCAGAGTTTAGACTCAAACTGTTTGACGAAGGTTTTAAAGTCGTCACTAGAGCCGAGATAACTTTGGCTGATGTTCAACACAGACGTTCTTTGGCTGACGTTCAACAGACGTTCTTCGGCTGATGTTCAACACAGATGTTCTTCAGTAGATGTTCTTCGGCTGACGTTCAAGACAGTTGTTCAAGATAGACGTTCTTCGGCTGACGTTCAACACAGACGTTCTTCGGCTGATGTTCAACACAGACGTTCTTTGGCTGATGTTCAACAGACGTTCTTCGG
>NC_056505.1:3731646-3732005 GCF_014905685.2 Nematolebias whitei
GTTCAACACAGATGTTCTTCAGTAGACGTTCTTCGGCTGACGTTCAAGACAGTTGTTCAAGATAGACGTTCTTCGGCTGACGTTCAACACAGACGTTCTTCGGCTGACGTTCAACAGACGTTCTTCGACTAATGTTCAACACAGTTGTTCTTCGGTAGACGTTCTTCAGTAGACATTCTTCGGCTCACGTTCAAGACAGATATTTGAGACAGACGTCTTTCAGCTGATGTTGAAGATAGACATTCTTTGGCTGATGTTCAAGACAGACGTTCTTCGGCTGACACTCAAGACAGACGTTCTTTGGCTGACGCTCAAGACAGACGTTCTTCGGCTGACGCTCAAGACAGACGTTCTTCGGC
>NC_056505.1:3732015-3732419 GCF_014905685.2 Nematolebias whitei
CAAGACAGACGTTCTTCGGCTGACGCTCAAGACAGACGTTCTTCGGCCGACGCTCAAGACAGACGTTCTTTGGCCGACGTTCTTCGGCTGACGTTCTTCGGCTGACGTTCAACACAAACGCTCTTCGGCTGACGTTCAACAGAAGTTCTTCGGCTGATGTTCAACACAGATGTTCTTCAGTAGACGTTCTTTGGCTGACGTTCAAGACAGTTGTTCAAGACAGACATCCTTTGGCTGACATTCAACACAGACGTTCTTCGGCTGACGTTCAACAGACGTTCTTCGGCTGATGTTCAACACAGATGTTCTTCTGTAGACGTTCTTCGGTAGACGTTCTTCAGTAGACGTTCTTCGGTGGACGTTCTTCGGCTCACGTTCAAGACAGACATTTGAGACAGACGTCT
>NC_056505.1:3732429-3734194 GCF_014905685.2 Nematolebias whitei
TGATGTTCAAGATGGACATTCTTTGGCTGATGTTCAAGACAGACGTTCTTCGGCTGATGTTCAAGACAGACGTTCTTCGGCTGATGTTCGAGACAGACGTTCTTCGGCTGATGTTCAAGACAGACGTTCTTCGGCTGATGTTCAAGACAGACGTTCTTCGGCTGATGATCAAGACAGACATTCAAGACAGACGTTCTTCGGCTGACATTCAAGACAGACGTTCTTCGGCTGACACTCAAGACAGACGTTCTTCGGCTGATGTTCAAGACAGATGTTCTTTGGCTGATGATCAAGACAAATGTTCTTCGGCTGACACTCAAGACAGACGTTCAAGACAGACGTTCAAGACAGACGTTCAAGACAGACGTTCTTCGGCTGATATTCAAGACAGACGTTCTTCGGCTGATATTCAAGACAGACGTTCTTCAGTGTTCCAACAGATTTACAGCAACAGTTCTCAAACACTGAAACAACAAACTGGCCGAAGCATGTAACAGGCGGAACTAAAGTTGCATCACCTTGTTGCAGCCTGAACCTATTTTAGGGACGCACAAACAACAAATGTACCAACGACTAAATTTGTGACATTTGTTTTTAGCAGAGTGGAAGTTCGAACAGTGGAGAGTTGTTAAAATCAAGGATTGTGATGGAGGGATGCTAAACTGAGTTAACTGTGTTTAAAAAAACATCTGTTTATAGTTAAACATCTGTCAAACAGTTAATGTGTTGAAGCTCTACGTCAACCCAGCTGAGGTGAGTTGTCCTCCACCTTTAGATTTAAAGATTACAGTTCAATACTCGAGTATTTCACACGTCGGTAATGTTTGGTTTTATTTTTATTTGTGAGTGAACCACTGGGCTACAGGAAACTACGGCAGCTCTCCTGGGACAAACTGCACGAGACATTTTAGAGACAAAAGTTGTTTTAGCTAAGCAGATGGGCTGCTGCAGGTAAGATACTGACTAACATTATAATCCATTTAAACGTTTAGTAAAAATCTGTTTGAATCTCGTCTTTAATCTAAACAGGAAGTGGCACATTTCAGTTTCCTGTCATCTTTTGTTGATTGAACAGAAATAAACACTTTTCTTTGTTTAAACTAGTTTTATGTTTATTCTGCTTGAAGAGGTCCGGCACCGTGAGCCGGGCCCCACTCGGACTTTAAAAGTTCTAACGGTACCCCCGGGCTCAGATCTTTCATCTCTTCAAGCCAATATTTTTCCTGTGAGAAGAACAACTTCAGCTGCTTGTCCCAATATTTGGACTTCAGCACCGAGTGTCGGACCTGGACCCTCCGTCCCGTTTGGCTCGGGTTGGATCATAAAAATTCTTGTGTGAGGAATGATGGCCCGAGTGTTCAGACCCAAACGGCACGCCGTGAGCGGCGCCGAGAGGAGACGATAAATAGACGAGAGGAAACCCAAACGGGCCGCGGAGCAGCGAGACAGATGGTTCTGAAAACACGGGCCTGATCGTTTGGTGAGAGGGAGACATGTGGACAGATGATTAATGACTGGACCCGACCAGAACCAAAGCCCTCAGAGCCGCAGAACTCTCTGCAGGGTTCTTATTAGACTGGACCCGCTCAGAACCAAAGCCCTCAGAGCTGCAGAACTCTCTGCAGGGTTCTTATTAGACTGGACCCGACCAGAACCAAAGCCCCCAGAACTCTCGGCAGGATTCTTATTAGACTGGACCCGACCAGAACCAAAGCCCTCAGAACTCTCTGCAGGGTTCTTATTAGACTGGACCCGACCAGAACCA
>NC_056505.1:3734204-3737004 GCF_014905685.2 Nematolebias whitei
AGGGTTCTTATTAGACTGGACCCGACCAGAACCAAAGCCCTCAGAGCCGCAGAACTCTCTGCAGGGTTCTGTCCACACTGAGACACTGGACCCGACCAGAACCCTGCAGGAGCTACACCGGGCCTGAAGGTGGCGCTGAAAATACACAGAACCTGCAGACTGTAAACACAAGAACCAGAACCGGATCCTCCCTGTGGACTGAAGACGGATCAGAACCTTTGGGTCACATCAAACAGCTGCTGACTGGGAGACGGGTCGGTCCAAACACGAGGACGTGATGATGGACCGACCCAATTTTAAATATTATTAATTTTCATGTAATTAGTTTAAACAGAAAGCTGCAGAATCGAACCAGAACCAGCAGCTGATCAAAGATTTGGGTCGCTTTACCTTCAGACTGAAGCCGGTTCTGTTCAGGTCCGTCACGCGACCCGTGGACAGATTTAAGAAAACCCAACTTTTGGAGTCTGACAGTTTCAAAATGGCCTCCACAGCTAATCACCGTTAGCCAACAACTTGGTTCTGGTGTCAGAGTCGGTACAGGTACTGGGTTTGGTTCTGGTCCAGTTTAAACCATTTGTTCTCGCATGTTGCAGTCTGAGCTCTGTATGAAGCGGGTCGTCCCTGGTGAGCGGTACCAGAACCCGAGCGGTACCTGTTTAAAGCGAGCGAGCTCCTTCAGGGCCCGCCCCCACTGCTGCTTGTAGTGCAGTTTGGACTTGGTGCTGGACTCCAGCTTCCTCTCCAGCTCCACCTGGAAAACAGACAGACACCTGAAGGTTCTGGACTGGGAGGCCCGTCTCGTTAAACGTTTGGTTCTGGAAAACTAACTTTTATTCCGTGTTTTAAAACAGAGTTGCTGCAGCAGCATTAATCTGTAATCTGAGTTAATCCAGGTGCCCACCTTCTCCAGGGTCAGCAGGTTGAGTTCTGACTGCAGTCCGACTTCGGGTCGGAGGTTCTGTTGTTCCCTGTAGTTCTGGAACTCTCTCTCCAGCTGTTTGTAACGCGCTTCTCCGTCTGCGATCTGAACACAAACACCCGTCACCTTTGACCCAGGTGACGGAGGTTTAGCTCCGCCCCCTTCTCTACCTGCTGCAGCAGCCGCGCCCGCTCCTCCTCCATCAGCCGGACCTTTTCCCGCTCCAGCTCCACCCGGTGGTCGCTCTCCCTCTGCAGCCTCCGGCTCGCCTCCTGCAGCTCCTTCAGGGTCAGCTCGTGTTCGGCTCGGAGCTCCCGCTGCAGCCGCTGCGTCTGAGGAACCCACAAACACAAACAAACCATAAACAAACAAACAATCTGAACACAAACAAACCAAACACAAACAAACAATAAACAAAGCAATCCAAACACAAACAGACAACAAAACAAACAAAACAATCAATCCAAACACAAATGCAAACAAAACAAACAAACAAATAACAAATTAAACAATCAATCCAAACACAAACACAAACAAACAAATAATAAATAAAACAAACAAACAATCAAACACAAACACGTCTGAGGAACCAACAAACAATCAACAAAAACAGACTCTTCCCTCCTCTGAGCTTCAGGGTGCAACTCTTCATCCTCCTCAGTAGAAACATTTTATTTACCTCACAGTAAACAAACAGTTGTTTACTGGAGCCCAGCCTCTGTTTGTTTGTTTTTCTTCTTTCGGCTGCTCCTTTTTTTCAGGGTCTCCACAGCGACGATGTCTCACGAAGACGTGGCAGCTGTTTTTACACCAGATGTTCTTCCTGACTCAACCTCAGCCTCTGAGTGGAGCAGAGAGCTGCATCCAGGACACCCGGAGGAGCAGGTGGGGGTGAAGGGCCTTGCTCAAGGGCCCAGGGTGGGACGAATGAGGGTGGGGGCAGGTGTGGGTGCTTCACCTACACCACCCACATTTATGATGATGTCGGTACCGGGGCTTGAACCGGCGATCTTCCGATCACAGGCCCACCTTCTCTAACCTCTGCGCCACCACTCCCCCTTAAATAATTTAAATTGATTGTTTATTAAAAAATAAAAATAAATAGATGAAACGTTTGTTTTAGTTTGTTTTGATGTAGAAACATAATTTTATTGATTCAACACCAAAGATTTATAAAAATTATACTTTACTCCAACCTACGAGTCAAAAATATAAATATAAAAAGGTTTTTACCTGTAAATCATTAAATAACTTAATCTGCAGTAATAGTTGTTGCTCAGATTATTTCTGTGTTCTCAGGACGGTTTAATCTTTAATTTTGATTATTATTTGTTATTCTTCAGTTTTGATCAGAACGATTTGTCTCGTTAAAGTTAAAACAACAAGTTTATTTGTTTTGGCAGCTTCTGGAATAAAACTTCAATTCAACAAGTTTAAAACTTTTTCTTACGTTAAATGATGAATTTAAAATAATCTCAGTGACGCAGTTTAAAACTTGTTTACTGGATTTTAATCTGTTTCTTTATTTGAAGACAAAATTTTAGTTTAAGGTAAATTTTTATGAACGTGTTGTTTTTGATTCGTGATCAAAAATTATAAACACAAATAAACTGAACTGTTTATTTATTATTGATTTATTTATTTTTAGTCAGACTAGTATCAGCCCAGGATCCTAACAAGACCTGGATCCAGGATCCCAGCGAGACCTGGGTCCAGGATCCCAGCGAGACCTGGGTCCAGGATCCCAGCGAGACCTGGGTCCAGGATCCCAGCGAGACCTGGGTCCAGGATCCCAATGAGACCTGGGCCCAGGATCCTAACAAGACCTGGATCCAGGATCCCAGCGAGACCTGGGTCCAGGATCCCAGCGAGACCTGG
>NC_056505.1:3757004-3764805 GCF_014905685.2 Nematolebias whitei
CGAGACCTGGGTCCAGGATCCCAGCGAGACCTGGGTCCAGGATCCCAACGAGACCTGGGTCCAGGATCCCAACGAGACCTGGGTCCAGGATCCCAGCGAGACCACGGTAACGAAACCTGGGTCCACGATCCCAACGAGACCTGGGTCCAGGATCTTATCGAGACCTGGGTCCAGGAACTTCCTGTGAGTAACGGAGGAGGACCTGACCTGCAGCTCGGCCTCAGCCAGATGTTTCTCTCTCTTCTCCAGGTCTGACAGAGTTCTCTGAAGCTTCTCCTCCAGCAGGTTGAACTCCAGCTCCTGCAGACATGAACGGGTCCATCAGAACCAGGAGGAGGTTCAGGTCCAGACTCTGGTGGTTCTCACTGAAATGGGTTTAGTCTCAGACCTTCTTCCTGACCAGAGCTTCTCTCTCTCCGTCTCTCTTCTTCCACTCCGCTGCCAACGCCTGCATGTGTCTCAGCTCCTTCTCCTTCAGCTGGAACAGAACCAGCAGAACCCCGTGAGCCCGGCAGAACTCTGACGTCAGCAAACAAAGAGCTGTCGTCTCTAAACAGTCAGAAGATCATCTGAGGTTGACAGTCAGGGGACCAAGACCTGTGTAGGTCCTAGGGTTCACAGGTCAGAACCTAAAAAACATCTGAAGTTCTTCAAATCTAACAACAGAACCGTTTCAGTAAAACTGGGTCTGGACCCGGTCCCAGCAGCTTGTAGGACCCTCAGTGGGCGTTTGCAGGTACATTTGGTTCAGTCTTGATCTTCAGGGTGTAAATTACCTTCAGAGTCAGTCGGGCCTGCCGGGTCAAGACCTGAGAACTGGCAGAGATGTGTCTGACTGAACCACCTGGCCCAGTTGATCCTGGGTTCTGTTGTGTTTGGTACCAGAGCTGCAGACTCTTGAATGTCCGGTTACCTGATCATCGAACAGAACCTCCTGCTCCTCCTTCCACAGCTCCAGCTCCAGAGCTGCTCGGTACTCCGGCGTGTCTCTGGTGGACAGGCGGGCCGACGGTTCTGCTGGTACCGGGCGGGAAGGCGGCTGCGGGTCGGCTGGGAGCTCGTTCTGAAGATACATTTTAACAAACTACTCAGAACGTGACAATTATTAAAAACCGACAGAGAACCAGAACCAGATCATCACGATGAGGCTGTAAACAGAACCGGACCCATAAAACCCAACAGGAGCTCAGACCTGAAGTGAACACCAGAACCAAACGTCACCTGTTATCCATCTCTCCAGATGTTCCCGTACGCAGGTGAAGTGGTTCTGCACGACCCAGATGTTCCTGTATGACTAAGTGTACAATAAACCCGACTCCACCTTACAGATGTGGTTCTGTGTTTGTTTTGGTTCTTGTTAATCTGAATAATCTTAATCTGTTCAATCTAATTTGATGTTCTGTTACAGACCGGTTCTGTATCGGAGCAGATTAGTGTGTTTAAAAAGTGAAGGATTATAATCTTGTCAGCAGGTTTTATAAAGATGCGGTCCGGCTCGGTCCGACCCACACACACCTGGACTCACCTGTGAGGAGTCCGACAGCACCACCTGTTTGGGTCGGATGAAGCCCAGGTCCTCCAGCGCCGCCTCGTAGCTCAGCTCTGCCACCTTCTCTGAGGACCTGCAGGGAGGAGACGCACCTGGTGAAACTCCTGCAGGTGGTCGGTCATCCTGACACTCACCAAGTCCTACCTCTGAGGGTGGACCACAGGGATCTGGTCCTGATGGGTCTGTCTCCAGACCTGCTCTCCTGAGGGTCTAACGGTTCTGGTTCTGTTTGAGCTCAGCAGGTGAGACAGCAGGACGGAGGCTCGTCCAATCAGCTGGTCTCTGCAGGTGGAGCCTCGGTGCCAGAGCTCCACCACCAGAGGAACTCTGCCACAGACAAACACCAGTTCTAGAGGTTTCCAGATAAACATCGAGTCGTCAGGTGGAGGTTCTCCGTGGTTCTACCTGAGGAACGTGTCGTGCAGCTGCTGAGGCAGCGCGGCGAAGTCGAAGGCGCAGAAGGACCGAGGGAGCGACACCTCCATGTTCCTCTGCAGCTCCACAGGAGGGTTGGTCATGATGGGAGCGGCGCTGCCGAAGAACGGGTACGAGTACCTGAAACCCAACAGACACGGATGATGCACCTGCCTGTCTGGGTCCAGACCTGAAGCCCGGCGTGTCGTGACCCGGAGGCTCACCTGAGCGTGGCCGAGATGGGCTGAGGCGAGCTGGACCTGCTCAAGCTGCGCAGGTCCAGAGAGAAGCAGAAGTGATGAGCGGAGGCGGGGATGGAGACTTTAGGAGCAGAGACGCTGACGGACGACGCTCCACCTTCTGCTGTGGCCTCAAGCTGACGGAGCAGCGGAGCTCCATCATCTGCAGCCAAACATTTTCCATCAGAAGGTTCTGACGGAGCCAAGCCGCTCGTCTGAGGAGGTCCAGCCTCACCTGACGCTCCCGCCGGCTCTTTGTGGAGTTCCTCCAGGAGACTCTCTGCTTCGCTCTCGGTTTGAGGAGGAGGAGACGGAGGAAGAGGAGGAGGTCTCTGCTCAGCTGGAGGAGGTTCAGAGAGACGTGGAGCTGCAGTTTTCTCCTCCGACTGAAAACACAGATGAAAAGATGAATCGTCGTCTTTGCTCTTCTGGTTCTTCAGGTCACTGAGGTGTTTGAGAACAACGACCTTCATGAGAACAACGACCTGGTCTTCATGGTTCTGACTCAGTTTCTGCAAACGGACCTGAAAAAGATCCGTCTGATACCAAAACCTCCATCGTGTGAACCAGTTTTTAGAACTCCTACGCTCCATTAACAAAGTCCACGAGGTGAGGGAGCCGATGAACAGAAGGAGTTGTTAAATAGATTTGTTTTGTAGATGGGATTTGAACCAGCAGCTTTAGAAACTCAGAGTCGTTAGAACTCAGAAATTAAACAAAAGACCTCCAGCTGCTTCCTGAAAGTTCAAAACAACTCATTTAAAACTGGATAAATGTTCAAATGATAAACGCTGAGAGCTGAAGAAGCTGAAGCTGACCTGTGGAAGCTAAAGAAGCAGAACACAGGCTAAAGGCTAAAAGCTAAAAAGTAGCATAGAGGGAGGAAAACAGACCCAGCAGAAGCAGCAGGTTTTAAACAAGACAATGTTTTTTAAATAATTAAAGACGTTTCTCCAACTCAGGTAAAGTTTACCTGTGGAGGCCCCGCCTCCTGCCTCAGACTAACTGCCACGCCCACAGTCGGCTGCATGTCCGCAGGAAGAGACGGCAGCTTGACGCGTCTCGGCGGCTGCAGGACGAACGCTCCCTCCACGGTCGACGTCTTCGTGTCCACATCGGCCGAAGCTGCAGCCAGAGCCGAGAGGGAGACGTCGGCGCCGCCCAGAGACTGGTTCCCACAGCAGAGATGGACCTGGGGGGACACGGGACAATCGGACCACATCCAGGACAGGGACCTCCAGACCACAGTCAGGACAAGGTCCGGGTGTCTTGACCCACCTGTAAAGCGGGCTGCTGAGACAGGAAGTCCTGCAGGACCTTTTTGCTGCTGCGGATGCGCACAGAGGCGCGCTCCGGCTCGAAGCTGGGACTCAGCAGGTTCTGGAACGGCTCGCTGGTGATGTCGTTCCCCAGTAAAGAGTAGTAGAAGAAGAACCCCGAGTCCTCTGAGGACAGTTTCTTTGTGCTGGGAACCAACTGCAGCAAACAACAACAACAACAAACAAACAAACAACAAAAACAAAAACTGTGGATTTGAATCACGTTAAAGTTTTTATTCACAAAATGTCTCTAAGATTCTGCAGGTCACTAAAATAAAAAGATTTTACACGAAGACGAGCGGACGTGTCCTGATGTGGTTGAATAAATAAAAATAAGCATTAAATGAAAACAAACAGCGGAGGAGAACACCAGAGGAAGGATGTTACCTGCTCCAGGTTGGTGGCGAAGGCCACGGTGACGGACAGGACAAACATGTCCCTGCACAGATCTGCAGGTCCGACCTGATGGTACCCCTGGTCTGGGACCAGCTCGGCCTGCAGCTCAGGAAGCAGAGCAGGCACTGACGCAGAACCTGAGACAGGAGACACTTCTAATCAAACCCAGATGATCAGAACCAAAGTATTTTGTCCTGATAATCCAGATTAACGGTACACGTTTGTCACAACAGCCTCATCAGAAGATCCAACATAATAAACGTATGAAACTCGTCTTATTTCTTTGAGTTTCATACACTGGTATCAATGGGCCAAGCACACTGAAATCCGGTGAACGTTCCTGAGAACGTCTCAGAACCTTCCTGAAGGTCAGAAATGTCCACAGGAGACACCGATCAACACGATCCTGCCGTGTGACTGTTGAGCAACAAATCTTTCTCTGCAAATAATCCAGACTCGTCTCAGAGCCTGCAGCTCGAATGTCCACGTTTTCGAGCCTGGTCCAAATCTCTACGTCTCCAGCTGATAAAACCAGAAACATGGAGGTCAATGTGGGTCACGTGCACGGTCTAGACAGCCGTGCACCAACCCAGGCTGCTGGACCGGTCTCCAACAAAAGCACCTGATTAGTTGAATTTACCACCGAGTTGTGCAGAAAGGAGCAGCAGCCGGTCAGACGGAACAGCTGCAGCTCAGCAGCCTCACCTCGTCGAGGGGGGGCCTTGGTGGCTCTGAAGCCGTCCGGGGCGCGATCGGAGGCCTTGGAGTCGTTCTCCAGCACCATCCCGAGGAGGAGAGCCGGTCTCTGTTTGGTGTATTTACTGCTGAGCAGCGGATACCAGCGAGGGTCCTGAAAAACACGGAGAGTGTGGGTGTCGGTCCGGACCAGAACCCGTCCGCCGACGAGGTCCAAACGGAAAGATCCGTAACACGAGCGCATCATCAGTTCAAACTTTAAATACGTGAAATAAAACATGAAAGTTACTCGAATGTTTTTACTGTTAAATGTTTATTCAGGAATCTTTTTATTTAACCATCACGTTTATGAAACGAAGCTTCAGACTAAAAATCTTCCCAACAACTTTGTTCACTCAGAACTCAGTCAGTAAACTCAGTCATGAAAAAAACCCAAGATTTTAATAAATTAAACTCTAAATACGTGTTTTATTCAGAGCAACTTTTGTTTGAAATGCTCGTATTAATATTTTACACTAATGTATTTTATTGTTTTGTTTTTCTCTCCTACACGTTAGATAATTGTGTCTCAGCGTGGCTAAACTGTACAAATAAAATTTAATGAAACAACACGTTTTAACTTGTGTGCTCCGGTATTTTCTCTGGAATGAGTAAATACTGTTTTTTGAATGACTTCGAGGGGTCGACCGATGACTCGTGAACATATTCCTGAAGCTGCGTCTAAACAAGAACTAACAAAATTAAACGACACCATCTGAGCGAAACATCAAGTTCAAATACCCAAAAGGCTGAACGCGTTTTATAAACCTGCTCATGAATCAGGTGAGGAGCCGGTGATTCGTTTGTACTTCGGAGAGTGTTTAATAAATAAGTTTAATCTGAATAAAGGTGAAATAAACTCCTGACTGTGGATTAAAAGTAGTTCTGTGTTGAACTAAACAGCAGCAGCAAGTTCCACATCTGGAACGTGTTTCAGGATCTTGTTTGTGATGGAGCCCGCCGGCAGACAGGTGAGGTTTACCTGTGTGACTTCCTGCACCGATCTGAGGTCCAGGACGATGTACCCGACGTTCTCCTTCTTCTTACTGACCGGGTCGACGGAGAAACACTGAAGCTTGATGGGGGTCCGCTGCAGCCTGAGGACACCGAGGAAACACCGTGTCAGATCAGAACCGCCGGGGAAGAGGAACACGGAACACGTCACTTTAACAAATCAAACTACAGGAGGTCGTGTTGTTTTCACAATAAAAGCTCAGGTCGTTTACAAAATAAAACCTCTCAAGTTAAAGCCAAAAGGTTTGTGTCTTAAGAATGAGACTTTCATGGTGTCAGAGCTGCGGACCTGTGCTGGTGCAGAGTCCTGCGGTCCAGTTCCCAGGCCAGCTCGGTGCTGAACTGCGGCTGGTCTCGGTGCTCCACCGGGTCCGTGGCCAGCTGCTCGCCATCGAAGCTGGCCTGAACCACCAGACTGAGCCGCGGCCTCTTCGGGAAGTGCCGACCTGAAGACGCACAGGGTGGAACAAACACACCGCTGTTAAAGATTATAATCCATAAATTAGAGATGATGCTCACCGATCGCTGCGGTGACCTTTGACCCCTGATCCGGCGCCGAACCAAGAGATTTAAACTGGTCGGTCGCTCTGATTGGTTCAAAACTTTTAATTCAAGCAACTAAAACAGCAGAAACTAGATTATGAAAAATCCTCTTCCTGTAACAAGGATTAATGTTTAAATATTTGTTTATTGTTGTTTAATGATTTTAATGTCTTACTTTAAGCTAAAAAACGTCAACAACTCAGTGTAAAACTCATAAAAATCACAAGTAGACATTTTTAGACAACATGTTACAAATTAAATGTTTAGATTTAAATTAAACAACAAGTATTACTTGAAGAATGCACATCTGTTGTAAACGAACATCTGTTTATTTTCTGAGTTTATTTTGATTTATTGAACAGATCGTGAAGAGCAGCGATAACTGTAAAGAAAAATATACCTTGAACCAGATTATAACTCAGAGATAATCTCAATCTGAGACCCTGAAACAGAATACGGTACACATTCACATGCAGGTTTTGTTAGTCTGACCAGTGGTTCGTAAGATATTTTGCTAACGGAGTTGACTGCCAATAGTTAAAGAACATTTTAATCAAATATTTTTTATGTCCCTCAGAGTCTGTGTTGTGGATCAGTCTCAGCTACTACCACGGTAAACTTTAGGTCCATATCTGTAAAAATGAATGAGTTATGTTTGTTTTTAAGGTGAACTGGTTGTGGCGGCCATCTTGAACTGGGTTGTCAACAAAGACTAATCAGATGAAGCGCCATTGATTATTTTTATTAATGTTACTATTATTATTAATAGTGTGATAAATGAGTACAGCCAGGTGGTTAATCCCTTCCTGATTAACCACCAGATTAAAAATGAACACATGGTGTCAGACAGATGCTTCAGGTAAGAGGAGCAGGTGAGTCCGTTACCATGGTGATACTAAAGCCTCTTTCTGGATGAGCTGAACCACCTGAGTCCTCCTTAACACACCTGTCCCGTGTTGAACAGGTAGTTCAGGTAAAAATGTCTTTAACTGAGTAAACAGTTCAAAAGTTAGTCTCAGCTGAGCATTCTGTGATGAGTTATCAGCTGGAATTACCTGGGTACCGGACCCTGGACCCACAGGTGACCTGCACCGGGTCTGGCTCTTAATCCGGGTTAAAATTCTCATGTATCAGCAGATATTGAGGATATATTCGGTGTAAATGATGCGGAAGCGAACTGAGCTGCCAACCATCTTTAAAGTGAGCTGTCATCCTCCTCGGAACAAACTCACCTTCCAGGACAGAAACAACAATAAGAAGTTGGTCCGACTTGGCGGTCATGTTCACATTCTGCGGCTCCAAAGGAAAGCTGTCGGTCAGATCGGTAGAAAAGTCCTTCTTCCTTTGAATTCAGAGCTAAGTTGTTGGTATAGGAACAAAACTGCTAATTTAGGCGAAGATTAACTGAACGGAACCGACGCAAACAACCGCTTTGTTGTCAGGCTTTGGCGCCACCCATTTTATTTAAAAGCGACGGAAAAGATGGTGGAGACTAGTTAGAGCGCCCCTGCTGGTTGAATCCGGAACTACACCACCAAACTGTGACTGGAGACGGATTAGAGCGCCCCTGCTGGTTGAATCCGGAACTACAC
>NC_056505.1:3764815-3771269 GCF_014905685.2 Nematolebias whitei
CACCACCAAACTGTGGCTGGAGACGGATTAGAGCGCCCCTGCTGGTTAAATTTGGAACTACAGAACAAAACAGGACCAGAAGTCATAGAGAACGTTACAAAAAAATAAAAAATAAAACAGCAACAACAAAAAAAAAACAATAGTTGTTTTGTGTTTGGTACACATAAAAGTTACAAAAACATGCTAAATAAACTAGATATTAAAATAATACAAATAAAAACACAACTATTAAATACAGGTAGAATTAAACACAACACATGCTCATGAAAGGAAAATAAAATATTTTAATTTTGAAGATAACATAAATAATGATAGCCTTCAGAATTGTTAATATGATAAGGCAGGTCTCTATAAAATGTGTTCAGAAAATGTTTGGCTATTGAGCAAACACTTTCCATCCACCTCCACCTACATCAACCAACTAACTATAGGATTTATCAGAAAGGAAAGTATTGAGTCATAAAGTAAACAATGTGTCAGACTCACAAGCAGAAACTGGAAGTTGGTTGCACAAGAAATTAACCTGACAACTGAAACCTCTGCCTCCCATTCTACTTTTTTAAAAACTCTAGGAACCATAAGTAAACCCTAAAATGTAAGTTTCATCAGTTTGCTGCTCTGAAGCATCCAGATGTGTTAACATGACACCAAGATGGAAAGACATCAGAGACGCAGCTGTTGCTGCTCATCAATCTGAGAAAGGTCAAAAGTAATTTTCAAACTACCTGGAGCCCATCGTTCTACAGAGAGAACTACTCACATGTGGAAAACACTTCAGAAGGCTGACATCTTCACAGGAGGGAACGTCCCAGCAGCTTCCTCCAGAAGGTTAAATTGTGCAATATTTATTGAAATGAGCTCCATCTCAGACTCTACAGGCCTCAGTTAGCAGATCAAAGGTCAAAGGTCACAACTTGTTTGGACGAGCTGCAGTAGAAAACCTCCTCTCTCTAAAAACAAGATGGCATCATGACTTCTGTTTGGAGAGTTTCATCTTCATCTGAAGGAACCAGAAAACGTCTGGGGCAAAACCAGACAAAAAACAGATTTTTACCCAAAATGCACTGCAACAAACATCTCATCCCAGCTGTCAGCACGGTGGTGGAGGGCTGATGGTTTGGGCTCCTTGCAGCCACGAGTGGACCATGAACTCCTCTGTAGACCAAAAGGTTCTGGAGTCAAATGTGAGTCCATCTGTCCAACAGCTGAAGTCTGGATCAAATTAGGTCCAGCAGGACCATGATCCCAAAGGCAGCCGCTTATCTACAACAGAATGGGTCTAAAAGAGCAGAACAAAGGTCAGAGTTCACGTAGATAAAGTCCAGAATGTGGAACTGGCTGAAACGTTATGTTGGGACATTCAGAGAGCTGAGCAGAAACCTCAATGATCTGAAGCAACGCTGGAAAGAAGAGTGGGTTAAAACTCCTCCACAACCATGAGAGACTCATGTCCTACAGAAAACCACTGAGAGTTCTACAAGGTGCTGGGTCAGGACCTTAAGCCTGTGAGGATTGTGTTCCCTCGTGTAATCCGCTCTTACCTCCGCTTGTCCTTCAGGTGTTGTCGGGGCATTTTCCTGTCCAGCTCCATCTTCCCTCTGTGCCCCCAGCGTTTAATGTAAGTTTGCCGCCCTGTCAGGTTTTTGTTTTTGTTAATAAATTATTTCTACTTGTAAATGGAGTCTCCGTGGTGTGCCTGCACTTGGGTTCGACTTCTAACCGACAGAACGTGACAAAAGCAGTTTTTGTGAAATAAATGAATCTGTGTCTTTTTGGTCTCTTGAGGTCTGGAGCCGAGTCAAGACCAGATCAGTTTCACGATGTCCCAGAACTGAAAGCAGGTGGACTACCGGCCGCTCGTCCTGAGCCTGGTTCTGCTGGTTTCTTCCTGTTAAAAGGGAGTTTTTCCTTTCCACTGTCGCCTTTGTGCTCGCTCAGGATACCGCGACGAAATGAAGGCTCAGCATAATCTGTTGGCTTCCGTAGATAACTATTACTAATTGGCTTTTATTATATAATAACATTTTAAAAATATAACTCATATGTATGTGAACGTCATTGTGTCCTGAGATGACTTCTGTTGTGACTTGGGCTACATGTATAAACTGAAATTAATTGAACTACTGATTTGGAAACAAACTGTATTTGTAAAACAACAAATGTCGTTTGAAACATTAAAAAATATGTATAAAAAGAAGAAAATGTTTCACACAAGCATGTATATATAAACATCCTTTAATCATGATTGCCAAACATATGAATTAAGGCATATACAGTATAAAAAAGCAACAGCAGGGTTGATGTTTTCTGTTTTTTACTGAACGCATCAGCTGATGAAGTGAACAAACCAAGCAGCCTTTATAAGACAACACGGCGTCTCTCGAAAGTCGACAGAGCTCTGTAAACAGAATCCCTTCAAGTAATAGAATGAGCACTGATACGATGCAGGTAAAAGGTTGTGGAAGTGAGGCAGAGCCGCTGACTGGTCCAGTCCGGCTTTGGGGACGCTTGTTGTCGGCCATGTTAGGGTGTTACTTCAGTACGTCTCGGCTGACACGAACAACGTGGAGTCTAACGACCCCACGTCCCGTCGTCACATTCTCTGAATCGTGGCCACGTGGAAGCTTGTGAAGAGCCGGAGCACAAAGTTTTACTAAACGTGTCCAACTTCCTGCAACCATATATGTGCAAACATGCAGAACTCAGGGCTTCACTGTTGGCAATGAAAGTATTTACAAAAGTACATTTGAACTTGAGACCACAAACAGCTCCACGGGTTTCCTGTTTCATCAAAAATCAACCGAGCTTCCTTTTTAATTTGAGACACGGGGTTTTTAAAAGTTAAATGTGATATTTTTTAAGTTTGGCAGTGGTAAATCACCAGAGGTAAAAACTGAGCGAGTTCATCAAAGGCTCTGAGTTGAACTGGTTTTGGTGGGAGCAGGAGAAAGAGCAAAGGTACCCGGAGAAAACCCAAAGCTCAGAGAGAACATGCAAACGCCGCCCAGAAAAGCCCCCGGTCAGGATTCGATCCGGCAACCTTCTCGCTGAGAGACAGCAGCTCTACCAACTGCTCCACCGTGCTGAGTTTGTGTACAGATAATTAAAACTGTTGGTGAGTGAAATGCATTGTATTCATATTTTCTATAGTAATTTTATTACGTACATATTGACGCATGTGGCTGCAGCTTGTTGAATTGTGTGATTTGGGTTTCTTGGTTTAGTCGTGGCATTTAATCTGTGATGCTGCGCCCTATTATTCCATGTTTCTGTGTGTTAGTGATGGTTTCTGTAGCCGTGGCGACGTAATGACGGTATTAAGATGTGGATCAACTCAGGCAGGACACCACTGAAGGCCTCGGTGTAAAATGCACGGCCCCCGCTGCGTCCCACAGACACTGGGACACAAGTTACCGTCAGGTTTGTAAGAGCATTTTAGAGGTGTGCAGTGTGAGACGGACTTCGTTCGTTTTGGGACTGACGAGTGGACACACAGAGATCTCCACTTTCTGACAGAACCTCTCTGAATTCAATGCAACACTTTAACCTGAAGTGAAAGGCGGCAGAAACAAACAGAAAAGTAAAGTGAAAAATGAAGCTAAGGAGCAAAGAGGTGGTGGTTGTGCTTCCTGCTGGAGGTCCCTGCCTTGCCCTCCCTGCACAGCTGATGGTGATCAACAGTGCACAATAAAGCACGTTAGTGCTCTGCCATAAATCTGTACAGAATATTTACACCACTGGGGTTCCTAAATGGCACCGGGTAGGTCGATGTGAAGGTTTACTCTCACATAAAGACAATACAATCAACATGGTTACGCTCAAGTACAGCTTAGTAATACAAATGTAGCGCGGGCACTATGAAGGGAGGAGGACCACTTCAATAATCATGAGAGAACAATAAGGAGAATTATAGACTTTGTAGCTTCCTGTTTCTGTCCCCGCAGGAGTTTATAAAATCTTCTTCTCGGTACATTCAGCCATATCATCTTCTTCCACTACAGTAAATGTGCGTTTGATACAGACCAACGCCACAGCGGAGCGTGCTCTGAGACGTGTTGTTTTATGCACAACGTCAAAACTGGGAGGATTTATACAGAAAGTCCCGGTCCTGGTTCCTGTCCCTCTGCTCCCCTGGGACGTTTTATAAAACTGCGGTCCGTCTTTACAAAGAAATGAAAGAGGTTTGTCCGTGTTTTGTTCTCTGCCTCTCAGCGAGGCGAAGCTTATTCAACACCAAGGAATTGATGTGCGGTAAACGTGCCGTTCCCCACGTGAGACGGGGTCACATGGTCCTACTTCTTCCCTTCACCGTCTGTGGAGACAAGCACAAAGAACAAAGACGCTCAGGCACGATGGAGCCGTTCAGAACGTTCAGATGCACCTTAAAGCCTTCCAGGCTGGAAGAGACGGGCTCAGGTGTGTTCAGGTGAGGTTCAGCTGGACCAGAACCTTTATCAGGTATCAAAAATTCATATTTTATTTTAAAGAAACTAAAACCTTTGAGTCAGAATCTAAATGAAAGCTGAGAATTCCTTGAAGGAATGCCTGTCGCCCGCCGCCTTCCATGACCATCATGTGAGAAGCAGCCGAGCTGAAGCTGTTCGGGTCAAACCTTGACGCTCATGCACGTGTTACGAATGACTCTCAGCTACTACCACACGCTGTGGCAGCCACGTTGAGTTAGACTCGTGTCACGAGTTGATCAGTAGTGGTTACTTTCTGTGAGTTTTATTCAAATCCATTCATGTTATCAAACAGACACACAAACACACGACAAAAACATTATTATCACATCATCATCTACTTTTATTAAAATATTCATTTGGCAGTGTGGCAGTCAACTTCGTGTTTTTATTGTGTCTTTTGTTGTAATCCAGTTTGTGCCTGTTCAAAATATTTAAAATAGATTTAAAACATGTGAGTTTCAGCCTGTGGAGGAGTGTCCTGATACCTGCTGACTGCAGACCAGACACCTGGAGCTCAAGCCTTCAACACAAAGAGGAACCATTAGATCTAAGCTCTTCCAGTGAAACGTTAAATTAAATTTAGAGACTTCTTTTAAAATCTTCATAAGCTTAAACTGAACGGAGCGGCTCCTCCTGCAGCTCAGTTAAACACACACTGATCCAGACCAGAACTCAGATCACACAGAATAAAAACAAGGTTTTAATTAATGTGACGCGTGCGTCAGAAGGGCTGTGTGGAGACATTATGAACAGTTAATATCTTACCTGTTGCAGATAGCTCCTTAAGCTGCCTAAATCTGGAGAAATACGGTTTAATTCTGACAGGACTGATGAGCTAAAGGCTAGTCTGAACACAGCTGAGATCAAATGCATCTAAAAACATTTCCAGTCCCAAAACCTACAGCGTGCACAGGAAGTGCTACAGCTAGCTGCCTGCAAATAACTAGTTATATATGAACAGTTTAAACCAAATGGTGAATGGACTGTACTAACACAGCTCCTTATCAAGACACTCAAAGCTCTTTACAACAACCTGTGTCTCAGTCATACAGCTCTATACTAGATCTCTACAATAATAATAATCAGAACTTTATCACATTCATGCACCGACAGGACACACATCGGAGACAATGAGGGGTCCAGTGTCTTGCCCAGGGACACTTTGGCATGTGACTGCTGTGGGGTTTGAACCCACAACTCTCCTACTGGAGGACGACTGCTCCAACCACTGAGCCACAGCCGCCCCAACTCAAGTGACGAGTGAAGGAACTTTCAGAAAACACAAACTAACGCAGGAACGTTCTGCAAACACTGACACAGAACGTTTCCTGAAACTTTACGGAAGGAAAAACTCGTGTTTTAATAAACTGCAGTTTATAAACGTTGAGAAGATCCGTCAGTTTTTCACAGTCTAAAACCTAAACGGGGGAACGCTTTACTGGTTTATTACTGAAAAAGGGAAGGACCAGCATGCCTACAGGACCAGCAGGACTACAGGACCAGCAGATCTACAGAACCAGCAGGACTACAGGACCAGCAGGTCTACAGAACCAGCAGGTCTACAGGACCAGCAGGTCTAGAGGAGCAGCAGGTCTACAGGAGCAGCAGGTCTACAGAACTAGCAGGTCTAGAGGACCAGCAGGTCTAGAGGACCAACAGGTCTAGAAGACCAACAGGTCTAGAGGAGCAGCAGGTTTAGAGGACCAGCAGGTCTAGAGGAGCAGCAGGTCTACAGGAGCAGCAGGACTACAGGAGCAGCAGGTCTAGAGGACCAGCAGGTCTACAGAACCAGCAGGTCTAGAGGAGCAGCAGGTCTACAGGAGCAGCAGGTCTACAGGAGCAGCAGGTATAGAGGACCAGCAGGTCTACAGAACCATCAGGTCTACAGGGCCAGCAGGTCTACAGGAGCAGCAGGTCTACAGAACCATCAGGTCTACAGAACCAGCAGGTCTACAGGAGCAGCAGGTCTGGAGGACCAGCAGGTCTAC
>NC_056505.1:3771279-3779613 GCF_014905685.2 Nematolebias whitei
GAGGACCAGCAGGTCTACAGAACCATCAGGTCTACAGGAGCAGCAGGACTACAGGGCCAACGGGTCTACAGGAGCAGCAGGTATAGAGGACCAGCAGGTCTACAGGAGCAGCAGGTCTACAGAACCAGCAGGTCTACAGGACCAGCAGGTCTATAGGACCAACAGGTCTACAGGACCAGCAGGTTTAGAGGACCAGCAGGTCTATAGGACCAACAGGTCTACAGGACCAGCAGGTCTACAGAACCAGCAGGTCTACAGGACCAGCAGGTCTATAGGACCATCAGGTCTACAGGGCCAGCAGGTCTACAGGAGCAGCAGGACTACAGGAGCAGCAGGACTGTACCTTGGTAGATGTCGTACTGTCCGGACATCAGGCCGTAGCTCATGCCCAGGTGTGTGTGATGGTGTGTGTGGAGGTGTCGAGCAAACAACATGTGGTTCCTCTCTCGTTCTCCTTCTGGGGAACCCTTCTCACCAGGCTGCAACAAACAAACAAACAAACAAACAAAAAGTGTTGTTGTTGTTGTTTTTGCTCAGAGTTTTTACAGAGTGTCAATTCTACAAAGTTCTGAAAACTTATAAAACTCCATGACACAAGTCCTGGAACAGAATCCTCCACAGTGAAATGTTGAGTTTCCTGTTCTGAAGCTGCAAACGTTCCAAAGTCAGAACTGATTAGAAAACATCGTTTGGTCGTCAGAAAAGTTTTAAATGAACCTCCAACAAAACCAAGTCAAACTTTATTCAGCTAAATGAACTGAACATGTTGGAGAGAAAAACTGGTTCCAGGTCCTGATCCAGAACCTCCTTCAGCAGCAGAACTCTCTGGTTTCTGTAGGACTTGATGCGTCTCTCTCCTGGTTGTGGAGGAGTTTTGGCCCACTCTTCTTTCCAGCATTGCTTCAGATTATTGAGGGTTCTGCTCAGATCTTGGAAGATCCGGCCACAGCATTTCAGTCAGACAGAGGTTCTGGACTCTGACTGGACCACTGCAGCAACTTAATCCTGTTCTTTTTGACCCATTCTGTTGTAGAGCAGTTGCTGTGTTTGGGATCATTGGACAGAGCTTGGTCCAAGCTTCAGCTGTTGGACAGATGGACTCACATCTTACTCCAGAACCTTTTGGTCTACAGAGGAGTTCCTGGTCCACTCAGTGACTGAGGGAGCCCAAACCATAAGCCTCCACCACCGTGCTGACAGCGGGAGGGGCTGGTTGGCTGGTTTGCTGTATTTCCAGACACGCTGCTGTGATCAAATTATAAAACTTATAATCTGTCCAGATTATTTCAGTTTGCGGACGACTCAGTGGTTTATGCTTGTGTTCATTCTAAACCTGAAACTGTGTTTTTATTTACAAAGATGTGGTGGGATTTTTTTTATAATAGTGTTGATTTCACTGTCGGTAACAAATAGTGAACATTAAATGTATCTCACTGTTGGTGTTCTGATCTGTTAATTGAAATAATTTTCTTGTTTTGAGCCAGATGGCAGACAAAGTTCAACATGTTGCATTTAATGGTTTTATGGTTATTATCAGTTTACATCATTTTTTTTGTGTTTGTGAAATAAAGTTCAGTTTTAGTTTTAAACAAGCTGCTGGTATCTGTCTCCTTTCCTGGATCCAAATGTTCAGAAACGATATGTTTGCTGCTTCACGCTGCAGTGCATTATGGGTAAAAAAATAAGTCTAATTTTTCGTTTTATAAGCAACGACAGTCATATATGTTTTTCAATTATAAGCTGTCAAATAAACCCTTAAAGTCAAGAAGTTTCATAAGATATAATTAAAGCTGATGTGATTTTTTTAATATTAAAATCAGAGGTTAGAGGTTTAAAACTAACAAAGTTAAATTTACTAATTCATGATGACGGACGTGTAAATAAAAAGACATTTATGTTGGAGTACAGCAGAAAACCAAACAAAGAGTTAAAATCTGCAATCATTAAGATAAATGTAAAACAATTAAAATATGAACTTTCTGTTGATCTTCATCGTCTTGGATCTGTGTATCATCTGGAGAGCAATGATCAGAACTGTGTCTGTTTGTGTGATGAACATTGTGTCATTCTATAGTTATGTTGTTTACATATAAATAAGGAGCTGACTGAGGTTTTTATGCAGCAGCATTAACTTTAACGAGCACCGATTGAGGACTGTGCTTCTCGTGTTTGTCTTTAATCTTATCGTTGGGTGTTTTTCAGACATCACACCATTCATGCAAACATCAGAGGAGGAACACCGACAGGTCTCTTACAACGGGGGATTTTCCACGGTACTGATGGCTCGGCTGCTGCAGCAGCTCCACGCCGGAGGACGAGGACGATGGTTCGCCCATCAGCTTGCCGCTCACCGCCTCCCCTCTGCCGGCTGGACTCACCTCCGACTCCTCCCTGCCCGCCGTCTTTCCGTACAGAGGATAGTGGAAACCTGCAGAACACAAAGCCACAAACAAATGACAAGTGGACACAGGATTTCTTTGCTGATGCTTTAATACACACTGAGAAAATAAATCTAATTATTTCAACCTTGATTGGGTTTTAGATTATAATAGTTTTGCTTTTTTCTCCCTTTTTTATTTTGACGTTGCGCCTCCACATTAATGTAAAGTTAATTAGTAGCTGTCTTGCAGCAAAAACAGATCAAATTAAAGTTTTACAGCATTATCAGTAACATTTACAAAAGTTTTAACATATGAAAAACAAAGATAGTCTGAAATATACTGGTTTTAAATGTTTGGGGGATGATTACTGTTTAAAAACTTGGGGATAAACATCACACTATGTTTTAAGAAAACTGTGGGCGGGGCTTAAAGGGAGCTGAAGCACAGCAGAGAGGAAGGAGGAGGGGCTTATCAGTTGTAATTATTACAATTTTAACACTTTTTTTACAAAAAATATGTGAAAATCATATGTGAGTCTTGTTTTCCATGTTTCCCATGTTGCTTTGGAAACAAAACCCTATTAACATCATATGAGGAAAATACACTCGTTATGAATCAAACCCTCTCAATGACTGAACATTATTAATTTAATAATACATATATATTTAAACTACTTCAACTTAAGATGCTGCTAAAATGAACTTATCAACTGAAACAGTCTGGATAAATAATCAAAAAGCTGTTTCTAAACAGGCTGTAGACGTTACGAGTCTTTAAATGTTAAATCTAAGATGAAGCCGTTCATTCAGATTAGAAACTAAATGTTTCCAAACAGCTTAAAACTAAAAAGCAGCAACTTCTTACCTGATATATCAATCTAATGGAATATTTACACAAATATTTAAACATGATACGAGCTGGAGTTTCTTCTGCTCAGTGCATTTGAAAACGTTAAAAAGATTTTGGGTCTCACAGACATTGTTTTAGGCCAGGTTTCAAACAGACCAGTCTTCAGATCTATGGCTTCAAACAGATCATTATGGTGGTTGTAAGCACATATATCATATTATATATGATATCTATGGTTGTAAGATGCTGAAGTCTGTGCTTCCAAATGTAAAATGGTCTATTTAGTTGTTGACTTTGAGTTTTTCTGTCTTTAGCTCCCCCTGCTGGTCAGTAGATTGACTGCAGAGTCTGCCTTGATTTTATATATAGTCTGAATAAACAGAAACTTGAGGTTAACTAATAAATTTTTGTATAATTTCAGACACGACAGAGCGAAAGGTTCACAGAAATGTCCAGAGTCAACATTTTTACTGAAGCAAAGGTGACTTTCTTAGAGTCTTACCTGGGTAGTTGTGGACCATGGTTGGGGACGGTCCTCTGTAGGCACCCCCGCTGGTCTCACACATAGTCAGGTAGGAGGAATAGGAGTGCTGGTACTGGATGTAGGACTGCTGGGGGGTAACCGAAGGAGATGGCGCTGCACTGGCACTTTGGGACCCCTCAGAGAGCCCATCCACAGCTTCCTGACCTGGATCTTCTAGCTGGTCTGAGTCCTCCATGCTGATGGTGGGTGGGAGATCATGAATCCCATAAACTCTGGCTTTTTTAGCATCAACTCCTGCTCCTCCTGAGGTGATCCTGGACCCAGCAGACTCCATGGTGGTTCCCCACTCCTTCCCACAGTCAGCGTCGCCCTCCTGGGCGCTGTCCTCGTGTTGCTCCGAGTGTTTGCTGTGAGTGAAGCGGTGAGCCCGGCCTGGGCCGTCTGAGGGCTGCAGATTGATGGGGAAAGTGTTGGTGCTGGTTCAGTGTTTCCTTTATAATTCTCTGTTAACAGTGGTGGGTAGGAGCCACTTTTGGTGTTGATTCAACTCCGGTCCATGTCTCGGGCCTTCTTTTGTCACCCAACTAAACATGTTTTGATTTAAATATTAACAAATTATCTCTTTAGTGCTTTTTAGAGGGACAAAATGATAAATTAAGACTTTTCATCTGAACATTAATTTGCTTTTTTTTCTTTGCCGTGGCCCACCGCTGCTGGATGACTATAGAGGAAACACTGTGGGTGAACAGAGCCGTGGACAGATCATCTATCACCGGCTCTGGGTGACATGTTGATGAAGGATGGCGACATTTCAACAGCAGGCGTCCATTCAGCAGTGAGATGTGAGGAGAGCGGCGTCCCTCTCAATGACAAGACACGTCTCACACATGATCAAGTGCAGAGTTTAGAGTGATTCTGAGGAAAAACAACAACAACAACCTCTCCGACACGGCTTTCATTCTGACAAACCTGCACAAGCTGTGGTGTTACAGTTAAAGCTGGAAACACACATTCCCTCCAGTAATTTTCACTCTAAACACGAAGAACGTTTTGCATTTGACACAACGGGAGCAGTGTGTCAGAGTGGAGCTCTAGCAGCACAGAAGCCACATGGTCCTGAATGTTAGCACCTGCGGGACACGGGAACACCAACAACACCATCAGCGGCGGCGGCGGCTTACAAACACAGGGAGAAACTTACACTGGAAAAGGAAACATTTGAGTCCAGGTCTATCTGACTGTTTGGGTTGTGGAGGGATGAAGAAGAGGAGGAGGATGACTTGATGTCCTCACAGTCGTTCAGGGAGACCTGGTGCTGGTCCACCATGTCCCTGTGCACCACCTTTAGATTCTGTCCCCTTTCTCCCCTGTCACTCATCTCTATGTAAGAAAGGATGGGTTTGGGACAGCACCCTTTAGCACCATCTGGCCCTTTACCTAGCAGGGGTGCGCTGGGCGAAACCCCCACCTCTCCGTCTCTCATCCCCGACCCCCTCTGCTTGGTGGTGGGGGTCTGGTCACAGCATTTGGAGGCCAGTAAGAGTTTCTGGTCCATGTACAGCCCTCTGGAGTACTGGCCATAGTACAGGGACTGAGCCAAAGCTGTCTGGGTCTGACTCATGGCCAACTGGAGCTGAGACTGAGGTGGCCCGTCTCCTTTCTTAGGATCTGAGAAGTCGTGGGGGGAGGTTTTGTCATCCTCTTTAATGTCATCCTTCCTGTCCTTCCCTTTGCAGTCGTGGGCGGAGCTTTTGTGGAAGGAAATGCTGCCGTTGCTCTGCCTGTCTGACTGCACGTACCCCTGAAGGAAGTAGGGCTCGTAGCTGTGGTAGTACGGGGACTGGGGCTCCTTCGACGGTTGGGCAGAAGCTGTGGGAGGGGTTTTACCAGGATTACCATGGTTACAAATGGAGCTCACCTCAGAGGAAGATGAGGAGCCCGATTTAGATCTGAGCACGTCTGACCGACATTCGGAAGATCCGCCATCTTCCCCGGCATCAGAGATATCGGAGTAGGCGGGGCTGTTGTTTTTGCTGCTGTCTCCTGTTGCTAAGCAACCACCGGTAGAGTCAAGTCGCGATGAGCTGCCAATGGAAGGGCTGGGGGCGTTGTCGGTGAAGGTGTAGACCTTGTCGGCCTCTGCTCGGATGCTGGCCATCCTGCTCTCCTGGGTCTCTGTGAAGCCATTTGTTAGGTCCTGCTTACTGAGGTGCTCCTTCAAAAGGCTCCCAGAGATTTCCTTCGCACCCATTTTAGGTCCATCATCCATTTTGATTCCACCACTGTCACCGTTAGGTGTCCTGTTTGGTGCGTCTTTGTTATGTTTGTCCTTCAGCTTACGTTTTTCTTTTTTCCGTGTCTCTTTGCACGTGACCATGGTGGCTTTAACAAGGGTTGGCTCCACAACAATGCTAAGCTTTGGTTTGATGGGTTTCAGGGCCATGTTTTTACTGGTGAGGCCTACAGCTGCCATGGGAGAGGGCTGATGTGGGGTAACAACTTCTGCCAAGCTGCTCGGATGCGTCGGGTTGGGTATGGCTATCAGCTTTGGCGGAGCGGGAGCTGGAGCAATTGGCCGGTTGGTCCTTGACTTGGACAACTTGTCCACCTTCCCGTTAGCCTTCTTGCCCTTGTCATACAGTCCTCCCTTCTTTTCAATCAGCCCTTCTGCTTCCAGTTTGGGCATCTCTACTGAAGAGCTCCGGTCAGGGACCATGCAGTTCTCTAAAACCACGGTCATGTTGGAGATGATGGGCAGGTTGCTGAGGTCATCAATGAGACCATCCTTTAGAAGTGAGGTTCTCCTGGTTTTAGAGTTGGCTGTGGGGCTGTGGTCAGTACTGAGGAGTAATCGTCGGTTCTTTGGTGACCCCACAGTGGTCACCTTGTAGAGAGGAGCAGATTTCTTAGAGGAGTGGCTGGAATTTGTGCTGTTCTCTGGGAGCTCGTAGGTCTCATTGTTGATGGTATCCTCACAGTCTGACAGTCGGTCTTCACTGTCCCCGTCCTTCATGGGTCCAAGCTCAGGCTTCTCAACCTCCAGGTGGGCATGTGTCTGGTGGTAGCGCAGGCCATTGATGTGCTTGTAGCGTTTGGTGCAGTTTGGATGTGGGCAGTCGATGAGGATGGGTGGAGGAGGTGAAGAAGCACACCCTCCTCCTGGATCCATGAACGAGGGGTCAGATTTGCCCAGAGGTGTAGACGGGGCGCTTCGGGACTTCGCCCGGATCCTTTTCCCATTTCCATTTTTAATGTCATCTGAAGAGGCGAGACTAAGGTCCAGCTCAACCGGCGGCTTGTTCTTCCTCTTCCCAGAAGAGAGAGCAGAGCCGGCAGCTTTCACCTCATCCACAGTGAAAAAGGACTGAGGAGCTCTGCAGCTGCTGTTGATGAGGTTCAGGCTGCCCCGCCGACCTTTGTTGTGGATGGACGAGGCGGTTCCTGCCACGCCGCCGCCACGACTCCGGTGGTGAGAAAGACCTCTAAGTTTGGCACCTGAAGACGGCTCAATGAAAGGTCGCTCTGCCAGGGCCATCCGCATCCGTTTGCCCCGCCCACGGATGCCAGGTAAATCAGGGTCGCTGCAAGGAGACTCACAAAACCTGCACAGACAAAAGAGAGAATGTGGATTTATAAAACTAATGTTTTAATGACGAAAACAGCCATATTTAAATAAAAACAGCATTCAATTGATTTAGTAAATACATTAAATGCTAAAACTGAGAAATTAGTTCAGTTTTAATCGTTTTTAATTTGATGTTGAAGTAGTTCCACGAGCTGTAAGAGTCAGAGGTCCAGATCAGAACCAGCTGGAGGAACATTTAGTAACTAATGAGGTTTAATTATCATCAGGTCAGTCAGAAGACTGGGTCCAAACAGACACTGTTAGAAGTAAAGATGGGCAGAGGTTCAGCACTCTGTCTAAAACTAGTGGAATAAATTCAGATTAAAGTTCCTGAATGAAACACTTTAATCTCCATCATCTCCAGTTTATAATCTGATGAACAGATTAGAAGAATCTGTTGAAATCTCTGCGCTCAAAGGACGAGGCTGGAGGTCAATACTGGATGGTAGTGATTTTTGGGCCGTCAGGGGCCACTGCATTAAACCAGGTCTGGGTCTGTTCTGGGCTCAGGAACACTTCCCCAGATCATCTGTAAACACAGTTCATCCACAGATGCTGCTCAAAGATTTATCAGGGAAAGAAAAAGCCTGATGTGAACACCATCCAAAACCACTGCTGTCTTCTCTGGACCCTAGCTCTTTTAAAATGGACCTGAACTGTTCTGTGGTCAGACGGACCCAAATCCATCCAGCCTGATATCAACACACAGTTCAAAAGCTTGCCTCTGGTGGTATGGAGATTTATTAGTGCCTCTGGCATTGACAACTTTCACATCTGGAAAGACTCTATCAGTGCAGAAAATAATCTACAGGTTTTAGAGCATCTGATCCCTTCTAACAGAGAAGATCCAGGACTGTAGGACAGCTAGGATCCTCGAACAGACCAGAACGAGAAAACATTCCCTCAAAAACCTCCAACAACTGGTCTCCCCAGGTCCTCCAAAACCTCCCAACAACTGGTCTCCTCAGGTCCTCCAAAACCTCCAACAACTGGTC
>NC_056505.1:3779623-3782836 GCF_014905685.2 Nematolebias whitei
CAAAACCTCCAACAACTGGTCTCCTCAGGTCCTCCAAAACCTCCCAACAACGGTCTCCTCAAGTTCTCCAAAACCTCCAACAACTGGTCTCCTCAGGTTCTGGATGTTAGGAAACTAGGAACTGGAAATATTTAAAATAGACGTGTTATTGCCAACAAAATGACGTCATTATCTTTTCTCAGTATTGTTCAGATTAAACAGTTGACATGTGTTCTGATACTTTGTCAATAAATTATGGCTTAATGAAATTTTCAAATCACTGCATTCAGTTTTTCTTATTTTTATTTTACAGAACAATCCAACATTTTCATCCCGAGGTTGAAGACAACTTCTTGCTGCTTTGGATTTAAAATCCTTGTTGCTGTTTCTGTCTCGTTGTTTAAGCCTTTAACCACAGCGCAGTTCATGGTCTCTCTAAAATCAGATTACGATTCAAAGTCCACCTGAAACGCTTCATCCAGACATCAAACACTGAAAAGCTGTTTTTCCGTCTGTTTTTCATTTGGAAACCTAAAAGCAGCAGAATGATCCGGAGTTATGTCGGTGTTTGACACGCAGTCGTTCTGTATTCACCTGATGTTCTCTTCTACCTTTAAGTCTTTTGATGCGGCTCGCAGCAGATTTTGCGTCTTCAACCAGAATATTGGTTATTTCTACCAGAGGCCCGTCCGTTGCCATGGGAACAGCTCTGTCCTTTAACGCAACAACGACTGGACGGCTCGGTGCTGAATCCTCGCTGACCTTGGGCAGATCGTTCAGGGAATTAACCAGGTTTTTAATAAAACCGACTGCAGACACACTTTCAGATGATATCTCACATGTCCTCTGAAGCTCTAATTACTTTTTTTACGTCTTTGTTGAAAAGCAGCTGGAAGATGTAACAAACATTTTAAACTTGATTTTTTTGACATTTCCAGGGTTTTTGCTGCTTTTTTAAAAAAAAACATGTTAGAGAGTGAGAGCATAAGAATTATTTTCTTAAAGGGAGCTCCGACTAGTTGGAACAAAACACATCATTTGATTTTAAAAAATCTTCAGCTATTAAAAAAATTAAATAGGATTGGAAAAATACTGTAGGCTGTGCAGTTTTTACAAAAACGGACACATGGATGTTGCTATTTACATTACCATGCATTCTGGTAAATGAACGGTTGCTTTGGCACAGCTACATTCAGCTTCAACGTTAATTTGGGGAATTATCAGACGTTTAGCCATTTAATCTGAGAAGCCCGTTGACCGAGAGGAGCATGAAGATATTACTCAGCTTTCACGTTAGTTCCACAGCTAATATATGATGCTAACTGAGAAGCTAATAGCATTAGCGCCAGAACTAATATACATCGATGCTTGAAAGTTTGTGAACTCTTTATAATTTTCTATATTTCTGCATCAACATGATCTAAAACATCTTCAGATTTTCACACATGTCCTAAAAGTAGATCAAGAGAACCCAGTTAAACAAATGAGACTAAATATTAAACTGGGTCATTTATTTATTGAGGACAATGATCAATATTAAATATTAATGGTCAAAGTCTGTGAACCTCCAGGATTATCAGTTAATCTGAAGGTGAAATTAGAGTCAGGTGTTTTCAATCAATGATGATGATCAGGTGTGAGTGATCACCTGTTTGATCTAAAGAACAGGATCTATCAACGTCTGATCTTCACAACATGTTGGTGGAACAACTCTTTTTCTGAGGAGCTCAGAAAAAGAGTTGTTGATGCTCATCAGGCTGGAGAAGGTTACAGAACATCTGTAAAGGGTTTGGACTCCACCAATCCACATCACACAGATGTTGTGTAAATGGAGGAAGATCAAGAGCATTGTTCCCTCCCCAGGAGTGGTGGACCAACAAAGACCACTCCAAGAACAAGGTGTGGAATAGTCAGTGAGGTCACACAGGGTAACTTCTCTCTCACTGACTGATGCTGATGTTCATGAATCCACCATCAGGAGAACTGAACAATGATGGTTCATGGCAGCTTGAAGGAGAACCCACTGCTCTCCAACAAGAACATGCTGCTCGTCTGCAGTTTGTTAAAGATCACGTGGACAAACCAGAAGACTGTTGGAAGAATGTTCTGTGGAGGATGAGACAAAATAAAACTTCTTGGTTTAAATGAAAAGAGTTCTGTTTGTAGAAAGGAGAACATCATTCCTGCAGAAGAACCTTCTCCCATCTGTGAAACATGGTGGTGGTAGCCCAACATTTTTCAGTCAGGTCATCTGGACAGTTTCTTTTTGTTTCACCTTCCATCCAGAAGGCTTCATCAGTCAAGGAAACACAAAACTGATTCTTCCCCCAACAGCTTACTCCAAAGTGGAACAAACCAGTTATGTTGGTGCTAAGATGGTGTCTTTAGAGACCATCTTAGCACGACCCACAAATATTTTAGAAATATGAGGAAGGACAACTCCAAAGATTGAGCAGAAACATTCAGTTTAAAAGTTCTAAATGATCTGGATCAGGTCCGGTTTGTAAATGTTCCTGAGAAAAAAGCCAGGTGTTACCTCGGAGGAGCCCAGTCGTGTTTCGTGCAGTCCAACAGAGTTCCCACGTAGGTCCGTTTCCTCCAGGTCACGTTCACCACCAGAACTCCTGCCAAACAACAGGTCTGCTGTCAGTACCGGACTGAAAAGAACCAGTACCAGCTCTAAACACCAACTTTAATCTGACAGTGAGTTCTTCATCCCACAAAGGTTTAATCACTTCTTCAACTGTTCACAAGACCCCGTAGGACCAACAAGTTCTCATTACGTTGTGTTTGCTGGGATGTGATGAAGAATGTTCCTGATGAAGAACGTTCCTGATGAGGAAAAGTTCCTGATGAGGAAAAGTTCCTGATGAGGAAATGTTACAGATGAGGAAATGTTCCTGAAGAGGAAATGTTTCTGAAGAGGAAATGTTCCTGATGAGGAAATGTTCCTGATGAAAAACATTCCTGATGAGGAAATGTTCCTGATGAAAAACATTCCTGATGAAGAACGTTCCTGATGAGGAAATGTTCCTGATGAGGAAAAGTTCCTGATGAGGAAATGTTCCTGATGATGAAATGTTCCTGATGAGGAAATGTTCCTGATGAGGAAATGTTCCTGATGAAAAACATTCCTGATGAAGAACTTTCCTGATGAGGAAACGTTCCTGATGATGAAATGTTCCTAATGAGGAAATGTTCCTGATGAGGAAATGTTCCTGATGAGGGAATGTT
>NC_056505.1:3782846-3783060 GCF_014905685.2 Nematolebias whitei
GTTCCTGATGAGGAAATGTTCCTGATGAGGAAATGTTCCTGATGAGGAAATGTTACTGATGAAGAACGTTCCTGATGAAGAACGTTTCTGATGAGGAAATGTTCCTGATGAAAAACATTCCTGATGAGGAAACGTTACAGATGAGGAAACGTTCCTGATGAGAAAACGTTCCTGATGAGGAAATGTTCCTGATGAGGAAATGTTCCTGATGAGG
>NC_056505.1:3783070-3788851 GCF_014905685.2 Nematolebias whitei
GTTCCTGATGAGGAAATGTTCCTGATGAGGAAATGTTCCTGATGAGGTACATCCCTGATGAACATCTTTAATGAGTAAATGTTACTGATGAAGAACATCCATGATGAGGAAATGTTCCTGATGATTAAACTTTTCTGATGATGAAATGTTTCCTCATAAGGAAACGTTCCTTATGAGGAAACATTCACGATGAGCAACATTCCTGATAAGGAAATATTCCTGATGAAAAAATGTTCCTGATGAGGGAACGTTCTAGATGAGGAACTTTCTTGATGAAGAACATCCCTGATGAACATCGCTGATTAAGATTTTTTCCTGATGAAAAACATTCCTAATGAAGAATGTTCCTGATGAAGAACAAAGTTCTTCCAGCATTAAACAGATGATGGATCTGCAGCAGAACCATGAGAGCTTTGGTTTTTGCAACCTGAAGCTCAGAGGTCAAAGTTCTAAAAGCTCCAAATATTATCAAAATATAATTTAAATGTTGAAGAACATCAAATGTTCTTTAAATGTTTGGTTTAAGATGGATGGTCCCAGATACCAGAGATGACAGGAAGATGAGAACCATCCAAATGTTGTGAAATCAAAATGTTGCTGTTTTTATTTTTCTGAGAGCTTTAGAAGAACAAGTGCTTTCGATTTAACCCAGAACTCTGGAACTAACTTCCTGTTTGGGTTGAACTTACATAAAGCCTTTGAAACAGATAATCAAAATGTTCTCATCTCTAAACTTTAATTTCTCATCTAAAGCACTTTATTGGATGGTATCATATCTATCCAGCAGAATGTAACTTTTACATTCCAGTTTCCTAAAGTGCAGAATGGGTGTACCCCAAGGATCTGTGCTAGGACCCCTGCTTTTCACTTTTACATCAATGACAATCCATTGTTTTGTCATGAAGTAGAAGTCCAATTATACGCAGATCTCCATTTCTATCTCCATCTTCTACCATTTATCCATAGTCGAGTCGCGGAGGCAACAGGTCGAGGAGAGAAGGGTTGTGTTTTTATTGTTTGTTAAGTATCTTTTTTCTTTATTTCATTGTTGTTGAACATTTTATTATTTTTTGTGGTATTTTTTTATTGTCTTGAGGGAAAATCAACCTGAGGCTAAATCTGGTTCAATGAATCAAATGGTTTTACATTAGTGTTATATTTGCACATCGTCCTGAATAAATCAAAAGAACTGAAGATTCAGACAGAACAGTGTCTTCAAAGACAAACTAAAGAGAGACAGGCAGGCAGACAGACAGACAGACAGACAGACAGACAGACAGACAGACAGACAGACAGACAGTTATTAAGATTGAAATGAGTCACTCTTAGTTATCAGTCTGATCTGCAGAGAAGAACTAGTTGCTCTCCTCCCTCCTCCCTCAGTTTAATTAATATGCATCCTGCATCCCCCTCCCCTCCTCCCACCCTCGCCTCCTGGAGGAGCAGGCACAGTCCTCGCACTCTGACTGAATCAGGAGAGAAATCTTCCTCCTGCTTGTTTTGACCCTCATTTTCCTCTTCTGTTCTTCACTGCAGGAGTTTAGAAAAATATTTAAAGGTTTTCTTCTTTTTCCTTTCATCTTCCCCTCTTCATCGCCATCATCATCAGTCTGAATCTCTTTTCCTTCATTTTGTTTCTGTCTCTAACCTCCCATCACTCCTACATCCCTCATCCATCACTCCTCCATCACCCCTTCATCGTCCCATCATTCCATTGTCACTCCATCACTCTTTCATCCCTCCATCCTCCCAACACTCCTTTAATCCTCCTTCATTCCTCATCACTATTCCATCACTCTTTCATACCGGTCATTCCTCCATCTTTCCATCACTCATTATTTATCCTCCATCACTCCATCTTCCATCATCACTCATTCATCCCACCATGACTCCATCATTCCTCTATCACTCCTCCATGACTGCATCACTCCTCCATTGCTTAATCTTCCCTCCATCACTCCACCTTCACTCCATCACTCCTTCATCACTATCTCACTTATTCACCACTTCATCACTCCATCTTCACTCCATCGCTCCTTTATCACTCCATTACTCCATCACTCTATAACTCCATCACTTCTCTCCATCACTCAATCACTTCTCCATCGCTCCATCTTCACAAGGACACACTTTACTTCTGGGTCTGGCCTTCTAACTGTTCTGTGTCCAACACCAAACGTTGCTCTCATCATGATTCATGACCCTAAAGCAGTAACACTTAATTTTGCTGCTGCAGGTGAACAGCTGGTTCTGGCTGTCACCAGCCGACTGGTTGATCCACTATGAGAAGGTGCTGCTTGTAAGACTGAGTTTGTTGCAGCTCCTCAGACTGAAGAAGTCTTTTGGACAAAAGATGAAACGTTTCAACAAGAAGACTCCGTCCAGAGAACCTGACTCAACCTTGTTAGACTTCATTATGTTTATTTCTTGTGTAGGTCTTGTTTCTGTTTCCTAGTTTTCCTTGTTCTATTTTCCATTTACCCTCAGTCAGCTTCCTGACTTTTTTCCAGTTATGTTTTTAATAAGCAATCATCCCAGGTGTCTCATTTCCCATTTACCTCTGTTGTATATATTCAGCCTATGGTCAATTATTCACAGCATTACTTGGCCTCTATACAAAGTTTGTGTTTCACATCGTTTATCCCCCTGTGATTGTTTGAGTTCCCACATGTTTGTTTTTGCTGCTACGTCAGCCTTTCGTTTTGCTTTGTTAAAATAAAGTTTTTTATTTTAACCTTTGAGTCTGCATTTGGGTCCAATCCGTCACAAACCCCACACATTTTGACACATCTGCCTCAGATTTTCACTGCAAACCAAATCATTCATGTTTGACAACAAAACCAGCGTCCTGTTTGAGACGTCGTTCCATAACGTCGAGCAGTTTTGAAATGAAACATGAAAGTTATTCATAAAAACACGGTGCTCCGTCTGCTCGGACCGCCGGCAGCAGAACGTCGCGCACAGCCGACACAAATTCAGATAAAAACTAAAGGATAATGGAGATGAATGGTATATTTAATATCACTGAGTGTTAAACACAGTCCTGGTTGGACCTACAGCTGAACCATTATTCAAAGCTCAAATGGGTCGCATGCAGTTCTACACGACTGAACAGAATCAGAGTTCACTTTAACTTCAGGGAACATGGGTCCAGAGTTTTCAGAATCTTCCTCACCTTCCTCCGTCTCGTGCCACACGATCCCCTCCAAGTTGACACTTGTTCCAGGTTGGCAGGGCCCCAAGCAGGCCGAGTCCCCATCCAGGACCCCCGACACGCCTCCATTCTGCGTGTTGGTGCCGACGGACCGGGTCCTGACCACCAGTTGTTTCGGGCTGGAGGTGGGCAGAGCTGGGGTGGAGAAGGAGGGGGCCGAGGGCAGGGAGGGTCCAGGGGCCCCCGGGTGACCCGGAGCCGGAGGAGCTGGCACCGTGAACATGGGATCCACCTGCAGGAGAGAACAGATTTATTAGATCACATCAAGGAGCATTGTACAGGTTTTTATTGTAGTTTTTAATTAAAGCCCCTCCAGATGTACTGTGGAGGAAATAAATAAAATAAAATGTTGCTGATATGAATTGTAATCTGCATTAAAAGTTTAAACAGCACCATGAGGAGACTTTACTTCAGATGTCAGCGTTAAAAATGTCAGTTTTCATCAATTTGATTGTCAAAGAAAACATTTTCCTCCTCTGAGAGTCAAAAGATATTTTATTAACAGATGGACAAATACAAAGACACATTCATAAACATGATCATCCTTTAGTCTATGGCAGCAGGTGATAGAATATTTTAATCAAGTCCTTTTATTAAGATTCATCTGCAGTTTAATTAAATATAAACTGAACACAAATGTATTAAATGTTGTATTTATAAATTATTTTTCAGGCTATTGAATATTTGGTTTCTTAATTAAAAGAGTTGTTGTTTCTCAGCTCTTCATTAAACCCAGAACCATTTTTAGGTTTCTGAGCTTGGTGATCAGAACTGCCGTCGTTACCATGGTAACGCCTGATTAAGTCTGTCATGGATGCCTTTCAGAGCTGCGCTCTCATCACTTATTACCAGAACAATTACAGCCACTTTGGGAAATAATGCAGCTGATAGGGCAGCCGAAAGCGATGGTGACAGTGTTCTGCCTTTCTTACAGCTGAAGATTAAATGTCTGACATATATCTGACAGCGTGAGTTCCTGGGGGGATATAAAGGCCCAGAACTGAACCCTTTCTCACGCCTGAGAGAACAGAACCATCTGAGTGGGTCCTGCACTGAGTTACTCAGTCTGTTGGGTCAGTCGGTTCCTTTCAGATCTGAACGGAATAGACCTCTGATCTCAAGACATGCATGGAGAAGGACAGAGAACAACACTGTTGGAATGACACTGTGTGCAAGCCTGGAGGTAGGGGTTATATGGGAAGGATGTGGGAACTATGGAAACTTTGATACCCATCATCCAGTTTGGCCTAGAAACCACTTTGAACACAGTGTTTTTACATTCAAGAGAGGAATCTGCTATCACACCTAGAGACTGATGAGATACAATAAAGATGGTATGGCAAAGGGGAGCCAGGACGGCAGGTCAAGGGGAATATACCATCATCCACACCATCAGAGTATGAGTACCAAACCCCGTTGAAAAGCCCCGAAGAACTGAATACAAGAGCAGCTGACCTGAGAAAAAAATTGTGACCTCATTAGGCACCTATAACTTGCACCCCTTGCCAGGACTAAGTAACAAAGTACCTTCTGAAAGTCTGCTAGAAGATGTGAATGCAGCATTGCCAAGTATCCCATACATATACCATCACAGAGACCAAAAAGCTGGTATACATCACAGCTACACTGATCCTTGACTTGCTTGGCTATAAGATCAAGCCAATCAATAAGGATTAACCTCCATGAAGAAAGAGGCTGGAAGCTAAGATCAAGGAAACATGGAAAGAAATCAGCCAGCACTAAGAACATGGAGCACAAGTTGGGAGTCATCAGGACTCTGTACCACAGAGCAGACAGCGTCCCCACTAACTCAGGAGCCAGGCAGAAGGAGAAATCCCACACAAGACAGGCTCTAGAGCAATGTGGATATCCTAACTGGGCCTTCCTGAAAGCAGAGAAGAAACCCAAACAGGACTCCAGTCAGCCATCAGGTGAAAAGGAGGAACCCAGACCCAGACCAGTGGTCATTCCATATGTTGAGGGAGTATCAGAGAAACTGAGACGTTTATTTTCTAAACATAACGTCCCAGTGGCTTTTAAACCCCAAAATACATTAAAGACTGGTTCATCCCAAAGATCCAGTCCCCCGGCACAAACAGAGTAATATTGTATATGTTGTTCAGTGTCAAGAGGGTGATCAGTCTTACATCGGGGAAACTAAACAGTCACTGGCCAAAAGGATGGACCAGCACAGAAGATCAACATCATCAGGCCAGGACTCTGCGGTCTACACTCATTATAGCAGTCATTCAGAAATTATAGCAGTCGTTCAGCAGATAATAGCAGTCGTTCAACAGATAATAGCAGTTGTTCAGCAGATAATAGCAGTCGTTCAGCAGCTAATAGCAGTCATTCAGCAGATTGTAGTAGTCCTTCAGCAGATTAGTCGTTCATCAGATTATATCAGTTGTTCAGCAGATTATTGCAGTTGTTCAGCAGGTGTCAGAGTAATTCAGTAGATTATAGCAGTCGTTCAGCAGATTATAGCAATCATTCAGCAGATTATAGCATTCGTTCAGTAGATTATATCAATCATTCAACAGATTATAGTAGTTGTTCAGCAGATT
>NC_056505.1:3793851-3799708 GCF_014905685.2 Nematolebias whitei
CACGCAGGTGTTTTAGGTGATAACCGATGACACACAGGTGCTTTAGGTGATAACTGATGACACGCAGGTGCTTTAGGTGATAACCGATGACATGTAGGTGTTTTAGGTGATAACTGATGACACGCAGGTGCTTTAGGTGATAACTGATGACATGCAGGTGCTTTAGGTGATAACCGATGACATGCAGGTGCTTTAGGTGATAACCGATGACACGCAGGTGCTTTAGGTGATAACTGATGAGGTGTTTCAGGTGATAACCGATGACACACAGGTGTTTTAGGTGATAACCGATGACACGCAGGTGTTTTAGGTGATAACTGATGAGGTGTTTTAGGTGATAACCGATGACACGCAGGTGTTTTAGGTGATAACCGATGACACGCAGGTGCTTTAGGTGATAACCAATGACACACAGGAGTTTTAGGTGATAACTGATGAGGTGTTTTAGGTGATAACCGATGACACACAGGTGTTTTAGGTGATAACCGATGACACGCAGGTGTTTTAGGTGATAACTGATGACACGCAGGTGTTTTAGGTGATAACCGATGACACGCAGGTGTTTTAGGTGATAACCGATGACACGCAGGGTTTTTAGGTGATAACCGATGACACGCAGGTGTTTTAGGTGATAACAGATGACTCGTAGGTGTTTTAGGTGATAACCGATGACACGCAGGTGTTTTAGGTGATAAACACGCAGGTGTTTTAGGAGATAACCGATGACACGCAGGTGTTTTAGGTGATAACCGATTACACGCAGGTGTTTTAGGAGATAACTGATGACACGCAGGTGTTTTAGGTGATAACTGATGACATGCAGGTGTTTTAGGTGATAAACACGCAGGTGTTTTAGGAGATAACCGATGACACGCAGGTGTTTTAGGTGATAACCGATTACACGCAGGTGTTTTAGGTGATAACTGATGACATGCAGGTGTTTTAGGTGATAACTGAGGACACGCAGGTGTTTTAGGTGATAGCTGATGACACGCAGGTGTTTTAGGTGATAACTGAGGACACGCAGGGGCAGCACGATGGCGCAACTGTTAGAGCTGCTGCTTCTCAGAGAGCAGGTCCCCGGTTCAAATCCCGGTCCAGGGGCCCTTCTGTGTGGACTTTGCATGTTCTCTTTGTGCATGTGTGGGTTTTCTCTGGGTACTCCAGTTTCCTCTCACAGAACAAAAACATGCATGTTAGACTGATTGGTAACTCTAAATTGTTCCAAGGTGAGAGTGAGAGAGTGAATGGTTGTTTGTCTCGTTTGTCTCTATGTGTCCCTGTGATGGACTGGAGACCTGTCCAGGGTGTACCCCGCCCCTCGCACAGTGATTGCTGGACAAATGGAAGAAGGGGGTAAAAGATAATGGATGGATGGATATATGACATGCAGGTGTTTAGGAGGTTTGAGTTTTTGGACCTGAGCACCTTAGGAATGAATGTTTCAGTCTTTCTCCCTCCTTAGATGCATTAATCTGTCCTCCAGCTCTAATGTTAAAAATCTTGGTGTTATTTTTGATCAGGACACGTCTTTTATCCCCCACATTAAAAACGTTACTAGAACCTCCTTCTTCCACCTGCGTAATATCACTAACATTAGAAACATCTGATCTAAAGATGATGCAGAAAAACTGGTCCATGCATTTGTCACGTCTAGACTGGACTATTGCAATGGTTTATTATCTGGGTGTCCAAATACTTCTTTAAAAAGTCTTCAGTTGATCCAAAAATGCTGCTGCCAGAGTCTTAACTGGAGTTACTGGGAGAGATCATATCTCTCCAGTTTTAGCTTCTCTCCATTGGCTCCCTGTCAAATCCAGAATAGAATTCAAAATCTTACTTCTAACCTACAAAGCTCTCAACAACCTAGCTCCATCTTATATTACAGATCTTATTGTTCCATCTTTTCCTAACAGAGAACTTCGCTCTCAGGCTGCAGGTTTATTTGTGGTTCCTAGAGTTTCCAGCAGCAGAATGGGAGGAAGATTTTCCAGTTCTCAGGCTCCTCTCTTGTGGAACCAACTTCCAGTTTCTGTCCATGAGGCTGACACATTATCCAGTTTTAAGACTTTCCTTTTTCATAATTCCTATAGTTAGGGTTGGCTTGTTATGCTGCTATAGACTTAGACTACTAGAGGACAAATTTACCTCATTTTCTTAAAACCTTCTTCTTCTTCTTCTTCTTTCAGCTTTTCCCTCTTCTTGGTCTCCACAGTCGTCCTCCTCCATCTCACTCTGTCCTCACTCCAACTACCCCCATGTCCTCTCTAACTCCATATATCTTCTCTGTCTTTTTCCAGGCAGCTGCATTTCTAACATCCTTCTACCAGTATATCCACTGTCCCTCCTCTGGACATGTCCAAACCACTGTCCCTCCTCTGGACATGTCCAAACCACTGTCCCTCCTCTGGACATGTCCAAACCATCTCAGTGTGTCCTCTCTAACTTCATCTCCCAGTTGTTCAACCTGTGCTGTACCTCTGATGAGCTCATTCCTGATCTTCTCCATCCTTGTCTCTCCTAAGAAGAACCTCAACATCTTCATTTCTGCTACTTCCAGTTCTGTCTCCTGTCTTTTTGTCCATGTCTCTGTCTCCAGACCATACAACAGCTGGTCTCACCACTGTCTTGTAAACTTCTCCTTTGAACTTTGCTGACACCCTTTTGTCACAAATCACTCCTGAAACTTTTCTCCATCACTCCATCCTGCCTGGACTCTCTCTTTCACCTCTTTACCTCACTCTCCATGTTCCTGGACAGTGGACCCCAAGTCCTTGAAGTCCTGCACCTTTGTGACCTCTGCTCCTTGTAGCCTCACTGTTCCACCTCCTCCCTCTCGTTCACACACATGGACTCTGTCTTACTACGGCTGACTTTCATTCCTCTTCTTTCAAGTGCATACCTCCACCTCTCCAAGTTCTCTTCCACCTGTTCCCTGTTCTCACCACAGGTCACATCATCTGCAAACATCATCGTCCACTTGATTCCTGCCTGACTTCATCTGTTAGTCGGTCCATCACCAGAGCAAACAAGAAGGGGCTCAGAGCCGATCCTTGATGCGCTCCCACCTCCACCTTGAATCTATCTGTCACTCCTACAGCACATCTCACCACTGTCCTGCTGTCCTCATACATGTCCTCATACATGTCCTGTATCAGTCTAACATATGTCTCTGCCACTCCAGATTTCCTCATGCAGCACCACACCTCCTCCCTCGGCACCCTGTCAGATGCTTTTTCTAAATCCACAAAGACACAATGGAGTTCTTTCTGACCTTCTCTGTTCTTCTCCATCAACATCCTCAAAGCAAAGATGGCGTCTGTGGTGCTCTTTCTTGGCATGAAACCAAACGGCTGCTCACAGATCGTCACCTCATTTCCTTAAATTAATTGTTAAAACTGAATAGTTTTCATTTGATACTATTTCTATCTTAACATGTGATTCTTGACCTGCCATTGTGTATCTATTCCTCTCAAACCCAGCAAGTTGAAGCAGATGGTCCTCTTGTCCTGATCCTGGTTCTGCTAAAGGTTTCTTCCTCATGAAGGAGTTTTTTCTTTCCACTGTCGCCTTCATGCTTGTTCAAGATGAGAGTTCTGTGATGGAGTTAAACTCAAAGCTGCTCCTCACATAAATAACGTTAAATTATTATTTTATATTTGAATGTTTCTGTTCAGTCCCTGAGACGACTTCTGTTGTGACTTGGAGTTTTATAAATGAACTGAATTGAACTGATAGGACGATAACTGATGACATGCAGATGTTTTCGCAGACGGACAGCAGCTGCTGTCAGAAAGAACTCAGGAACATTTTAGAGTCGGTCTGATTTGGTCTCAAGTGATTAAAAACATAAACATCAAAACAACGATGGATGAATTACGTCTCTGGGTGCTTCATCTGGGAAGAGTTTGATCTTATTAATTCAGAGACATTTTGATGTTTCACCATTTACAGCTGCAGCTGAGTTTATGTATTTCTTTCACTGCAGCTGCCGTTTCTCTGCTCGGCACAAACACAAGCTAACTCCACCGCCACTCAATTATTTGTTCTCATTTTTGTAAGGCCCAGATGCTCAAATATTTAACTCCAAATGTTGAATTTAATGAAATAAAGACGTTTGTTAGAGTCAAAGTCATGCATGATCTGTCCACGCTCAGGGTCTGCACTGAGGATGACTCTCAGCTACTACCACACCTGAGTTTAGCTCCAAATCTGTAAAACTGACTGAGTTTTAAACATTCTTGTGTTGGCTCAGGTTGATGAGCTGTTGCAGCCATCTTGAATCATGTTGACTCCAAAAGATAATCAGCTGCAGACGTTCATCCAGTTTGTCTTCATCTGTCTTCTGTCTTACCTGTCTCACCCGTCTCATCTGTCTCAGCTGTCTCACCTGTCTCAGCTGCAGCCTCTCCTCTCATCAGCTGGTCCTTCTAACCTTCAGCCTTCATTCACTCCTCAGTGGCGCTGTAGGTTCTAAAAACCACACCCGGTTCCTCCGGTTCCTCCTCATGTCTGATCTTCAGGTTTGTAAGTTTTTGTCTCAACATCATTTTATTTTTATTAAAATAAAGATTTTTTTTTTTGTTGTTTTGATTTTGAAGCTCCTCATGTTCAGTCTTCATCCACGGGTCCAGCCTCCTCCAACCGGACAGCGAGACCCAAACACTTTGAAGAATCTGGGACATCCCTGCGTCTTTGTTTAGCCAAAATCAAAATGGGGGATAATGTTTTAGCCTGTTAGCAGAATATTTCATGAACCACCAAATATTTTATGAAACTCGTACAAAACATTCAGTGGATGCTCATTTACACACAGAGAGGCAATTCACTTCAAGATGGCCGCCCAAGCAAACACTGAACTCACTCTAACTGAGTCCGTTTTACACATAATGGAGTGGTAGTAGCTGACAGTCATCCCCGACCCAAGCTGAGTCAGAATCATCTGTTCCACCTCCTCTGAGAGAAAAGAACCTTTTGAACACAGAACCTTCTGAACACAGAACCTCCAACAGAACCTTCATAAATATTATAAAAAATGACAACGATTGTTGGAAACATGAAGTTTTTTTGGGAGCTGCGATAAACTCAGATCTCTGCTGAGGTTCTGATCTGCATCAGGTCAGAGGTTCTGGTCCACATCAGAGGTTCTGGTCCACATCAGCTCGGATTGGTTTCATTTTTCTGACAGTTTTCAGCAGAAAATCTGCTGCAGAAGCAAAACAGCAGTGAAAACACACTGAATGGAAAGATTGTGTGTGTGTTTGTGTGTGTGTGTGTGTGTGTGCGTGTGCGTGTGTGTGTGTCAGAACAACAAATCAACCGCAGCGTCTCTCCTGTCAGCAGAGAACCTGACCATCAGGACAAAAAGACAAAATCTCCTCCTCCTTTTGTCTCCTCCGGCCTGCGTCCTTTGCTGTCACATCCAGTCCCTCCCCGTCCATCATCTCCCCCCCCCCCCATCTTTCCTCCATCTTCGTTAAGAAAAACCCTGAATGGTGTCAGTGGACCTGGGGGACTGTCAGCTGCAGGATTGTCCTCCTGAAGCTGGACTCTGATGACATCTTTGCTGCCGAGAATAAAAACAAAGAATCTGAAGTTCAAACAAAGAGGAGGAGAGGAGGAGATGCAGCTCCTTCGTCCTCCTCCTCCTCCTCCTCCTCCTCCTCCCAGAGAATAAACCCAGAACTAGAACCAGAACCAGCCCAGATCTGGGTGATGGATCTGAGGAACAATGGCAGCAGCTGAACAACAAAGCAGAGGGGTTCTCCTCTCTGCTCTTTCTGTTTGTTGCTGAATGATGATAAATATGATGATGAAGATGAAGATGATGAAGAATCAGGCCCTACAGACCCCCCCC
>NC_056505.1:3799808-3804759 GCF_014905685.2 Nematolebias whitei
TAAAGTCGGAAAACGTGAGGAGAAAGAGGAAAGCCAGCCTGAGCATCACCCCGTACACCCCCCCCCCCCCCCCTCCTACCTTCTCGGCTCCTCGGTGTTTCTTGGCGGCCGGCGGGTCTTCGAGCTGCCGCCGGACAACAAAAGCTCCTCCGCTGCTGCTGCTGTTGTTGTTTGTGTTGTTGTTGTTGTTGTTTACGTTGTTCTCTCCTCCGGGGATCCGGGAGTCCGGCCCGGAACAGGGGGATCCGTGTCCGGGGTGATGCTCAGGCAGGAAGACGGGTCCATGATGGTCCTCTCCGGGTTTGTCCTTCCTGCTCCGGGCCAGAGGAGCGTCCCTGTCCCTCTTCCAGCCGCGGATCAGGCTCTTCCCCTTCCTGTCCTCCCTCCCTCTGGAGGAGCAGGTCGGAGCGGGAGGAGAGGCCGGACTCAGCTCGGTGCTGCTGGATCCGTCTGCATCCCTGCTGACAGCGGAAATCATCTCCATCCACAGCTTCTGCGCCTCCGCTGCGTCCTTCAGCTGCTGGCTGAGGGGGGGCGGGGGGAGCAGGAGGAGGCTGGCGGCTCCTGCAGTCCCCCAGTCCTCCATCTCCTCCGCTCCCAGGAACCGTCTCTCCTCCTCCGCTTCAAGAATCAGTATCAGGACCAAGACTTGTGTCTGCAGGGCCAGAGCCCAGGACCAGGTCTGCAGGGCCAGAGACCAAGACCAGGTCTGAGTCTGCAGATCTGAGGCTGCAGGGCCAGAGACCAAGACCAGATCTGAGTCTGCAGAGCCAGGACCAGGTCTGAGTCTGCAGGTCTGAGGCTGCAGAGCCAGAAACCAGGACCAGGTCTGAGTCTGGACCAGAGAACTGAACCAGGTTTGAGTGCAGGGCCAGAAACCAGGACCAGGTCTGAGTCTGCAAGGCCATAGACCAGGACAAGAGCCTGCAGAGCCAGAGACCAGGACAGAAACCGAGGCTGCAGGACCAGCAGGATCAGGTCTGAGTCTGCAGGGCAGGACCTGGATCAGGTCAGGGCATAGAAGACAATACATCAAAGGCTTATCGCCCGCCGCCTTTGATGTGAGTTTTAGACAAAGTTCACGTGATCCCTCAGAGTGTGAGTTTGGGACGACTCTCAGCTCCTGTAAAACTGACTGATTAGCTGTGGCGGCCATCTTTAACCGACCTAAATTAACGAGCTGTCGATGTTATTGTCTTGAGAGGTTTAATAAAGTTTGTCCACTGGTTCATGAGATATTTTGCTAACAGACAGGTTTGTCTTTCAGCAGCGGGAGAAACCAGTTAGAGTTAATAATAAATATTTAGATCCAATATTGATTTTTAATTGTTTTCTGTTTTTGTCTTTTCCTGTTTGGACACAAAGACTGCAGCTCTGCAGCGCCATGAATTAATAAAAGTAACTTTAGTGCACGTGACTTTTTAAAATAAAACGTTTAAAAATACAGAAATCTGCTGTGAGAGCAGCTCGCGGCCACCAGGGGGCGGTGCAGCTGGTTTTATATAAATCTGACGGAACGAACCTGTATGGCAGGCCGATTTACCATTTAATACATTTACAGTTCCAAATAAATTCTTATGTAAAAGTTGTTCAGTTAAAAAAATACTGTGGATCAATTTAAAGAACATCAAAGGAATACCTGATCAAACTGAAGAATGGTGCGTGCAGACGTTTTCAGAACCTTCAGAACCACTTTGATCCTGTGAGAGAGCCAAGAGTCAGAGGATGTGAGAAAATAAACACCTGTTCAGGTAGAACCAACACCTGTACGCTTTAATGTCCACCACAAAGCAAGAGACATCATGAAGACCAAGGAGCTCTCCACACAGGTCAGAGACAAAGCTGTAAGTACATTTCAAGGTCGGGTTCTAAAACCCTGAAGGTCCCACCGGGCTCCATTATATTTGAACCACGATGTCACCACTTCAGAGAGTCGTCCACCAAAACTCACAGAGGAGGACATGAAGACATCCAGGAGGACAAAGACAACCCTGACAGAGCTGGAGGATCTGTCCTCAGGACCATAGAAGCTGCTGAGAGCTGAGTGGACAGGATGGAGACACCTGTGGAAGAAGATGCTAATGAGACCAAACATCAAGGAGAACACCATGCACCACCCCTCCAGTGAAGCATGGCAGTGGAAGCATCATGCTGTGGAGAAACTGGTCAGAGACAGATAAACTCTCAGATGAAAGACTGGGACAGAGACCAACTGTCCAACAGGAAAATGACCCTGAACGTACCACTGAAAACTGGTTCAGAGACAAGATGGATCATGGAGACATTGAAGAGAATTGATGGACCAGAATCATGGAGGCAGAGCTGAGGAGACCTGGATGTCTATACGGATGAAATGAGGTCCAGATCTCTGAGTATCTCCTGGTGAGATGTTTGGTGAGGTGGACCAGCGGGATCAGGGAGGCAGGAGAAATAAAGGTCCAGATCAGAACCACAGAGGTCCGGGTCCTGGTCCTTCTGCTTCAGGACTGAGACCACCGAGCTGCTGCTTCTTCCTGTGGAGATCCGGATCCCTCAGGTCTTGGGGGGTTCTACAGACCTACAGACGGCGCTCAGCTGATTTATTTCCATCATGTTCCTCAACGATGAAACAATTATTTAATCCTGACCGTTGGATCATTAGAATCCTAATCTGGGCCGGTTCAGGTTTGTCCCATGGAACCAACACCAGAGCCCACACAGAGTCCATTCCTCCTGACAGAACCTGCTGGTTTGATCAGACTGAAACCATTCAGGGCAGGTTTCCTCTATCAGAAGACATTTCTGTTCCATCAGTGATGATTGTAAACCTTTAAAGTCCAGAATCAGAACCACAACCAGCCCGGGTGCTCAGTTTGTTCACAACAACACGTTCTGTGGGACTTTTAACGCCTTTCTTCTGAGGCTGCGGGAACAGAAAGAACCTAACAGAAACTAAAACATTATTCTATTAAATATATCATTATAATCCTAAATATTTACAAAACAAAACAAAAATTGTCCATTTCCTAATTTTGTTGAATACATCATAAAATATTTAATTTGATTGTACAATCAATAAAAAAAACGACCCCAAATGTAAATTTCGTCATGTATTTTTAAGAAAGTAAAATATTGCGTTTAAAATTCAACAACAAATTTTTGTACATTTAATGTGATTATTTTCTGCCTGATTTTTAATTATGATAAAATTGAAAGTGAAATCTTTACTGCCCTCTAGCGGCCACGCCTGTTAACTAATGCTGCCTTCAATTCCCGATAAAAAGGCGGAAATCTTAACTTTATCAGTTTTCCATACATTTAGAGAGGCAAATATCATACATATTCAATAAATTTGCTCTAATTAAAACGTAAAATTATTTAATATTTATCAATAATTGCCTTGTGTTTGTTTTGTTTAGTCTAATATGTTCCCTGACGCGTCCGCTCCTCACCTTAAAGTCGCTCTCTGGATCGCGTGTCGGATTTTCCATGTATTTGAACGCACCACCGTGACCAGCCTGCCTCACTTTGTTATTTCTGTCCCCGGAGCAGCAGCGTTCGTCTTCCGTCAGCCGAACCTGGGTGAAAACGCATGAAATCTCGGCTCGGTTCGGCAGCGGGACACCCACCGGCACACCGTAAGCTACTTCCCGGTATTTTCACCTCAGTTTTGGGTTAAAGAGGCGCTAAAAACACAGACTAGCTAACGTGAATATTCATTTTTCAGACTGCGTTAAATGGGAACAGGAGGGGAGGTTTCTTTGAAGGGTTTGGACCGTGTTCGGTCCGGTGCCAGACACCTGTCCAGGTCTCGGTTCTGGCTCGAACCCAGTAGTCGTTTTCCTGCTGGGTTCGGAGGAGGGGGGTGTGGGGCTCGGCGGGTTTCCCATGGCTACACCAAGCTTTGTGGGCTGGTTCGGACCCGGCGCTGGTTCGGACCCGGCGCTGGTTCGGACCCGGCGGTGGTTTGGACCCGGCGCTGGTTCGGACCCGGCGCTGGTTCGGACCCAGCCGCTGGTTCGGACCCGGCCGCTGGTTCGGACCCGGCGCTGGTTCGGACCCGGCCGCTGGTTCCGTGTCCCGCTCCTCTTGTTGACACATTTAAAACGCAGGTGTTCGTTTGGGTCTCAGGTGAATAATTAAAGCAGGTGAGCCGCGGGAAACAGCAGCTCCACGAGTCGTGACGTCAGGCTCATCTGCCGGCTCCTTTTGTTGGAGTGACTGGCGGAACCGGGTCACGAACCGGGTCACGAACCGGGTCACGAACCGGGCCATTCTCACCAGCATTCATCTCCTGTTCTCGCAGGGTTCGGCAGCCCTGGCATGAGGCGGTCCGGCGGCCCAGCCGGGACCGGAGGCTGCTGGTAGGGATGGTTCCGGAGTGAGGAGCCGGCGGCTCGGATCAAAGCAGCGACTGGACCGGGAGGTTCGGCAACATGACCGGGTTCAGCCCGGACAACGTGGAGGAGTTCTACGAGATCGGAGACGAGCTGGGCAGGTGAGTCGGAACCGGTTCTGGACGAACTTCCTGTTCTGTCCATCATGGCTGAAACTTTGTTTCACACCTGTGTGCACGCGCAGGTGTGTTTTATAAATAAAACAGCAGATTGTGAGGTTCTGACAGGTTCTGACAGGTTCTGACAGGTTCTGACAGGTTCTGACAGCCCATAATACTCTGCTGTCACTCGTGGAGTCTCCAGCACAACATTCAGGACCACAGCACCCTCTGCTCAGGTCTGTCTGTTAGCAAAATATCTCACTAACGACTGGATGAATTTAATGACGTCGCTATGGATCAGGGCCTGATTCAAGATGGCCGCCGCAGCTAAACTGTGTCTGAGCAGGAGTGGTGGTAGAGGAGAGTCGTCTTCACAGCCTGTCTGAGGGTCGGACACCGGCCAGTTACAGACTGGTCAGAACCTGACGGGGTCCAGTTAGAGACTGGTCAGAACCTGAGGGGGTCCAGTTTGAG
>NC_056505.1:3804769-3805248 GCF_014905685.2 Nematolebias whitei
GAGGGGGTCCAGTTTGAGACTGGTCAGAACCTGAGGGGGTCCAGTTAGAGACTGGTCAGAACCTGATGGGGGTCCAGTTTGAGGCCAAAGAACATTTTATTTAAAATAAAAATATTTAAAGTTGAGGTGAGAACAGTTGGATTATTTCAGATTAAGTCTTTGTCTCTGATAATCCACATCTGACAGGGAACCATTGGGTCGGTGCTGGTCCACCTGTGTGACCGGCTGGGGTCCAGCCTGATGATGTCATGGTGTTCCTGACTGAACGTCTTCTCTGAAGCTCTGACTCCACCTGTTCTCTGTAGAGTTACCTGAAGGTGTCACAGATTAGGATGAAGTTCTCGTGATACGCCTCAGATCAACCAGAACAGCCGAGGCCAGAACAGGTGAGACCAGAACAGGTGAGACCAGAACAGCTGAGACCAGAACAGCTGAGGCCAGAACAGCCGAGGCCAGAACAGCCGAGGCCAGAACAGGTG
>NC_056505.1:3815248-3818796 GCF_014905685.2 Nematolebias whitei
TTCAGAGGACCGCGTGGCGTTCACAGGACCGCGTGGCGTTCTGTGGGACTGTGCGACGTTCAGAGGTTCCACTGAGATGCTCCAGACTCTGGTCAGACTCCAGGACACCGCTTGTCCTCGGGGAATCTAACGAGTTTCTTGCAATCACTCAGCAATCAGTCGAGGATAATTGGATTTTTGCCAAGTGTGTTAGCAGATCAACGCAGGGATTTGTGTGTGTGTGTGTGTGTGTGTGTGTGTGTTGTGTGTGTGTTATTTGAGATTCTCTGTGGTTGGGGAGATACTTGACCACAAAGGATTGTAGTGAAACAGAGAAACTCTGGTGTTAACCACTTTTCTCCGACTCTTCTTCCGGTTACCCTCGTTGTTTTGAACTCGCCTGTTTCCCTAAATGAACCCACCGTAATGATTTATGAAGGTGGGGTCAATGTTTCCACAGGAATCTGTTGGAAATATGAAGAACTGATCATAAAACATCTCCTGTTGCAACTGTGAAACGTAAAACCTTCACATAAATAAACAGATTTCCCAGTCGACAGCGAGACGGACGTTCCACATCTGATTCTTTCACAACATCTGGAATCAGATGCACATCTGTCTGAGGATACAATACCACCTTATTTATAAAGCACTTGACAACAGCAACAAGTTGAACCAAAGTTCTGCTGATCAGACTGTCAGATTTTCTGTTTTATCTCTGAACAAAACACGATCAGACCATCAGCACAAGTTGTTTCATCACATCAAAAAAGTCGTATATTTATTATATTTATTTATTTTTTTGAACGTCGCCTCCTGCCGTCTTGTTTTTCCAGAGATCGTCTCGTAACAAATGTCAAACTTACAGAACCAGTCTGCTGGTTCCCCTGAGTCATGACGTTCGTCTCATCAAAACCTGCTGAATGTCAGTTTCTGCACAACCATCGGGGCCGTGTTAAAAAAAACACACGGAGCTCCAAATAAAACCAGAGATGATGGATGGACCTCCACCTTCTGCTGCAGCTGCTGGTCTCTGATCGGTCTTTAAAGTTCAACATCTGCTCTCGTCTTCAGCGTTTACCTGAACAACGTGGGCTTTTATTACCTGAAGAGTAAAACTCGGAGCTTCAAAGGGTGCTGCGTGAAACTGATCGGCCGAACTAAAAGGCTGATGTTTGGATGTAAAGCAGAGTTTAGTTTCTTGGCTCAGTTTGTGAGGTTCTGCTGAGGCATCGATACGGCTCGCAGCAGAGGAACTAAACAAAAAAACAACTTCTGGCTGATTGGTGTAGTCTCTTTAGACCTCCTGATGTCCGAGGATCACGGCTGTTGTGCGTCGTAAAGACTGAAGATGGTAACAGAAACCTTTTGGCGCTCTTCACCCTGAAGCCGAGCTGGGGGAGGTGAACGATGTTCCTCTGACAGGTTGAAAGGATTTCCACCGCCGTTACAAGCTGAGAGCAAACGCTGCCGGCCTCTTGTGCAGTCGTCTGTCAGTGACGTACTTGTTGTTTAAAGCTGCTGCAGCTCCGACGCTTCCCAGAGGGAACCGGCTTCACACCTGGGGGGGGGGATCCCTGGTGTATACTCGAGGTTCTGCCTCGTCAGCATCCAGCGTCTGACGTCACTGACCGGAGTCGGTCACCTGTCCGGTTCCCTCGGTCCTGTCCCGTTCCCGTCCACCTACCAGCCACAGCTCCAAACATCGGTCCAGCTTCATGTTTGTCACAACTCGTATTTATTTTGTCCTTTCCTCCTTCGGGGCTGATTGACAAAACAAGTTTCATAAAAACAACAAAAAAACGGATTAAAAGTAAAAAGAAAGAACGTCTCCACATGTTCTGCTGCTGCTTTAGGATGGTTGGTCGTTTCATCATCATTATTATAATAACTTTCATTGGCCGTGTCCACTCGGTTGGGACCTGTTAGCTCACCGAGTCCTGCAGCTGAAAACACTCGGATGACTCAAAGGCTTCAGGTACAGAGACATGTGCTGCTGCTAATCCTGTTAGCCCAATGGATCAGTGTGGATGGGGGGTACCACCACTACATGGCATGTTGCATAACGTTTTCATCACCCCAGCTTAAAGGTCAAGGTCACAAATCAAGGTCAAATATTATTCAAGGTCTTTGCTTGTCCGGGCTGTTGCTGTATTGTTCAATAACTGGACTGGAGTATAATGTGCCCTGTGGTGCTCTTGTCCTTTTTTTGGGGTGAGGTTAAGGGGTTTGTGTTGTATTTTAAAAAGAACCCCAGGCACAGTTGGGAAATGCCCCGGCCCCGGCCCCGGCCTCGGCCCCGGCCCCGACCCCTGTCCGGCCCCGGCCCTGGTCCCGGCCCTGGCCCTGGCCCCGACCCCAGTCCCGGCCCCAGTCCCGGCCCCAGTCCCGGCCCCAGTCCCGGCCCCAGTCCCGGCCCTGGTGTAAAATACGATACTCGACAGTCGTGACGGTTGAATTAGTCCATTTTAACTGAACTTCATCTTCTTGGAAAACGTTCCTAGTTCATGACTGAACAGCTGCAGGCAGAGGTTTCCATGTTTTTATCAATTTCAGGTTGATCTTGTTTGTTCTCCTGATGATCGGATGGAAAGTCCTGACTGAGCCAGTAGTTCTAAACCCGGTGTTTGTTTCAGGCAGACCAGCTGGCCCAGGTACCATAAACCAGAACAACTTCAGGCTCATTAACAGTAAAATATGAATTTTAACAACTGGATCAATCAACTGGATGTAAAGAGCTTTGTTTTGGAATGATTTAGTTATTTTTGTTTATTTCCTCCAGCTCTGGTGTTTAAAGAGGAACTGACATTCATAATAATGTAAAGAGGTTCAGATAAAACCATAAAAGTTGATCAACACAGTCCTGTTGCCATGGAAACCCCTCCACAGTACACAAAGGCACCGTGGTTACATAACGGTTCTCTGCCGGTGCAGCTCGTGGCCCACAGAACCGCTGAGTGGGCCGGGAGTACTCCACGCCGGCCTCCCACACACTGCACTCCAAAAGGGGGGGGGGGGGGGGGGGTGTCACACTGTGCCACACGTGACCCTGCAGAACCTCAGAGGTTTACAGAACCCTGCAGAACCTCACAGAGGTTTACAGAACCCTGCAGAACCAACCTCACAGATCCCTACATAACTTTGCAGGACCCTTACAGAACCTCATAGGAACATTCTAGCACCTCACAGAACCTTACAGAACCCCATACAGGCTTACAGAAGTGTGTAGAAACCTCACAGAGCCTTACAGAACCTCACAAATTCCTACATAACTTTACAAGAACCTCACAGACAGAACCCTTACAAAACCTCATAGGAACCTTCTAACACCTCACAGAACCCTTACAGAACCTCCCTATAGCACCTCACAGAGCCTTAGGGCGCCTTATACAGCCTTACAGAACCTCACAAATTCCTACATAACTTTGCAGGAACCTTACAGAACCTCACAGATACCCATACAACCTTACAGAACCTCATACAACCTTACAGAACCTTACAGAACCTCACAGATCCCCATACAACCTTACAGAACCCCATACAACCTTACAGAACCTTACAGAACCTCA
>NC_056505.1:3818806-3823078 GCF_014905685.2 Nematolebias whitei
TTACAGAACCTTACAGAACCCCATACAACCTTACAGAACCTCGTTGAAACCCCACAGAAACCTTGGAAAGCAGAACCACTCAGAATCTCACTAAAACTCTGAAAACCTCACAGGAACTTGCAGAACCTCGTGTGCGGTTGTGCTGACGTGTGAAGCGTGAGTGCTGACTCAGCACTCACGCTTCACTTTTAGCCACGGTTTAGTTGATTTTAGCTGTTGGGCTTCGGGTCGGGTCAGTTTATTTCGGCTTGTATGAACTCTGTTTCGGCTTCTTCAGCCGTCATCCAGCGCTCTGACTGAAATGCTTTTTGTCTCATCATATGAAAGTCCGTTCTGGTCCATGATCTCGTCTGTTGATGGAGCTCGGCTTTATTAATTTTTAAATCAAATAACGTTTGTCAGCAGTCTGTGGTTTCAGTTCTGTTTTTATCGGCTCGGTCGGCGCGTCGCTTCCTTTGACAAACACCCAGAGCGTGTCAGAAATGGAGCACGGAGCTTCACAGAAAACCCTCTCTGGGACTTCATTCAGCCCCTCGGAGCCAAACACAATTTAATTAAGTCGCGACGCGGCGCTGTCATTAAAGAGACCGTGCACTTTTAAAGACGCACGGCACGAAAACAAAGACCGGGACCACTTGTTGTTTTATGACGTGTGGACGCAAACGAAGCTCGACCCAAATTCTTGCAGCGCTGTATTGTTGTGTAATTTGGTCCTGTTGTTTGTTTATTTACCAGCTAAAAGAACGTTAGTGGAGAACCTGCTCTCAAGTAATGGACTATTTAATTTTCACAGTTTGCCGGTGCTCTGTGGTTCTGAAAGTCCGCTCCCTGCTGCGCTCCGTTTTATCAGGGATGATTTTTGTTGAAGCGCTCGGGTCCGATGATAAAAGGCATTAGGGATGCACAATATTATCGGCATCGTATCGGCCGATATTAGCGTTAAAGTTAAATATCAGACATCGGCCATTCCATCAAAATAACTGATATAAATTATATATAAATTTCTATGACAACCCAGTGACAAGGATTAGTCTTACGGCACAATGGATACACAAAAACTTTGAACTTAAAAAGTCTCCCACACTGGATCCACACTGCAGCTATAGGAACCTGGAACAAGAAGTGAGACAGCATCACAGGTGACTAATGCTAATAAATAACATTTAACACTTTTCATTTAATATAAGTTAAAGTGCAGATCATATGGCTGTTACTGAATATATGTCCCCAGCTCTTACAGCTGGTGCACAGTTTTTGTAGACAATAAGCCTAAAGAAGGTGCCATGTTCTGACAAAGGAAATTATATTAAAAATATCGGTATCAGATATCCGATATATAGTTTTAACATATCGGCCAAAAATCCATTATCGTGCATCCCTAAGAGGCAACAAAGTAAAGAAGACTGAATGGACTGTGCATCTTTTAGAGTCCGTCAGGAGTGGGCACCATCTTTATCCAGAGGTTCAAATCAAGAAGTTCAAAACAAGCAAAGAGCCACGTGGAGAATTGGACAATAATTGTTCTTAAAGACAGATAATCTGGAAGACTGCTTTTTTTAGGATTTATCTTGTAGCATAGTTAGCATGCCTGATAAAAATAAGTCTCTTGGATACTCTTTTGGAACAAAAGACAAACGCTGTAAACTGGTTCTTGTGACGGAGCTAACAAATATATTTTTGACGCTTTTAAGATTCAGTTTAATTCTGGAACCACAGCAATTTAAAAATGAACCCAAAGATGTCCAAGATGTTTAAGACTTCCTTATGTTTCATTGATAAAATGCAGGTTTTCATTAACTTATTTAAAAGGTTTATGTTCAGTTAAGGATAATGGGGGGCCAGAAAGAGATTGTCCGAGGGCCACGTTTGGCCCGCTGGTCGTACGTTGCCCACATCTGGTTCATGTGAGTAAACTCTCACGACTGTTTTAACGCTGGAAGTAAAACTCTTTGTTCTGAACTGTCGTTGGCCCACCGTGACAGGAGGAGCAGGGACGATTTGTTCAGACGTGTTGATCTGCTCGCAGCGGTTCTTGTTCGAGTTGGCAGAAAAGATTTGCACCTGCAGAAGTGTCAGTTTATTCTCTGGAATATAGGCTGGATTAATGTAATGCAGCTATAAAGTTAAATACATTTTGAGCCGTTCAGATCACAGTAAACGATGCGTCTCCAGATTTTACTGCTTTTTAGAAACGTACCACAGGTTCTCGCTCTGTCAGATTAATGTGACTGACCCAGTAGACGATCGTGGGTCGGCGCCGTCGCTGCTTTGCCCCAAAGCTGCAGAGAAAGACTCGTAGCAGATGACGGATCTTTTATCGGACTCTTACATGATCCCCCCTGAAACGGAGAGCCGTGTTTATTTACACGAAATGCCGTCTAATACGAAACTAAAGCCTGGTGTCATTTTATCAGGCAGCAGCTAATTCCTGAGATTATCTCCGGGATTACGACTCTGTGGAAATCACAGTCACAAAATAAAATGACTCTGTAAAATCCAGTCGGCGTTCTTGGTGTTGCAACTGGAACACTGATGGTGGAGATCAGAGAGACAGACGGGTCTTAAGGTCCTGTCTTGCTGCGCTGAGACTGGTTGGGACAATAATCCCTCAGAATTAAGAGAAATCCAGCTGCAGTCTCTGAACAACGGCTTGCAGGTCTATATTTTTGGCCGTGCACATTAGCAGCATGCATCTGTAGTGATCAGGTTCTGAGCCATTTTGAAGTTGGTTGAAGCTCTGATTCAGGAGGAGCCGGGAGGCGGTCTGCTGGTCGTGGAACTGACGACCAAACCTTCACCCCTGAGATGCTGCTGGCGGGGTCATGGCCCTTTCATTCTCCAGTCTTCGTGAGTTTTGTGGACCCAGAGAAGGCTTCGGACCGTGTTCCCTGAGCTCGTCTCTGAGCGGTGCTGTGTGGTCAGAGCCTCGTCCTCACTAATGAGGGCGTTGCTCCAGTTGGCTGTGGTGAAGTAAGACTTGAGTCGAAAGGCAAAGCTCTGGATTTACTGGTCTGTCTACGTTTTAACCCTCTGCAAGGACTCTTCAGGACTCTGCAATCCAGGTCCTGAATACTTCTTCTTTCAGTTGTTCCCTCTTCAGGGGTCTCCACAGCTTCATGTCCACTCTAACTGCATCCATATATCTCCTCTGAGCTTCGTTTGTAGGGTGGGGAGGCTCGAGCTCGGAGTGAGGAGCTCCGTCATCTGGGGGGAGCTCAGATGCTGCTCCTCTGCATCAAAAGGAGTCATCTGAGGAGGATCTGATCAGGATGCCTCCTCCTGGACGCTTCACAGCTGCTCAAATCTGTCTCTGCTCCCAGAGCTTCAGAAACAAATCCAGCACAAAGACTCAAATTAAAAACAGCAACCGACAGAGGTGAGATCACACTCTGTTGGTTGTCATGGCCCGTCGGCGTGTGCGTTGTTGAGTGTGTGCTGACATCAGATCTGACAGCGAGGCTTTGTGTTCAGCAGCACTTCAGTCCTGCCTCTGGTCCTGCTCTCTTCGTGGTTCGGCTCGTGTTTCTCTGTAGTAAAAGCTGCAGCCAATCGATGAGCGAGTCGGAGGCGTGCAGACCTCAAGATGCTCTGCAGAGTCCAACACAAACGAGTTCTGCTCGCTCTGGAGACGTTAACATCGTTTCCTTCAGCCGAGCAGCATGAAGCCCTTTAAAGCAGTCCTGGCCCTCGAGGGCCCACTGTCCTGCAGCTTTTAAATGTCACGTCACCTGCTGTGATCTATTCAGCCTCTCTCTGCCTACTTCTACTTAGTCTGCTCATTTTTGCTCGATCCAGCTTTTTATTCATGTTTCTCTTGTTTATTTTCCTGCTTTTAGCAAATGTCAGCTGCTCAAATTCAGCTCGCATGAAAAGTTCAGAGATGAAACCTTTTAGCCTGGTTTCAGCTTCTTCAGCAGCTTTCTGCAAAAATAATCCAGCAACAAGCATTTGCACTTCATTTGCACAGGAAATCACAGGGTGTCCCCCGCCTCTCGCACAGTGATGGCTGGACATGGGCACCAATGAGCCCCGCACCCAAGAAGTAAGAAGCGTGTAAAGATAATGATGGATGGATTAAATTCCAGTTGAAAATACTTGAAATAAACCCATAAAACCAGACCTGACGCCATTTATCCACCTGTCTGGTTCATGTGAAGACCAGAGGCAAGCTGCTGCGGTTCTGCCTCTGAGACGGACGTAGTCACAGGGCTGTTGGTGGGTCGACGTAGTCACAGGGCTGAGTTGGTGGGTCGAGGTAGTCACAGGGCTGAG
>NC_056505.1:3823088-3829662 GCF_014905685.2 Nematolebias whitei
AGGTAGTCACAGGGCTGAGTTGGTGGGTCGTTATGATGTGAGGGCGGAGCCAGCAGCACAATGTGGCTGTGGTTCCAGGATGTTGGCTTCATTTATTTGCATTTATAAAGCACATGGGTTAAACATTTTTAGAATATTAATGTAGTTTGATTCATGTTTTTATTTGTTTTGCATGTTGTTCAGTGTTTGTAGCTGCGCCAGTTTTTTTTACAGTGAGGCTGTTTCATTAAGGTCCGCCTGCAGCTTCTGAGCTTTGAAACAGAAACATAATTGTAAGAAATCAGATTTTGTTTTGCTGACTTGCTGCTCTGTTCAGTTCGAGAACAGGTTTTTAGATTATCACCAGTCATGTTTTTATGCTGCGTGCACGTCTTCCTGCAGAGACTAAACCTGCAACACCGGCTCATGGCGTTACTACGTAAGCAGCATAAACACAGACGTGTAGCAGGAAATCTGTTTGTTAAACCCTCTGCAAGCAGCTGGATGAAGCAACACAGGACGTGGACACACACCAGCAGCTCCGGCAGACACTCCTCTGCAGACTTTTCCTACCATCCCCCCCTCCAGGGCCTTTAGAGAAACAAGTCTGCTGAAAGTGGGAAGCCTGGTCTGTGCTTGGAGAGCAACAAAAGGAGCCGAGCAACCTGATCCTTCAGAATATCAGAGGTTAGGCCCCGCGGAGGGTCGAGAGGGGGGGCGCTCCTGTTTGTCAGGGAGTCCCAGGAAGGGTTTTATTATTTCCACATCGTCTCTGATTCAGCAGCTGTTAAAGTCAGATTGACTGCTCATCCCTGGAGGAGGGCAGGGATTTCCTCTTAAACCTCCACTGGTGACGAAACATCCAGAGTCTGTCCCGAGACGGCCCGGGGTCTGTCCCGAGACGGCCCGGGGTCTGTCCCGAGACGGCCCGGGGTCTGTCCCGAGACGGCCCGGGGTCTGTCCCGAGACGGCCCGGGGTCTGTCCCGAGACCGCCCGGGGTCTGTCTCGAGATGGTCCGGGGTCTATCCCGAGATGGCCCGTGCTCTTGGAGGACTTTGGAGAGGAACTGTACGAGACTGTGGATGAGTTTTACCTCTCTGGGATCGGACCCCACCCTGCCAGACCCAACTCCTGTACAAACTGTAATTATTGCTGAGCATTTCTAATCGCCACGCTCTGCAGAGGTGTCCTCTGTTACCCAACCTTCAGGTTCCTCCCTTCATGAAGAAATCAGCCGAAGCTGCTGTTCAGTATGACGGCAGGACTTCAGCTCAGCCTGGAACCTGGTGCAGCTGATCAAACACAGACTGCTGATCAGCCAGAACCGTTATGTAATTCTCACAAAGACGACATGAACTGAAGGTATAGACGTTACTATTAGAGATAAACTGATCCTTGAAGCTGATTCATGAATCGTGTTGTGATCAGATTAAATTGTTGCTTCAGGTTTCGTTTGATTATTTCTCAGAATGAACAGGAACATTTACTAAAATCACAGAATCTTTTTTTTTTACATTGATTTAATATTTCCTCTACAAATACTTTTTTACCATTGAATATTTTTGAGTTTGGTGTGTGCCAAACATCTGCTCTACCCAGATCCACTTGTTATGAATGAACCAGATGAATTAGTTGTTTTGAAAACAGTCCAAGGGCTGCACCGCGTGGAGATGTTCAGGTTTTAAAGAGTCAGTAACATTCAGTCGTGTGTGGAAAGTTCTCTGATCGATGCTTGCTGATGTTCTGACACCTCTGGTCTTGGTGCATTGTTAGCCCACGTTAGAATGTGTTAGCTCAAGTTAGGATGTTTTGATGTTTTGGGACATGTTAGGACATGGCAGGATATGTTAGAACGTGTTGTAATGTTTTGGGACATGTTAACATTTATTAGCACATGCTAGGATGAGTTAGCACATGTTAGGATGAGCTAGCACATGTTAAGATGTGTTACCACATGTTAAGATGTGTTACCACATGTTAAGATGTGTTAGCACATGTTAGGATGAGTTAGCACATGTTAGGATGAGTTAGCACATGTTAAGATGTGTTAGCACATGTTAAGATGTGTTAGCACATGTTAGGATGAGTTGGCATATGTTAAGGTGTGTTAGCGCATGTTAAGATGTGTTAGCACATGTTAAGATGTGTTAACACGTTAGTATGTGTTAGCACATGTTAGTATGTGTTGGCTCATGTTAGGATGTGTTAGCACATGTTAGTATGTGTTAGCACATGTTAGAATGTGTTAGCACATGTTAGAATGTGTTGGCTCATGTTAGGATGTGTTAGCACATGCTAGTATGTGTTAGCACATGTTAGAATGTGTTAGCACATGTTAGAATGTGTTAGCACATGTTAGAATGTGTTAGAACATGTTAGTATGTGTTAGAACATGTTAGAATGTGTTAGCACATGTTAGAATGTGTTAGCACATGTTAGAATGTGTTAGCACATGTTAGAATGTGTTAGAACATGTTAGTATGTGTTAGAACATGTTAGAATGTGTTAGCACATGTTAGCCCATGTTAGGATAAGTTAGCTTATGTTAGGATAAGATAGCACACGTTAGGATAATTTAGCACACGTTAGGATAAGTTGGCACACATTAGGATAAGTTAGCACACGTTAGGATGTGTTAGCTCATGTTAGTATGTGTTAGCACACGTTGGAATGAGGTAGCACATGTTGGGATGTGTTAGCATACGACATGTTAGCACATGTTTGGACATGTTGGCACATGTTGGGACTTGTTAGCATATTAGGATGTGTTATCACGTGAGGATATCATTGAATATTAGAATGTGTTCGCATGTGTTAGTATGTTCTCGGACGTGCTACCACATCATTCTTTTGCACATGCTAGGATGTGTTATCATGTTAGGTTGTGTTAGCATTTCTAATCGTGTTATGATGTGTAAGCACTTATCAGGATGTGTTACCACATGTTAGCACATGTTAGGACATGTTGTCAAGTATTACAATTAGCATGCATTAGATCGTTGTAGCGTTTTTTAATATAAATTAAGTTGTAACACATATTACGATGTGATCATGTGTTGGCACGTTAGGGTATGTTGCCATGTGTTGGCATGAGTTAGCACATGCTAACGTGTTGGTATGCGAACTTCTCACCAACTCCCTGTCATCTTAAAGGCCGAGAGCCTTTTTAAATAATTTACGAGTCATTTAGTTAAATCTCATTATTTTGGATCGTGCAGACAAACGGAACTTTTATTATTGTAGAGCTTTACTTCTGTGGAGCTCTGTAGACATTTTGTCTTCAGCTCATTAACGTGTTCAGGTGAGCTCAGAGATGTGTGAGAGTGCGTCCTGTGGAGGATCACACCACAATGAGCTGAGTCCAGACTGGATGTGGGTGGACGTGTTATTAACATGAGAAAGCCTTCGTCCTCAGCTCCCTCGTGTTCCTCACATTGTCTGCTTCGTGTCTCGAGACAAGTCGCTTCCTTAAAGAGCCGTCGTTGCTCTCAGCTCGTCTTTAATTCAATTTTTTTTAAAGCAAACCGCTTCTCCTTCAGCTGAATTCAGGGACTTTGAGATGCAGATTATTAATTTGTTGTGGAGAATGATCAGACACCAACATGCGTGTCAGACTTCTGTATGATCGGTCAGTCCACTGTTAATATTCACTATTAGCAGCAACTTTACAACTATATTGCATGTTAAGGTCAATATGCAATTCTTTATTTAGTGTCCAATAAAAAAAGTTATTTAAACTATGCACCACCACACACCCTGAAAAGCAGAGGTCCCAGCCCTGGTCCTGCTGGTCCACTGTTCTGTCCATGTTTTAGCTGCTTCCTGCTTCAACACACCTGATTCAAATAAGTGAATTACCTGCTCAGAATGTCATCAGGTTTCGCCGAAGGTATCGGTTACATTGATATCAGTCAGGTGTGTTGAAGCAGGGAAACATCTAAAGCATACAGGACACTGGACCTCTAGGACCAGGACTGGACCTCTGATGTAGAGGAAGAGCTGGTGAGGAGGACATAACCGTGGTCCTCTGGTCTCTGCAGAACCGTGGGGCCCAGATGATGCCGCAGGGATTAGATTTTATTCTATGGGGCGAAGTTCCTGCTTGATCCGCTGCTCTGTTAGAACCTGTGAGAATGTTGCTGCAGAACCCAAGGACTAAGACAAAATGTGGCAGCATCTCCCGCTCTCCTCCCCCCTCCGTGGGTGTTCGGTACACTAAGTGCTTCATGACTGCCGATGGGTGGGGGGCGAGCGGCGCCGCATTCGGCGGAGGCGTCAGCAACCCTCAGCCAAGTGTCCTGGTTGTTCTGGCAGCGTTTTGGTGGAGCAACTGTGAAGTTAGCGTTCTGCTGTTCTGTCCAACAGGAAGGAGGCAGCGTGCTGCAGGAGTACTTCCTGTGGAGGAGTCTGTCCAAATGTCAGCAGCTCCACATCAGTCACTGTTGGTTTGAGCTACATGAGCAACTGGTGGCTCCTGGGCCAGATTTGGTCCAAGAAATAATAAATAAAATCTAACAGAGTCAGTCGCAGATCAGAAAGGGTTGACGCTGTTAGCCAATCAGAAGAATCGCTCAGGCTTTAAACGCTTTCATTTAGTAAAAGTGACGGTTTAGGCGTGTCCGGGTTAAACTCCCACAAAGATCTTTCTCCTTCCTGCTGATCTCAGATAAATAGACGTTTAGAAGATTTATGGATTTCAAACAAAACGTTCAGATTTATTTTAAGTTAAACTCAGACCCAGGTGGAAGGTCTAGATGTTTAAATGTTGTTTGAACCACAAGTAAACCTGCAGTCTGAGAGTGAAGTGCTCTGTTAGCAAAATATGGAACAATAAGATCTGAGATGGAGCCAGGTTGTTGAGAGCTTTGTAGGTTAGAAGTCAGATTTTGAATTCTATTCTGGATTTGACAGGGAGCCAATGGAGAGAAGCTAAAACTGGAGAAATATGATCTCTCCCAGTAACTCCAGTTAAGACTCTGGCAGCAGCATTTTGGATCAACTGAAGACGTTTTAAAGAATATTTGGACACCCAGATAATAAACCATTGCAATAGTCCAGTCTAGACGTGACAAATGCATGGACCAGTTTTTCTACAACATTTTTAGATAAGATGTTTCTAATTTTAGTGATATTACGCAGGTGGAAGAAGTATGCTCAGGTCCAAAAAACAAAACCTCAGTCTTGTCTGTGTTCAAAAGCAGAAAATTTAGGGTCATCCAGGTTTTTATGTCCTTAAGACATGCTTGTAGTCTAATTGATTCATTGGATTTCATGGACGAATATAACTGTGTATCATCAGCATAACAATCAAAATGTATCCCATGCTGTTTAATAACTTTACCTAATGGAAGCACATATAAAGTAAAGCGTATTGGTCCAAGCACTGAACCTTGAGGAACTCCATGACTAACTTTGGCGTATGATGAAGATTCATTATTTACATTTAAGAATTGGAATCTATCAGATAAATATAATTTAAACTAATTTCGAGCCATTCCTGTAATTCCAACATCATTTTCAAGTCTCTGTAGTAGAATATTATGATCAACTGTATCAAATGCAGCACTGAGGTCTAACAGGACCAGTGGAGACGCAAGTCCGTTGTCAGAGGCCATGAGAACATCATTAATTTTCACCAGTGCAGATTCAACGCTGTGGTGAGCTCTAAACCCTGACTGAAACTCTTCAGATTATTTCTTTGCAGATGATCACGTACTGTAACTGACCTGCAACTGTCTTCTCTGCTTCTACCTCCCGTGTCCTCCTCACTTTCCACTTCCCTCAAAAATTAGTTGAATCAGATAAAAGTAACAAACTGTCTCTGACCCGACTGTAACTGTGATGTTCTGGTTTCTCCTCGACAGCGGGCAGTTCGCCGTGGTCAGAAGATGTCGGCACCGGAGCACCGGCGAGGACTTTGCCGCCAAATTCATCAAGAAGCGGCGCAGCAAGTCGAGCCGGCGCGGCGTGACAAGGGAGGACATCGAGCGCGAGGTGAACATCCTGAAGGAGATCCAGCACCCGAACATCATCGCGCTGCACCAAGTGTTCGAGAACAAGGCCGAGGTCATCCTCATCCTGGAGCTGTGAGTCTTTATCTCCTGCCTGCTCAGCCGCCTCACACCTCCATCTCTGCCAAAACCAGACGGGAGGTGTCTTCGTGCTGCGTTGTTTGAAGCTGCTGGTGCAAAGCTCCTCCAGACGAGTGTGAAGAACGAGTGAAAATGTGCAGCTTTAGTGTGAAAATCTGAGAGGAAGGCAGAGTTTTATGAATCTGGAGCTCAGAGGAGTATCTGCTGGAAACATGCGGTGAAATCATAGTCCACTTTAGAAAATGACAGGTGTGACCAGTCCAGGTCCAAACAGAACCTACCTGAACAGGTACACACACACCTGTTAAAAAGAACAACGCATCGTTTGAGATGTTTTTCTGGAGTATATGCAGCTTTGACTCTCGTGTCGTAGGAAGGATGAGACGTGTTGATGTGGGTTATTTCCACGCTGCGGTCCTGTCTCACCTCCCTCCTGACTGGTCCATACAGTATGAGCACCAGGACTGGTTCCTGCTGTCTCACCTCCCTCCTGACTGGTCCA
>NC_056505.1:3829672-3838636 GCF_014905685.2 Nematolebias whitei
GCACCAGGACTGGTTCCTGCTGTCTCACCTCCCTCCTGACTGGTCCACATCAGCACCAGGACTGGTTCCTGTTGTCTCACCTCCCTCCTGACTGGTCCACATCAGCACCAGGACTGGTTCCTGCTGTCTCACCTCCCTCCTGACTGGTCCACATCAGCACCAGGACTGGCTCCTGCTGTCTCACCTCCCTCCTGACTAGTCCATATGAGCACCAGGACTGGTTCCTGCTGTCTCACCAGACCCAGATGGTCAGTTCTCATCCTGCTGGCTGCTCCTTTCATGCTGATGGGTTAGCAGGTTGTAGGAAGGAGGGCTTGTGAAGATGACCCAGGTGAGCACAGACGGATAAAAGAAAACCGCATCTGTAATCTCTTAGAAGTGTCGTGTGGCGCCAGGTCCGGTTGGACCGGTTCAGCCAGCCCGCATGAACTACAAACGCTCTTATATCATTTCTGTTTGCTCCACAAGAATCCAGCCGACACACTTCCTCAGAAATGTTGTTTCTGAAAGTTCAACGCAGGATATTTTATCCACCGCGTCACTTGACATCCACCTGCAGCTGGAGTCGGAGCTCCTCACCAGCACGTGTTGGTTAAATCATTTCACTTCTTCTTCAGAAACTGCAGTTTCTGAAGCTTATCGTCACGTGCACGGCTTGTAAAACTGTGTTCTTGACCGTGCACATAATTTTTGTTGACTGTGTCAACAGCTGCCGCCGTGTTTCTGATTTAATCTGGAATGAGCAGAGCTCCTGCAGGACTCAGAATCCAGCTCCAGACCTCTGGATTCTGCAGAAACTAAACCGGGTGTGGGACGCCTGCGACGGCTCGAGGGACGGGACTCTGAGACTCGTGCGAGGACAATGAGAACCTCGGAGAACGTTTGGAGACGTTTTGGAGACTGTCAACAATGTTGTCCATCATCTGGTCTCGACCAGTCAGGCTCTGGGTTTAGGGTGACGGCCTCCTGTGGCGGAGCTGTTGGACCTGCAGGGACTTTCTTCTCACCGTTCTGAGAATGCTGCAGCTGCAGTTTTATTTTCTGTTCTGGTTTGAGTGATGGGTCTGGTGTATTTTTGTTCTGTTCTGTTGACCTGAGCCGCTTGTGTCTGCAGAGTCGCCGGCGGTGAACTCTTTGACTTCCTGGCAGAGAAAGAGTCTCTGAGCGAAGAGGAGGCCACTCAGTTCCTGAAACAGATCCTGGATGGAGTTCTGTACCTTCACTCCAAACGGATCGCTCATTTTGACCTGAAGGTAAGACAGGTGGCAAACCTCTGACCGCCTGGTTCGTCAGAACCGGTCTTGGGTTTATTAACCTGCAGAGTCGGGCTTTAACGCTTCACTGAGGTCCGTCAGCGAAGACGAACATTTAACAAGCCGTCAGGTGGACTGAGGCTCCTGGTTCTCCTTGACTGACCGGGTTCTGTTTCCGTCTCGCTCTCGTTTTTGTTGTTGTTTGTGTTTGCAGCCGGAGAACATCATGCTGCTCAACCGCTCAGTGCCTCACCCGCGCATTAAGCTCATCGACTTCGGACTGGCCCACAAGATCGACTTCAGCAACGACTTCAAGAACATCTTTGGAACGCCAGAGTTTGTGGGTCCGTTTGAACGAGCTTCTGTTTTTATTGTTTGTTTGTTTGGCTGATGTTTCTGCACAAATAAAGAGCCCGGTGTAAAAGCTTCAGACTCTGAGGAGTGGATTCACTCTCTGCAGTCGGTCCATTAAAATCACAAGTCCCAGTGGAAACGAAGCCTAAACGTTGTTCCACCTGGGAGGCTCTTTAAAACTTTAAAATTGAAATAATTTAATTTTAATAAGAAACTAGCAATAGTAAATTGTATGTGCAGTGTGTGGTTTGTGCGTGCGTGCGTGCGTGCGTGCGTGCGTGCGTGTGTGTTGACCTAAAGAGTCAGAAAGAACTTCCTGTGCTTGTTTCAGCTCCAGAGGTGGTGAACTACGAGCCTTTAGGTCTGGAGTCAGACATGTGGTGAGTTGAAATAAACAGAAAGATGCTGTTTGAAAAATTAGCATTTAAACCTGATTTATTGACTTCCTGTTTGAGTTTGACCACTTCCTGTTTGAGTTCAGCGACTTCATGTTTAAGTGTAATGACTTCCTGTTTGAATTTAACAACTTCCTGTTTGAACTTAATGACTTGTTTGAGTTTAATGACTTCCTGTTTGAATTTAACAACTTCCTGTTTGAACTTAATGACTTGTTTGAATTTAACAACTTCCTGTTTGAATTTAACAACTTCCTGTTTGAACTTAACGACTTGTTTGAAATTAATGGCTTCTTGTTTGAGTTTAACGACTTCCTGTTTGAGTTTGATTTTCTGTTTCAGTTTAATGACTTTCTGTTTGAATTTAACGACTTCCTGTTTGAAGTTAATGACTTGTTTGAATTTAACAACTTCCTGTTTGAACTTAATGACTTGTTTGAAATTAATGGCTTCCTGTTTGAATTTAACAACTTCCTGTTTGGGTTAAACGACTTCTTGTTTGAGTTTAACGACTTCCTGTTTGAGTTTGATTTTCTGTTTCAGTTTAATGACTTCCTGTTTGAGTTTAACGACTTCCTGTCTGAGTTTAACGACTTCCTGTCTGAGTGTACTGATCCCCTGTTGTATCTTGTCCTGTTTGTGTTCAGGAGTATCGGAGTCATCACCTACATCCTGTGAGTAACCCCTCCTCACCTTCTGACCTATCAGATTTGTGAAAACATAATAATAATAATGAATTTAATTTGTAACGCACTTTTCATTAACAAAAATCTCAAAGTGCTACAGAGTGCAACTAAAATCTGTGATAAAATCAACTAAAATCAACGATACAATCATGTGGAGGCAGAACGGGTTTGCTTGCTACTGAAACATGATTTTTTCCTGCAAATGAGTCGGTGTTGTTGCTCCTGACTGTTAGATGAATGTTTGACCTTTAACCTCTGTTTTCCTCAACACGATGGTGATAATCTAACTTCCTGTCTGAGTGACAGAACCGCCCTTCGTCCCCTTTCTGCTGTAGCTTACACTAAACGTGTTTCTGTGCTGAAGCCTCTTTATAATCACCTCAAAGGTGAAAGTGATCATGTTATCGTTTGTGTTTGTTAGCAAAATATCTCATGAACTACTGAATGGATTTATTTGAATTGCACAGAAAGTAATCATTCAACTATTCTAATGTAGATTAACTTTAGGAGTCAATCAAGATGGCTGCCACAGCTAACCGTTAGCCAACACGGGAAGTTCGGTTCACAGATGTAGTGAGGCAGAGTTTGTGTGGTAGTAGCTGAGAGTCATTGATAACTTGACTTTTAAGGGGCTGGTTTGAATGTTCTTCTGACCAAAGAGCTGCTTCACAGGAAACAAAGTCCTGGAAACAGCAGAACCTTTTGGACCGTTACATAACCGGAGCTGCTCAGAAACACGGTTTGATTTTTGCATTTCGCTGTAAAACACGCCTCGGGACTCGTGCACATCCAGCGTGCACAGCGTGAGATCCTGCTGTCAGCCCACACAACCATCACAGCCCAGGAAATAGACTGATCCCTGCAGGTTCTTAAAGCTGCGGCGGAGAGGCGGGCCGGCTGCTCCGGTTCTGGAGGGGGCGAACCTGTCTGTGCTCGAGCTCGGCAGAATGAAACATGCGTTTATGTGCACGTGTCTGCGCACGTGCCTGTGCACAGAATGCATCTTTAATCAGCTTGATTCTATTTTAAAAAACAGACGGTGACGTCTCGCCTCGGTCTGCCCCCCCAGCTTTAGTCCAGCATCTTTACTCCCACTCTTCCTGTCCTCGGTGCTGGGTTTGACGTCTTGCTGATGTGTCTCTGTCCTGCAGTCTGAGCGGCGCCTCGCCCTTCCTGGGGGACACGAAGCAGGAGACGCTGGCCAACGTGTCGGCCGTCGATTACAGCTTCGACGAGGAGTTCTTCAGCAGCACCAGCGTCCTGGCCAAAGACTTCATCTCAAGACTTCTGGTCAAAGACCCAAAGTACGTAAAATCCCAAAGAAGAGTTTAATAAAGAGATTCTGATGAATGTTTTCATGAGAAAAATCCTTTTGGTCTCTTTTCATGACTGTTTCTTTACGGAGCCGTTTCTTTTTAAACACGAGACGTTTATTTGTCCTCAGTAAATCACACGAATGCACGAAGAGCAGGTTCATCATTTTACAGTCACAACATCACCACAGCCTCAGGTGCAGGCGTTCAAGTGTCAGGGCGACTTGTTCCTGGACGGAGCAGGAGATGGGTCAACAGATCAGGCTCATCCTCCGTAATGAGGGCGTTGCTCCGGTCGATCGTGGTGAAGAAAAGGTTCAGCTCTAAATTTACTGTTTATGTTCCAACTCTCACCTGTGGTCCTGAGGTTTGGATCTGAAAGAACAAGATCCTGGATACGAGCAGCTGAAATGAGCTTCCTGTGTAGGGTGGCTCAGCCTTAGTGATAGGAGGAGGAGCTCGGAGAGTTGCTGCTCCTCTTCATCAGGAGGAGTCAGTTGAGGAGGTTCATCTGATCGTGATACCTTCTGGACGCCTCCCTTTGGAGGTTTTCCAGGCACCTCTCGCTGTGAGGAGACCCAGGTCAGACCTTGGAGTCTCCCAGGAGGAGCTGGAGAATGTCTGTGGGAGAGGGAGGTCTGGGTTTCTCTCCTGGACCTGTTCCCTCTGACCCGACCACAGATGAGCAGTAGAAGATGTTTCTGTTCAGGGTTTATTTTCTTCCATCGCTTGTTTAGTTTGATTTAACCTGAGTTGACTCGTGGTTTTAGGCTGCTCGGACACCAGAATCTGTTCCTGAAACTTTTATAAACGTGTTGAAACTAATGAAAACCATCACGGCTTCTGCTCTTTCATCCAAGAGAAGATGAATATCTGCAGGAATCCTGTTGATCTGTTTACCTAAAGGAGAGCAGCTGGACCTGAGCAGGTTTAGTTTTTTAAAAACAGCATTTGAAGGTTTCAGCAGCTGAACGTTTCGGTTCAGACCGGACGTCTTTCATCGTGCGCTGGAGCTGGACTCGAACTCCTTCCTGTGGTTGTTTACTGGAGCTCGCCTCGTTAGTCCTGAAGACGAGGAGCGGGTCAGAGTGGGTCCTAACGGGTCCGGAGACATTCCAAACAGCAGCTGCCGCGTTGCTCGGTGAAATGTCCTCTGGCTCCAGGTCCTGAGATCGTCCCGACTGTCTCCGTCCCTCGTTAGAGTTGCTGTGGAGACGGCTGAATGGACGGAGCTGCCATCGGACCTTTCCCAGCGTTAACGAGCTGTTTTTCTCCGAGCAGCGGAGCGAGAACCAGAGGGCTAAACTGACGGCACCTTTGTTAACAGACTTTATCAATTTAACTGCTGGGGGCTCCAAGGACCTGATCCTGGAGGGTTTTAATTATTTACACCGTCAGCTGATTGGATCCTCTCAGCCGACAGAACCAACGAAGCACCGTTTTATTCTCTAAGATCCTGACCAACGGCTCTGATCAGCCCTCGAACCGGAGAATCAGAAACGTCAAAATGTTTGTGTCATTTCACACAAACACCACACAACCTGAGCTCACGCTGCGAAACATTTCAAAACAACACTGTTTATTTATTTATTTATTTACTGTTTATTTATTGAAAGTGCTGATGAAGAGAAAATATGAGCGGTCTCTACAGGAAGTGATGTTTTAAATGAATTTTACAAAGTTCAGCTGATAATTGCAGCTACTGGGTAATTCCACATTTTAAGCTCATTTCAGCTCCTTCCACTTCCCTCTGGTAGTTGAAGCTTCTTTCTGCCTTTTCAGCTACTTTTCAGCAATTTTGTGCTAATTTCAGCCTCTTTTTTTTTTTTTTTTGGATAATTTCCTATTTTTTGTGCTCATTTCAAGAAAACATCTTCTTTCTGCTTTCTTCTGCTAACTTAGGCTTGTTCTTCCATTTCAGCTACATTTCAGCATGTTTGAGCTAATTTCAGCTGTTTTTGTCTTGAAGTTTTTGAACTCAGCTGATAGTTGAACCACTCATTCATTGTCTGAATGTTTATGAAGCATTCACTCTGTTGTGATCCAGTTTTCTTCCGTACGTTTTTCAGCACGATTCTAGTTCCACAGTTTTCAGCTATTTCAACAAATCATGAATCAAAATGTTCGGCTCCTTCAGGACAATCCTGCTATGATTTTTGGTATTGGTGCAACTTTAGCTTTTTGAAATATTTAGCCTTTTCTGACATTTTATTCCTCATAAAAAATGAACTGAGTTCATTTTACATCCTTAAAATCTTTAGATCTGTTACAACCTTTTACTGCTCCTTTCACTTTTTGTTCTGCTTCAGCTTCTTTCAGCTTCCTTGTGCAAATATACACTGTTTTTCAGCTGCTTTCAGCTAATTTCAGCTGGATTTTTACCTGTTTTGTGCTCCTTTAAGTGGCTTTCTGCTAACTATAACATGTTTGTGCTTCTAATTTCAGCATGTTATGCACCTTTCAGCTATTTCAGCTATTTACCTGTTTTTGCTAATTTTATCTTTTTCTGCTAATTTCAAAATTTTCCATTCATTTCAACTTTTTTCAGCCTAATTCAGCAAAAATGTTCTCTCTCCCCTTTCTTCTGGTAATTTAAGTTTCTTTTTGCTTTTTAGCTACTTTCAGCTGTTTTTTTTTTTTTTTTTTGCTAAGTTCAGCTTTTTCAGATAATTTCCACTTTTTTGTGCTCATTTCTGCTTCTTTCAGCAAAACGTGTTCATTCTGCTCTTTCTGCTAATTTAAGCTTGTTCTACCTTTTCTGCTACCTTTTTAGCATTTTTCGCTAATTTCAGTTGGTTTCCGGTAAACACGAGCTTTTTGTGGTAATTTCTGCTACTTTCAGACTAATTAATTTATTTCTGCTAATTTCAGCTTGTTATGCTTCTTTCAGCTTTTTTCTGATATTTCAGCTACTATTTAACTAAATGTGCTAAATTTATCTTTTACAGCTACTGGGTAATTCCACATTTTTATTAAATCTCATTTCAGGTCCTTCCACTTTCTTCTGGTAGTTTTAGCTTCTTTCTGCCTTTTCAGCTACTTTTCAGCTATTCTGTGCTGATTTCAGCCTTTTTTTAAGCTAATTTACTATTTTTGTGCTCATTTTTGCTTATTTAAACTTAATTAAGGAAACTTCTTTCTGCTTTCTTCTGCTAACTTAGGCTTGTTCTTCCATTTCAGCTACGTTTCAGCATGTTTTTAGCTCATTTCAGCAAATTCTTCAGCTTTAAGCATTCATATTGCATTTTCACAGGAAATGCAGTTTCTCTAGTTTAAATTAAGTTTAAAAAGGAAATGACTAAAAGCTACAAGGGTTGTGTTGTTTAATCTCTACGGTAAGAGTAGTTTTAGTTTCTGTTTGAAACTTTAATGTGACAGAATAATCTGCGCAGGTTTGGTTGCTCTAACGTCAAACGTTTAATCATTCGTATAATTTAATACGTTGGCATGTTTCTGTTTGTTGCCTTGTTCGTGTCTCTAAACTCGGATCATTTCTTGATAAAGTTTCCGTCTCTTGTTTCTGCTCCGTTTGCCATCAGACTCCAGGAATCCTTCGTTAAACTCCGTTTTCAGGTTTATTCACGTTTTTAAAATCAACTTTCAGCAGGAAAATAACCGGAGGTGTTCCTGTTCTGCCTTAAAATCACAGCAGGTGTTGGTTATCTTTAAAAATGATCAAAACTGATTGGTTTTTATTTTTTAATAAAACCTCATTGATTCACTAATAACCTCTGATTATTTATTAAACATCCGATTGGATGAGAACCAGTTTTCCCAGTTTTATATGAAATAAAGCACCATTGCGTTGATTAAAGTAGATGCTGTGGATGTTTCTGGTCACTGATTATTTGTTTATCTCCAGAAAGAGAATGACGATCCAGGACACCCTGCAGCACCCCTGGATCAAGGTCTGCATCATCACTTTCAAACCCGAAACTCTGTTTCTGCAGCTCAAATAAGAAAAATGATGAGTTTGTGTTTGTGAACGCAGCCCAAAGACACTCAGCAGGCTCTGAGCAGGAAGGAGTCGGCCGTCAACATGGAGAAGTTCAAAAAGTTTGCAGCTCGAAGGAAATGGAAGGTGAGGTCGTTTCTGATCCTGTTTCTGAGACATCTCAACATCTGGACGTTCTGCCTCAGCAGATGTTCCTCCTAATTAACTCCACTTTTCCCTCCTGGGGTCACCGTGTCTGACGCTTCTGTCCTGCTTTAAATAATCTGAAAGTTAAAGGGGGGGTGTTTCTGAACAGTTAATATCTTACCTGCTGCAGATGGCTCTTTGAGTGGCCTCAGTTTGGAGAACCTGTTCATTTCTGACGGGGCTGATGAGCTAAAGGTCAAAGTGGACTGCTGCGTCTGAAAGCACGTTAATCTTAAAAGTTTCAGAGAGATTGACAGGAAGTTGTTTAATAAACATCTAATCTGCCGTCGGATGTGAACTGATCAGAATCTAAAGACAGAACCTTAAAGTTGTAAACCGTAGGCATGTTTTTTTAAGCTTTAAAGCAACACGACCGAGGACGGAAATCATCGTTCATCTTCAGATGAATATTTCTGTAAAGGTTCTGGTTCTGACTTATCTGTGTGCTGAAGTCCAGGACCTGCAGGTTCAGTGATGCTCGGCAGGGAACGTTTTCTAAAACAGTTCAGGTCAGCGGGGTACCGAGACAGATCTGAGAGACTGGGAGGAAACAGAGCAGGAAATCAGTTTATACGTCCACGTGTTTAACGGCTAACGGGCCTGCTAACGCAGGTCGACATGAACTCCTTCCACTCCTGCTCACTCGTTCTTCTTCTCCACAGCAATCCGTCCGTCTCATCTCTTTATGCAACCGGCTGTCGCGCTCCTTCCTGTCCCGGAGCAACATCAGCGTGGCTCGCAGCGATGATACACTGGTAAGACTGGAGGGGTGGATAGATGGATGGATGGAGCGGTGAATGGATGGATGAAGGGGTGGATAGA
>NC_056505.1:3838646-3839052 GCF_014905685.2 Nematolebias whitei
GGATGGAAGGGTGGATAGGTGGTTGGATGGGTGGATGTATGGACAGAGGGATGGATGGGTGGGTGGCTGGATGAATGGACAGAGGGATGGATGGGTGGTTGGGTGGATGGGTGGTTGGGTAGATGGATGGACAGATGGATGGATGGATGGATGGATGGATGGATGGATGGATGGATGGTGGTTTTGGATCAGGCTCCTCTGCCTCTGATCCGTCTCCAGACTAGGATGGAGGAAGTTGTTCCTGGTTCAGCTCCATCAGAACTGACTGAATCTAAAAAATCAGAAACTTACAGGAAGAGCAGGAAGGTTCTGCTACATTAGAGCCTGGATCTGGGTCCACAGTCCTCCATCTGGTCCATAGTCCTCCATCTGGGTCCACAGTCCTCCATCTGGGTCCACAGTCCTC
>NC_056505.1:3839062-3841422 GCF_014905685.2 Nematolebias whitei
AGTCCTCCATCTGGGTCCACAGTCCTCCATCTGGGTCCACAGTCCTCTATCTGGGTCCACAGTCCTCCATCTGGGTCCACAGTCCTCCATCTGGGCCCACAGTCCTCCATTTCACTGACTGTGCAGCTGGAAACGCCATGTAGACAGTCACCCTGACAAAGACCTCCACGGGTTCTGTCTGTGGACAAGAACCGAGCCGAGGCCGCAGCGTTCCTTTCATGATGTCACTTCCTCTCTGGGGCCTGGACGCTCCCAGCTGCTGCAGCTCTGGTATTTCCAGTCTGACAATCTTTCTGAGAATCTCCAGGCTTTCCTCCAAACTGCTGCAGGTCACGAGTTTGTTTTGAAACCGGGTCCAGACTCCAGTCCTGCAGATAAACGGGTCGAACCCCAGAGGGATTTCAGATTTTCACTGAGCCTGAACGTCTCTGAAACAAAAACACAGAGAGGAGGTTAATTATTGACAGGCCGTTGAGAGCAGGAACTTCCTCCTGTGGCAGCACCTCCTTTAGTTCAGGGTCGGTCCAGTCAGAGCAAAGACCAGAACCAGAGGTGTAGGTCGGTCCACTGAGAGCTGCTGAGGGTCTGTGTGTTGGTCAGAATTAAACACCAAAATCATGTTCTGCTTTTATTTTACTAAATGTGTTTGTTCCTTCAGTTTTATTTACTACAAAACGTCATTTAGTTTATTTAAATTAAAGCAACATATTTTATATATTTTATATATTGTACATATTTTATACATTTTATATATTTTGTATATTTTACATATTTTGTATATTTTACATATTTTTTTTACATATTTTACATATTTTATATATTTGACATATTTTATACATTTTACATATTTTATACATTTTACTTATTTTTTTTATTTTATACATTTTACATTTTTTATACATTTTATATATTTAACATATTTTATACATTTTACATATTTTATACATTTTTCTTTTTTTTAATTTTATACATTTTACTTATTTTTTACATATTTGATATATTTTAAATATTTTATACATTTTATATATTTAACATATGTTATATATTTTACATATTTTATACATTTTACATATTTTACACATTTTATATATTTAATATATGTTATACATTTTACTTATTTTATATATTTTACATATGTCATATATTTTCATGTTTTGTAAATTTACGAGACACTTAAGAAACTTCTTCACGTTGAGCTGGAGAACTTTCCTTTCAAGTCCTAGTTTCTTAATGTGGACCTTCTCCCTGCAGATCCAGGACTAACGTGGACCTTCTCCCTGCAGATCCAGGACTAACATGGACCTTCTCCCTGCAGATCCAGGACTAACGTGGACCTTCTCCCTGCAGATCCAGGACTAAGTTCAGTTTCTGTGTCCCTCCTGTTTAGGACGAGGAAGACTCTTTTGTGATGAAGGCCATCATCCATGCCATAAACGACGACAACGTTCCGGGTCTGCAGCATCTCCTCGGCTCGTTGAACAGCTACGACGTGAACCAGCCGAACAGGGTGAGCCTCCATCAAACCTCCGAGTTCTGACCCGCCGGGCTGCGGGTTTAGGTTCAGGTCAGGACGATGGAGTTTTCTAATCCACATCCATCAGAGTCGAGGATCTTTCAAAATAATAAAACGAATCCAGTCATTTTAAATCCAGACGTCTTAAATCAAACAGGACATAAAACAGTTTTATTATTAAAAACAAGATGTTTGTTTGTTTAGAAGCTAAAATAATAAAACTGAAGACAGGAACGTTTGAGGCTCCGCGCAGACAGAAACCACATTTATTTATTTATTTGTTTATTTGAGGGAGAAATGTGAACAATTCTCAGAGCTGGTATTTGAAAAGGTCGGTACGTTCAGCGTGATGCTCATGATGCTTCATTGTTTTATCCACTTTAATCTGAAACAGCTGAAGGTAAAAGCTTTTATTCCTGAAGCTCAAAAATGCTCCAGCAGCCTCTAAAACCACAGATGAACCTCACCGAGGGTTACATCAGCCGAGGGTTACATCAGCCGAGGGTTACATCAGCTAACAGAACAGATTGAATGAGTTTGTGAGTTTCTCGCTCTGTTTTTAAAACAAACAGCGGAGAAACAGCATCGGACTTCACAGCCGAAGTTTCTGCTCAACGCAGGAGGAAGTATCTGACAGACAAACGTGAAAAAATGAAACTCAAGAAAGACGAGTGCAAAAAGAGAAAAGACACAGACGTTTAAAACAAACGAGTTACCGTGACCGAAGAGAATAAACAAAACAGAACCAGAGAAATGTATGGGCATGCTGAGAGCTGAACGACTGCTGAAGCTGCTGACACCTAAAGCTGCTGAAACTTTCTAAAGAAGCTGCTGAAACCTTCTAAAG
>NC_056505.1:3841432-3841654 GCF_014905685.2 Nematolebias whitei
CTAAAGAAGCTGCTGAAACCTTCTAAAGCTGCTGAAACTTTCTAAAGTGCTGAAACTTTCTAAAGAAGCTGCTGAAACTTTCTAAAGCTGCTGAAACTATCTAAATAAGCTGCTGAAACCTTCTAAAGAAGCTGCTGAAATCTTCTAAAGCTGCTGAAACCTTCTAAAGCTGCTGAAACTTTCTAAAGAAGCTGCTGAAACTTTCTAAAGAAGCTGCTGAAA
>NC_056505.1:3841664-3842854 GCF_014905685.2 Nematolebias whitei
AAACTTTCTAAAGAAGCTGCTGAAACTTTCTAAAGAAGCTGCTGAAATCTAAAGAAGCTGCATGAGTTTGCTGAATAAGCTGCTGAAATCTGTTGAAGCTGATGACGAAGCTAAAACATCTACTAAATCAGCAGAAAGTTTTATCTGAATGGCTAAAATAGCACAACACAAGTATAAGTAATTTGTTTTCTAAATAACCTACAGATAATAACAACAACAATAATAATAACCATAATATTATTGTTAATAATAATAATAACCATAATATTATTATTAACAATAATAATAATAATGAGGCTGACTCAGCCTTGAGACAAACCTCTGAGCTGCTCCAGGTTTGTTTGTGTAGCAGGAGCTGTTTTCCGTCTTCTCCGTTAGAATAAATCAGCCGATCGTCGGTCAAACCTGGAGTTCTGAGCACGATTTTGTTTTTGTTTTCCTGCAGCACGGGACGCCTCCGCTGCTGATCGCAGCCGGCTGTGGAAACATTCAGATCATCCAGGTGCTGATGAGGAAAGGTGCAGAGATCCAGGCTAACGATAAGGTACCAGCCGATGGTGGTTCTCCTGCTGCGGACATTAGAATCAACATTTAATAAATTGTTGATCTGTGAATCAGGCAGAATCATCAAATCGTTTTTATGCTAATTACACTCAATCAACATTCTTATTGTTCTTTGGTTTTACTGGAAACGTCTTTCAAATGTGTATTCATAAAGAATATTAATATTCTATCTAAAGTATAACAGAACTATGGCAGATGTAGTGGAAATGCAAGTTTTACCTAAAAACAACGTGCATTAACTTTATTTACTTTAACGCAACTGTTCAGATATTTTGAATTGGAAAAATTGTTAATATCTTACCTGCTGCAGATAGCTCTTTGAATGAACTCAGTTTGAAAAAGAAAGTTTCAGATGAGCTAACAGCTAATCTGAATTCAGCTGAAAGTGAATTTCAGTCACTTCAGCTGTTTTGTAGATTATCACATTTTGGCTTTTTTTGTAAGTAATCAAACATTGGCCATTTCTGTTGATTCACAGTTCGGCTGTTTCCACAGCAAACATGTTTTGACCTTTTCTGTAGCTATATAAACGCACTTACGTCGTTTCTGTAGGTAAATAAATGTGCTTTAGCTGTTTCTGTAGGTAAACAAATGCACTTTAGCTGTTTCTGTAGGTAAACAAATGC
>NC_056505.1:3842864-3844368 GCF_014905685.2 Nematolebias whitei
CTTTAGCTGTTTCTGTAGGTAAACAAATGCGCTTTAGCTGTTTCTGTGGGTAAATGCACTTTAGCTGTTTCTGTAGGTAAACAAATGCGCTTTAGCCGTTTCTGTAGGTAAACAAATGCACTTTAGCTGTTTCTGTAGATAAACAGATGCGCTTTAGCCGTTTCTGTAGGTAAACAAATGCGCTTTAGCCATTTCTGTAGGTAAACAAATGCATTTTAGCTGTTCTGTAGACAAACAAACTTTATCCGGTCATGCTTTAGCTGTTTCTTTAGATAAACTTGCTTTAGCTGTTCTGTAGGTAAACAAACACACTTTAGCTGTTTCTGTGCTAACTAACGCACTTTGGCTATTTTTTTTGAGGTAGTCCAACATATTGACTGTTTCTGTTCATACACACTGGCTGTTTTTGCAGCTAAACAAACGCTTTGGCTGTTTCTGAAGCCTAACTAATACTTTAGCAATTTTTAAAAAATTTTTTGTTGGTAAACAAATGTGTTGTAGCTGTTTCTGTAGGTAAACAAACACATTTTGACTGGTTCTATAGGTAAACGCGTTTTAGCCGTTCTTGTAGATTAAAAAAAAAGAAACTTAAGCTGTTTCTGAAGCTAAACTAACACACTTTGGCTGTTTTTACATGTAAACAAACACATCAGGTCGTAAGGTGCCGGTCTTGGGTTTAATTGAAAGAAAATTTCCCGTCAATATTTGCGGATTATTGTGCAGATTTTTCTTTCTTTATGGTTTTTGTCAGATCTTCATGAACTCACAGCGAACAGCTTTAGCTGTGCCGTAGAACCTGTGAATTTAAGCTGTTTCTGTGCAGGAAGTGAGAAAAAGCAGCAGGAAGTCAGCCGTTTGAGGAACAGCTGCTGCCTTTTTGCACACGGAGCCGTTTGCTTCGGATCTTTGTGGAGACGTCAAGATAATCGACGTGTAAATTAAAGACACAAAGCCACGAGGTCTCTCTCAGGCTTTCATTAACGGTTGCCATGACAACGCCTCCACTAAGCCCACTCTGAGCTCAGGAGGCAAACACGTCCCCAAATCGAACGCCTCCGTGAAGCACGATGTGCAGCCTCGCTGTGTTTACATTGTCTCCCTGAAGGTTGAATTTCAGGAATGTTGTCGTCTCTGAAACCTTCAGACCGGAGCCAACGCCGTCTACTACGCCGCCAGGCACGGCCACGTGGAGACCCTGAAGTTCCTGCACCAGAACCGGTGTCCTCTGGACGTCCAAGATAAGGTGAGTCAGCTCTTTTTTCCTCCTTGCACCTCCTCTTCGACTTGGCCTGTCTGCCCAACTAAACACACCTGATGCTTTAGTAGTGATAGCTGTTGCCATGGAAACAGGCTCTGCAGAAAGAGATGAGTGTTTGTCGATTACAGCATGTGCTCAGACACACACAAGCTGTCTCCGGTGTTTTTACCCTCCACTAAGGCCCGTCAGGGTTTCTCAGAGGATCCAGCAGACCAGAGGTAGTCTGGACTCCAGGCTCCTTCTGAT
>NC_056505.1:3844378-3850018 GCF_014905685.2 Nematolebias whitei
TTCCTGTCCAAGAATCCAGCAGACCAGAGGTCATCTGGACTCCTGGCTCCTTCTGATGACAATCTGGTTCCTGTCCAAGGATCCAGCAGACCAGAGGTCGTCTGGACTCCTGGCTCCTTCTGATGGCCATCTGGTTCCTGTCCAAGGAGTCAGCAGACCAGAGGTCGTCTAGACTCCAGGCTCCGCCCTCATCCTTTGATGTGGTCCTAAGTGTTCTGATGAAGCGTCTCTGCTGATGTTCTGGACCGAGCCCTTTCTGCTTCCTGGCAAACAAAGAGCTGATGGATCCATTTCTGAGGAGAACTCAGGTCTTAATGTCTTAAGTGCAAAGTTTCTGACTCGTTAAATGATTGACAGGTTTTAAACTGCCCTTCCTCAGAGCTTCATCTTCATCGTCTTCGTTCTGTTCAGACCGTTTCACTCCAGAAAGACCTGCAGAACTTTGACTCCTGACTGTTGTTTCCTCCTCCAGTGTGGAGAAACGGCTCTTCACGTCGCGGCGCGTTACGGCAACGTGGACGTGGTGAGCTACCTGTGCAGCATCAGCGCCAACCCAGACCTGTCGGACCGGGTGAGTTCCTGCTCCCTCTGCAGCAGAAGGAAGAAAAGCCGGAGGTTTGACTCCGGTGTGTTTGTGTGTATCCAGGAGCAGGAGACGCCGCTGCACTGCGCAGCCTGGCACGGTTACTCCGCCGTGGCCAGAGCGCTGTGCCATGCAGGGTGCCACGTGGACGCCAAGAACCGTGAGGGCGAGACGCCGCTGCTGACGGCGTCGGCTCGAGGCTTCACCGACATCGTGGAGTGTCTGGTGGAGCACCAAGCCGATGTGGAAGCTACAGACAAGGTGAGGCGCTGCCGTCAACGTTTCAGGCTGATCATCAGGTTTCTGTCGTCTTCGTTAGTCTCTGTTCTGTCCTCGTCTGTCCTCGTCTGTCCACTTGAGTCCTTGGTCACTCAGAACCACAGTCAGGAGCATCAAACCACAGAGGAAGAGGAAGCACAGACCGGAGGAAGCTGGGACAAACATGAGGCTGGAGCTGGCGTTAAATTTCTTTTTTTTTTTTTATATTCATCCTTTAATTTCTATATTTTTTACTTTTATTTTGTAAAATTAGGACATAATTAAATCAGTTTCAAGCCCCAAAACAAATCCTCATGAAAAAAAAGTGTTTTTACTCAAGAAATGTACAATTTGAACATTTTATTTTATTTTATTATTTTATTTATTAACCTTTTTTTAACAAGACAAATTCCATTGAGATCACGGATCTCTTTAGCACGGGAGGCCTGGACCTGGAGGGAGACTAACATGCATGTTTTTGGTATGTGGGAGGAAACCGGAGTACCCCGAGAAAACCCACGCAAGCACAAGAAGAACATGCAAGCTACACCCAGAAAGACCCCAGGTCCAACCCACAGCAGGGTCCTGACCCACAGCAGGGTCCTGACCCACAGCAGGGTCCTGACCCACAGCAGGGTCCTGACCTGCACTTTGTGGACCCGCTGGTCTCATGTCCTGTCCTGTCCTGTGTCTCTCTCAGGACGACCACACGGCGCTCCACCTGGCCGTTCGGAGGTGTCAGGTTGACGTGGTTCGCTGCCTCCTCCGTCACAGCTGCCATCTGGACCGGCAGGATCGCCACGGCAACACGCCGCTCCACATCGCCTGCAAGGACGGAAACCTGCCCGTCGTCATGGCGCTGTGCAGCGCCAAGGCCAGCCTGGACCTGCCCAACAAGGTGAGACGGTTTGATCATCTGTCTGCTCCGAGAACCTCGGGTCCGGTTTGTCCCTCAGGTCCAATCAGCTAAAGAAAAACTGATCCGAGTCCAAGTCCTGGGGGTCTAAAAACCTGGATCCGTCTGGACAGCTTCCGGTTGTGATTCTTAGTTTGGTGTTTTGAGAGCCTGGCTCCGACCCGGCCCAACATCAGTAACCGTCTCTGAGTAGAGAAACGGCGTCCCAAAGGTACAGAGGTCTGTCTAAACACAGACCTAATCCGAGGGGACGGATCATCTGGATTTAATCCTGATGTTTGGTTTGTTCTGCTCAGAGATCTGACACCAACACTCTGAATGTTTCTAAATCGTTCTCACCGTTGAGATACTTTTTTCCCGTATGTTTTTCATAACATAACTCATTTTTTTTTGTGCTATTTCAACAATTCATGAATTAAAACGTTCGGCTGATTCAGGACGTTCCTGCTGTGATGTTTGGTGTTTGTGCAATTTTTACTTTTTGACATATTTAGCTGTGTCGGCCACGTTTCTCCTCATCAGAAATGAATTTGAGATATTTAAAACTTTTACTGCTCATTTTAGCTTCTTTCAGCTTCTTTCATTTTAGCTTCTTTCAGCTTCTTTCTGCTCAGTTCAGTTTCTTTGCTAATTTCAGTTTTTTGTGATCTTTTCAGCCTCTCTGCCTTTTTCAGCTTATGCTGCTTATTTCTGCTCCATTTGGCTTTTTCTACATATTTCAGCTGTTTTTCTGCTGCTTTCAGCTTTTATTTTCCTGCTTTTAGCGTTTTTCTGTCTTCTTCCAAAGAAGAGAGCACCATCAAATAGAACCTGTGGTACCATCAGAACCTTCTGCTCTTCATGGGTCAAGAAGTTCTTTGATCTGACTTCTAGTTTTTTCACAGACTGTTGGTCTGAGGCTTACTTTTTGCTCTGTGGTTCTGCCTGAGGGACTGACCATCACCTTGACGAGCAGATTGTGGGTCTTCTGTATTACCCAGCATGCTTTTCTTTCTTCCATGCTTCCATCGTGGCCACCCCATAGATCCTTCATGTCGTCTCTAATCAGATCGTTGATGTTCAAGTGGATTCAGAGAGTTGACAGGAAACAGGAAGAGAACTGAAACTGGAGTTTCAAAATAAAACTCACAAGCACTAAAATAAGAGTCTGGTTTTATCGTAGCTTCAAATCAAAATGTCTTCATTCTTCCTGAAACACTGGCACGTTTCAATATTTCTCCAGTCAGATGAAACTGAAACTGTAGGTCAGTGGTTCTGAAAGGCCGGGTCAGGGTCCCACAGAAGGTTCTGGAACGGTCTTGAGGTTTAAAAAGTCTTGTAAACCTTCAGAATGATCATTGTTCATCCTTATCTGCTCTGGAGAGACGAAACAAGGGTCATAAATGACACTGAAGTGAGGCTGGGTGGTCCAACGGTCTGCAGGACCGGTTGGATCTGGTTCTGCGGTTCCCTGAACGGTTCTTCTTCTTCCCCTCAGTGCGGCAGAACCCCGCTCCACCTGGCAGCGCACACCGGCAGTCTCGAAGTCGTTCGTCACCTCTGCCTGGCCGGAGCCAACATCGACGCCGTCACACACGTGAGTCAGAACTCTGACCCAGAATCTCTCTGGTTCTGGTTCTGGTTTCAGGTTTATTTAAAGCTGAAAGACCAGAGAAGGACGAGGACGGGTCCGCCAGGTGCAGGACTTTGATTTAAATCTGATGTTGGAGCTCTGGACTGGAGGACTCAGCTGTTCTAAATCAGCTCGTTATGTTCTTGATTCTCTGATTGAGTTTCCAGAACACCCTCTGGGTCGTTTGGGTTTTACTCTGTATGTTGTCTGTCTAAAACTGGTCTCGCTTGAAAATGGGTCCTCGTGGCTCCGTGAGACTAACCTGTAGAAATAAAGGTTGAATCAAATAAATGGGTCAAACTAACAGGAAGTGATGGGGTTCAGGAGGAGAGCAGAAACCTTCCATCTGTTGGAAAACTACCGTATTTTTCGGCCTATAAGTGGCAGTTTTTTGCATAATTTACATGCCGTGCGACTTATACGCCGAAGCAACTTATTTATGTTTTTCCCACATTTATAAACCGATTTTTGGCTGAGATGCGACTGTTTTCATTCATTCTGATGGAAAATATTGCCTACTAACATTTTCAGCCTCTAGATGGCACTCGAGTAGTATGGCATGCTGTTGTCATGTAATAAGTAAAAGTGGCTACTAATGACTCACTCAGCTTGCCATAGCCTGCCACCTTCGTCCAGCTCGCCTGTAGCAACCGTCAAATCTGCTTCATTTCTCTGCGCCGCCCCGGTGAAGTGCAGCTGATTTGACCTTTGAGGTGCATTTTTTAAGGAAAAGTTAGACTGAGACACACCTTTGCTATAATTTTGAGCAAATAAATAATTGTTTTTAAGCGTTAATCTTGTTAAATTCTTGTTAAAGTCCTCCCGTGCACGCTCCCGCGGTCGCCTTTTGGTAGCCAATCGATTTTTTGCACAACACCGGCCCACATTTCCAGGTTGTCAGAGGTGACACGTAAAAGATGCGACGTATACGGCGAAGCAACATATTTATGGATTTTTCCACTTTGTTAGACATTTTAGGACTCATGAGTAGGGCGGTACGACGTGTACGGCGGAAAATACGGTAAAAGAAACGACATGTTCTTCCTCTGAGGTGCCACGCTGGTTTCTGGTTCCCCTGTGAGGTTTCTCAGTGGTTTAATAAATGCGTAATAAACGTGATATTTTGCTGAATGATCCTTGTTTTCTTCCTGGTTTCCGTCTTTGAATCCGGCGCAGCCTCGGCTGGTTTTCATCTTTTCATCTCAGTCGTCTCGAAGCGTCCGCAACAGCGAGGATGGTCTGGTGTTTGTCTGCAGCTCCGTCCTAAACCTCCAGCAGCTGCTTCGGGACGCCTTAAAGTGCTCACATGTCTGATTCACTTTTCTGATGTTGTCCTTGACGAGAGCGGTTTAAATGTCCCAGACTGAGATGAGTCAGAAGAGTTCTGCAAACAAAAAGAGTAAAATGGGTGATTTGTCGTTTCAACAGTTGAAACTTCTGTTGAGTTTCTCACCATCAATGAGACTTTTCCAACAAACGTCTCTCCAGGTAAAAGGTTGAAGACAAGGCTGCGAGGCGATCGTTTTCATTGACTCTTTCCTTTCAGGACGGAAAAACAGCCGAAGATTTGGCTTCGGCTGATCAACACGAGCACATCGGGACTCTGCTGGGCAAGCTGAAGAAGGTGAGAATAAGAAACGCCTGAAATGACTTTAATGCACATTTTTAGTCAAATAAAAACATCAGCCAACGACGGGGAGAGGAAATAGACTGAAGCTGGTCGTGAAGATGATGACGTCATCGTGACTTTTTGTACTTTTGTAGAAATAATTTTAGCTTTTGGATCCGGAGCTTTAATGTCTCGCAGAATAAAACTCCGTTCGCACGGAGTGTTCCAGCCTTCAGGACAAAAACAACTGATAGTATTTGTTTCAGTTTCAGACCCGAGTCTTTATGAAGATACATAGTAGAATAAAACGTGTCGGGATGAATAAATCCAGGATTCTGTAAGTCAGAACCTGTGAACTGCTGACCCGAGCCCAGACCTCCCAGTCTGACACCAGTCACAGTTTTAAGTGTCAAATGTTTCCAACTCGTCTTTCAATCCTTTTTCACAGCAGAAAACCTGCTGAGCTTCGGTTCAGAGCGTGAAAACATGAACGCAGCAACTGTGAAAACAGTCACCGGCTGCATATGTCGGCTAATTTAAGCCCCGCCGTGACGAATCCTATGAAGTCCTCACTGCCTCCTCTCTTGGCCTCCTCTGTTGGCCTCCTCTGTTGGTCTCCTCTGTTGGCCTCCTCTGTTGGCCTCCTCTGTTGGCCTCATCTG
>NC_056505.1:3850118-3850847 GCF_014905685.2 Nematolebias whitei
CTCCTCTGTTGGTCTCATCTGTTGGTCTCCTCTGTCGGCCTCCTCTGTCGGTCTCCTCTGTTGGTCTCCTCTGTTGGCCTCCTCTGTTGGCCTCCTCTGGATCAGAGGAACCAAAAAGTTTATTTAGTGGAGCAGCAGAACCCGGTGGCAGCGTGGAGTGTTTCCACCTCCCACACGAGCGCTCCGAGAGCTGGAGGCCACTTCTGATGGATGACTCATCCTCTGGATGCTCCTCACACCCTCTCACCTGTTTTCACTGCTGCTGCTAACCTTCAGGGGATTTATCTCCTCGACTGACGAGTGCGAGCCGCGCAGCCTTCGTTGTTGCTTTAGTCGTTTTATTTGTTGTAAATGGCCCAAATGGTTCATTTCTGGTCTTTAAATCATCTTCAGTCACGTCTTGAGATCTTTCAGATGAAGCGGAAAGAAATTAGCATTCTGGGTGAAAACGCTGAAACTTCTTTTAAACTTGTCAAAGTTCAAACCAGCAGAGTAGAAGCTAAAACGGCAAACCACTAGCTAAATGCTAAAACCAGCAAACAAGTAGCTAAAAGCTAAAACACGCAAACTAGTAGCTAAATGCTAAAATCGGCAAACGAGTAGCTAAATGCTAAAACCGGCAAACGAGTAGCTCAATGCTAAAACCGGCAAACGTGTAGCTCAATGCTAAAACCAGCAAACAAGTAGCTAAATGCTAAAACCAGCAAACGAGTAGCTAAATGGTGAAAC
>NC_056505.1:3850857-3851775 GCF_014905685.2 Nematolebias whitei
GCAATCGAGTAGCTAAATGGTGAAACCAGCAAACGAGTAGCTAAATGCTAAAATTTTAAACGAGTAGCTAAATGCTAAAACATTTAAACCTGTAGCTACATGCTACGTTGAAACCAGCAAACAAGTAGCTAAAAGTTGAAAGTAAAAGTTGTAAATGATGTTTTCAAAAAGTCTTAAACTTCCAGGACTGACTCTTTCTTCTTTTTAATAAAAGCTGTCAGGTGTTGAAGTATTTGAAGTCTATCTGATAACCTCACTCAAGTGTTTTTATGTTGTCATGGAAACGATCAGAAATCAGGAAATGTTTTTCAGATAAATCGTTCAGGACCGAACTGAGGATTTCTCTTTAAGTCTCATTAAATTAAACTAATGCTGGAGACTCTTATTCTGTGGTTTTCTTCCTCGGTCTTCAGGACAACCACAAGCTGAGCTACATCCAGCAGCTGCGTCCGTCACAGACCATCCAGCCCCGGATCAAACTGAAGCTGTTCGGACACTCGGGGACCGGGAAGAGCACGCTGCTGGAGTCTCTGAAGTGTGGCATCCTGCGCAGCTTCTTCAGGAGGAAGAGGACACGTCTGACCAACACCAGCCGCCACCCCAACTCCCCCGTCAACTCCAAGCCTGCCGGTAGGAACCGGGATCAGTTGTCCTGCTAACTGTCTGTAAACCGTTGTTCAGGTGGCGTCTCACTGGGCTAGGTCTAGTTGTTGAACAGGTGTGGTCCTGCAGAGAACGTCTCCAAAATGTCTCCGTGGTTCACAGCTTCTACTGAGACACAGAGACTCACAGTCCTGTCCTTTCAAGTTCAGACCATTCATAAATACGTGCGAACGATTCTCTTAAAGTAGTCAGAGTTGTCACAAGCATCACCTGTCTTCATCCTGTCTCTAACCTGTCTTCATCCTGTCTCTAACC
>NC_056505.1:3851785-3853942 GCF_014905685.2 Nematolebias whitei
TCTAACCTGTCTTCATCCTGTCTCCATTCTGTCTCTAACCTGTCTTCATCCTGTCTCTAACCTGTCTTCATTCTGTCTCTAACCTGTCTTCATCCTGTCTCTAACCTGTCTTCATCCTGTCTCTAACCTGTCTCCATCCTGTCTCTAACCTATCTCCAGCCTGTCTTCGTCCTACCTCAAACCCCTCTCCAACCCGTCTCTAACCTGTCTCCAGTCCATCTGACCTTCCTGTAATTATGAGTCTCCAGAAGTGACATCAAACCTTCAGGTGTGTCAGTAAAATTATTTTCTTCTGTTTTATTTCCGTCAAACACAAAAATGTAGAAGAATATCACAAAAACAGGAGAAGCTTACCAAACCATTTTATTTATAGAGCACTCAAAACAGCTACAAGGCCAACAAAGTGCTGTACAGACAGAACAACAGGTAACACACAAAACAAAATACAAAATTAAATAAATCCGAAATATAAACATAAAAACGATGCAGATAATGACGACTAACCAGTGTGGAGCGTACAGGTTCACAACACAGATCATCTTGTGTTGAAAGCTACTGAATAGTAATGAGTTTTTAAACGGGATTTGAAAACCGAGAGGGAGGGGGCCTGTCTGACAAGCAGAGGTAACTCATTCCAAAGTCTTGGACCAGCTACAGAGAAGGCCCTGTCACCTCTGCGCTTAAGACGAGTTCCTGGAACTGTGAGGAGCAACTGGTCCGCTGACCTCAGGGAGCGTGGTGGGACATACGGTTGTAGCAGATCAGAGAGATGGGGGGGGGGGTGGGGGGGGAACACTGTTCAGTGATTTGTAGACATACATGAGTATTTTGAACTGGATTCGAAGGTGAACTGGTAACCAGTGCAGTGAGGCCAAAACTGGTGTAATGTGCTCTCTTTTGCCTGTACTGGTTAAAAATCGGGCTGCTGCGTTCTGGACCAGTTGTAGTCGTGCAGTGAAGGTCTGACTGATACCATCTTCAACAAACTCTTGAGTTTTTACTGTCTGGAGTTCATCTCAGGCGTCTGTCAGTAGAAACAAGGAGGTCCACTTATTTAATAACAGTCAGGGTTCTGGTTCTGACCCAGCAGGCCCTCCAGTAACACACACACCGGCGTCTCTGTCAGACAGACAAGATGCTCGATCAGATTGAGCTCAGCTGCGGATCGAGTTCCTCCGTCTGCAGATCTGGAGTTTCTGTTGGACCTGAAGACGGGTCAGACCGATCTGAATGAACTGAACCTGTAGCTGCGTCCATTTTCTGATTTCCATGTTCTTTGACAGTAAGAATGTGTCAAAGTTTCACCTCCAGGCTCCGGATCAGCTGAACCCCCACCCCCCTGATGTCTGGACCCATGATTTCACTCAGAATCTGAGACAGAACCAGCTGAGGGCTGCACCTCCTAAATTAAATCTGGACCAAAGTTCCTTCTGGAGACGCCACGTGTGTCCTCTTTGTGTTGGTTTGAGCCCAGGAGTCGCAGTCGACTGCGTTTCAGTTAATTTCTCTAATTATTGAAGAAGACGACGAGCTAATGAGAGAACGCAGCAGATAAAAACCTTTTGGACTCTGATCCAGAAAAACAGAGTGTAGGTGTGGTCCTGCAGAGATGCGGAACGTTCAGGCTGCACGGTGTTGGTGGAGAAACAGCGCCACCTTGTGTTCACGTGGGTTACTGAGCCCTGGCATCAGATGTTCTGGTTCTGGTCTCAGTTTCTCGGTTTCCTTTAGTTCAGTTTGGTTTTTAAGCATCTTCACCAAAATAATCCAAGTTTGAATTTAAATAATAAAAAAAACAGTAAATATTGGTAAAAATACGTTCAATGTTAAAAAAAAATCACTGGATGGATGGATGCATGGATGGATGGATGCATGCATGGATGGATGGATGCATGGATGGATGGATGGACAGATGTTGGGTGGTTGGTTGGTTGGTTGGTTGGTTGAATGGATGTTTATTGGATGGATGGATGTTGACTGGATGGACACTGGCTCTTGGATAGATGGTTGAATTGATGGATGTATGGTTGGAGGTTGGGTTGATGTTGGATGGATGATGGATGGTTAGATGGACGTTGGATGTGAGGGATGGAGGTTCTGATGTAGCTTCTGTCCCTCGTGTCTCTGCAGTCTCAGTCAGTATCTCCAACCTGTACC
>NC_056505.1:3853952-3859292 GCF_014905685.2 Nematolebias whitei
TGTCCCTCGTGTCTCTGCAGTCTCAGTCAGTATCTCCAACCTGTACCCGGGCTGTGAGAACGTCAGTGTTCGCAGTCGCAGCATGATGTTCGAGCCCAGCCTGACCAAAGGGGTTCTGGAGGTCTTCTCGCCGGTCCACGGAGGTCCGTCCACCGCGGACGATCAGGCCACCAAGGCCATCGACATCCAGCACGCCAGCGTCCACGGTGCGTCCCGGACCGTCCCGGACCGTCCGGACGGACGCGTTTGAAGGTAATGTCCCACAGGAAGTGTCGAATGTTGACCTGCGTCTCTCCGAAGGTGTCGGGGAGTTCAGCATCTGGGAGTTTTCGGGGAACCCGGTGTACCACTGCACCTACGACTACTTCGCCGCTAACGACGCCACGGCCATCCACCTGGTTCTGTTCAGCCTGGAGGAACCCTACGAGACCCAGCTGGGCCACATCACGTACTGGCTGAATCAGCTGAAGGCCCTCACCCTCCCACAGGACAACATCAGTGAGTGGGGAGTCCCAGCTTCTTCTGCAGACTGAGCTGCTAATGTGTCAAAACCTTCGGCTCTTTCAGGAGATGGCTGCTGTGACTTTTAGCTTTTTTAGCCTTTGTACTTTTAGCATGGTTAACTTTATTTAAAAGAAATCCCCCATTCTCTTTAAAATCTGCTTCAGCTGCTGCCTCTTTTTCTCTCCCAAGGCTAGTTTTAGCTTTTAGCTAGCCTTTCGCTACCTGTAGCTTTTAGCTAGGCTTTTCCTTTAGCTTCATCTTTAAGCTCTAGTTTTGCTACTTCTATCTAGCATTCAGCTACTTTAGCTCTTTTACCACCCTTTGAATACTTTTAGCTATCATTTAGCATCTTTTAGCTGCTGTTGTGGTCCTATTAGTTTTTAGCTTCTATTGTCACATTTCAGCTTCTTCAGCAGTTGGACAGTTTTTACAGAAAATGTTTTAGTTTTTACTTAAATTGTAGAAATGATGAAATCATATAGTCACAGAAACTTTAAGAATTGTTTTGTTTGTTTGTTTGTTTGTTTGTTTGTTTGTTGGCGTTCAGTGTTTGGAGGTCGGATCCAGCAGCCTCTCACGGTGGTTCTGGTGGCGACCCACGCGGACCTCGCCAACATTCCCAGAAGTTTCTCTGGAGAGTTCAGCTACGACAAGGAGCGAGTTCTGCTCCGGGAGGTCCGGAACAGGTCAGAACCACAGCGCCCCACATTTCTGTGAGGTGTCGGCCATCTTTGCTGACGTTTGCAGCCTGACCCGATCGGGTCAGACGTTGAGTTCTGATCCAAACGGGTCAGAAGTTGAGTTCTGATCCGAACGGGTCAGAAGTTGAGTTCTGATCCGAACGGGTCAGACGTTGAGTTTTGATCCGATCGGGTCAGACGTTGAGTTTTGACCCGATCGGGTCAGACGTTGGGTTCTGATCTGAACGGGTCAGACGTTGAGTTCTGATCCGAACGGGTCAGACGTTTACACCTCGGCCATAAATTAAGTCAAACTCAAAGAACCATTGTGAGGGAACAGGAAGGGAACCAGGACCTTCACCTGGTTCTGTTTTTTTCTGTTGAACTCGGGAGATAAAGCGTCTCCTGATGGACGCTTCAGAGTGTCCTCGTTTGACCCGTATAATGAGTTCTGGTTCTGGTTCTGTTGGTCCTCAGGTTTGGGAACGACCTGCAGCTCAGTGATAAACTGTTTGTGATGGACGCCGGCGCCTTGAGCTCCAAAGACGTCAAGCTGCTGAGGAACCACCTGCAGGAGCTGCGCTCCAGCATCGTCTCTGTGAGTCCTGCTGGACGTGTCATGTTCATGCCTTTCTGTTCTTCATGTCTTCCCATCCACTCCTGTCCATTTTGTCTTCATGTTCTTCTTATCTTCGTGTCCCTCCTGTCCTCAGAACTGCAGTCCGATGACCCAGCTGTCTGAGCGTCTCCTGTCCACGCTGCCGGTCTGGAGGAAGCTGAGTGGACCGAACCAGCTGATTTCCTGGCAGCAGTTTGTGAGCGACGTCCAGGATCAGATCAACCCTCTGGTGAGCCAGGACCACCTCCGGACCCTGGCCCTGCAGCTCCACAGCATGGGGGAGGTGAGGGACGTCTTTATTTGTCCACCGAGCTGGCGGTCGGGTCAGCAGACGTCCCCCTGAGGACATTTGGTCTCTGAGCTCAAACGTTTTCTTCTTGATGTTTTTGTAGTTTTTTGTAGCTCAAAGTTTTTACTTTTGACAGTTTGAAACCTTTGTCCAGTTTGTGATCTTTAATGTCCCATTTGTGATCTTTAATGTCCCATTTGTGATCTTTAATGTCCCGTTTGTGATCTTTAATGTCCCATTTGTGATCTTTAACGTCCCGTTTGTGATCTTTAACAACCGGTTTATCGTCTTTAACATCTCATTTATGGTTTTAACGTCCCTTTGAAGGTCTTTAACATCTCAGTTATGGTCTGTAATGTCTCGATTCTGATCTTTAACGTTGTGTTTTTGTTCGGCTCAGATCTTCTCTGACCAGGTTCTGTTTGTCCTCCTCAGATCAACCTGGTGCAGAGTGAGACTGTGCAGGATGTGGTTCTGCTGGAGCCCCGTTGGCTCTGCACCAGTGTCCTGGGGAAGCTGCTCTCTGTGGAGACGCCCAAGGCCATCCACCACTACAGGGGGCGCTACAGGCTGGAGGAGGTCCAGGCTCTGGCTCCGGACAGCGACGTGGAGGAGTTGCTACAGATTCTGGACGCCATGGACGTTTGTGCGCGTGACGCCACCAACCCATCTATGGTGGACGTTCCTGCCCTCATCAAGACTAACGGTCTCCACCGGTCCTGGACCGAGGAGGAGGACGAGGACTCCCTGATCTACGGAGGGGTCCGGCTGGTCCCTGCCGAGCACCTGACCCCGTTCCCCTGCGGTCTGTTCCACAAGCTGCAGGTGAACCTGTGTCGCTGGAGCCACCAGCAGAAACCGGAGGACGACGGCGAGGACTCTGACGGGGACATCCACCTGTGGACCAACGGAGCCAAAGTGAGCCAGGCTGAAACCGAGGCCATGATCCTTCTGGTGAACCACGGGCAGGGCGTGGAGATCCGGGTGCGCGGACACACATCGGAGCAGGCCAAGTGCTACGCCCTGCTGGACACGATCTGCAGCATCACGGAGAACCTGCTGAGCTCCACGCTGCCCGGACTGCTCACGGCCCGGTACTACCTGAGTCCGCAGCAGCTGCGCGAGCACCACGCCCCCATCATGGTCTACCAGCCCAAAGACTTCTTCAGAGCCCAGGTCCAGAGGGAAACTTCTCTCACCAACACCATGGGGGGGTATCGGGAGAGCTTCAGCAGTATCCTGGCTTTCGGCTGCGTTGAGGTCTACCAGCAGGGGATTGTGGGTAGAGAACTGCACATATCGGACGTGCCCCTGTTGGCCCGCAGGAAGCTGTGCCGCATGCTGGACCCGCCGGACGCCATGGGCAAGGACTGGTGCCTGCTGGCCATGAACCTCGGCCTCACAGATCTGGTGGCCAAACACAGCGCCGGGACTCCAAACGGGACCCCGGACTCAGACTCCCAGCATTCCGAGCTGCAGCCCAGCCCCACCGCGGCGCTGCTGCGGGAGTGGAGCGGGCGGGCGGACAGCACGGTCGGCGTCCTCATGACGAAACTGAGGGAGCTCGGCCGGAGAGACGCGGCCGACTTCATCCTGAAGGCCTCTCCGGTGTTCAAGGTCAACATGGAGGCCGTGGGCGGGGCCTCTGGCAGGAACCCGCCCACCTGCAACGGAGGCACGTCGTACAACTCCATCAGCTCCGTCATTTCCCGCTGAGGCCGCTTGGACCGGGCCGACTCATGAGGTGCAATCAGAACCAGATGTTCTGGATGAACTGAGCTCCAAAGAGGGATCCGTGGTTTTTATTCTGTCTGGTGATATTTTATTAATGTTCCTGCTCTGCTGCTGCGCACGTCTTACAAACAAACAAAAGCAAAATCAGAGTAGGCGGGGCTTTAAAAACATGGCAGCCTCTTTGGTTTCTGTAGAAGGCTGCTTCGTCCAACAGCTGCATCGTCACGGCTCTTCACCCCGTTTGTTTGTTTGTTTGTTTCAATGACTCTGTGCCTTCGTGGCCTTCTACCTCCCTGAAAGCACAAACCGTTTTTCTCACGACAGAAGTCAAAGAACGGTGCCTTTAACGATTCGATCAGAAAACAACGTTTAAACACGTAAATAATCTAAATGTAGATTCAACGCTGCGATGATTTTATAACTTTTAAAATCCAGAATCACAAAAAAAACAGTTTTATCCAAAAAGAGAAACGTTCTCCGTTTGTGTTCACGTTTCTTTATTTCACACTAACACGCTTTATTTCTGCCACTGTTTTACAGACGCCCCGAATCCTTTACAGCTCATTTTATTTGGATTTTTACTTGAAACCATGTAAAGCCTGCAGTTCTGTTCTGACCCAGGTCCCTGCCTTTGTCCTGTAAGATAAATATTTTCATTTTAGACCAGCAGAGTTCTGCCCAACTGTCCCAGATTCTGCTAAAAGACTTCATTTAAATGTTTATTCTGAAGCATTTTTTTATATTGAGTTGACTTTATTTCCTGATTTCCATCAAATCTGCAGTCAAACAGGAACGATGATGGAGTTTTAGCTCCTGGCTGTTACGTCTTTAATCTTTAAGTTTTATTAAGATCCTCTGGTGTTTAACTGTTTTACTCATTTTATCTGTTCATGAATCTAAAAAATCTTTAAATGAAAGGTTTCAATCAGACAAACCAAAGATTTGGTGGGTTTAATTTCTTGGTGGCAGGTTGCAGTTACTGCTTCCTGCCACTAGATGTCGCCGCAGCCTTGACTCTGGACCTTTTATTAAACTCCACTCAGAACCAGAATCTGACACCGGTTCTGTTCTCTTTCAGCCAGACAGCTGAAATCTGAACCGTGTGAGACTCTGGGACGAAGCTCGTCGCTGTAAAGCTCAGACGTTTGTTGGGTTTAAAGTTTACTCCGTTCAAACGCCGTTCATCGTGACGAGTCCTCAGAGGTTTATTCAAACTGGAAGGTTTTTATTTTCAGCTTTGGTCTGTAAGATAAAAATCCTGCAGGGATGTTTCAGACTGTCATGGCCGACAGGGCTAACGAGTTGGGAGAAGGAGGAGATTTGACCTGAGCAGAAGTAACCTGGTTCATGTAGAGGAGTCACCATTGACCTTACTGCTGAACCTTCACCGCGTTTCCCAGAATCCTCGGAGTCTGGTTGTTGTGCAGCTGAGTCCGAGCGTCCCCTCACGTCTTCTTTCACTTTGGGTTTTCACGGCGTGAACCTGAAACCTGAACGGATCAGCAGAAACTCAG
>NC_056505.1:3859392-3862470 GCF_014905685.2 Nematolebias whitei
CCAGACACAACGCCGCGCCCGAGCCCCGAGCCTCAGACGTAACCCAACCGGGAGCCCCGCCCCCCCCCCCAGAACTAGAAACCGATGGTTCTGCTCTCTGGTTCTGGATGTGTTGGATGTATTTTATTTTTGTTGAACCCGGAGTCAGAGTGGAGTATTTCCTGCATCTGTTCAGAGTTAAACTTTAATAATTCCTCCTCACACTCCTCTTTTTTTTTTTCCCAAACAAAATGTCGAGCAGCATGAATGTAAAATAAAACCAATCAAGAGCTGAACGTGAACAGAACCGTCCCGACCCGGTCCGACCCGAGGTTATTGAGGCTTCTGTTGAAGTCGTTGCCAACGTTTTGTGCCTCAAACACAGATTAGTTCTTGTGGTGTTTCCTCGAACAAAAGTGGCTGATCCAGGAGGCCCGTCGGGTCGTAAACCACCAACAGAACCAGTTTCTCTGCAGGTCCAAATGTTGTATTTTGTTTGTTTTTAGATGTGAGTGATTTTCTGTTCCGAGCGCCACATTGCACACGTTGTTTTGTCTTTATTTATGTTCTTTCAGCATGTTCTGATGACTTCTGACACTTTACAGTGGAAAACTTTTATAATAAATCTTTACTTCTTACTCTCGTCTCTTCTGTGAAGCTGCTGGGGGGGTTCTGTTGGAAAAACGTGGAGGACGCTGTCCCGTCAAGGAGCGACGAGGGGGATCGGAAGTACCCTCCAGCTGTGTGTCCGTCAGTCTGTGCATGTTGTGAGCGCGATAACTTTAAAAATAAGTGAGGGGCAGATTTCCATTTCAGTGTGCGGGCGGGTGTAAAAAAGGTTCCCTTCAAAAACTGGGTTGCCACGTCAAAATCCAAGATGGCCGCTGCCACATGTACACATAAACCGGCCACCCCAGTCATTTGAGGAAACTGATCTCTAGTTTTTATATTTATTAAAACTATAGTTTCCTCAAATGATTGAGGTGGCCAAATATTAATCTATGGGGGCTAAGGCCCCCATTGGCCACCCCTTGGCTCCTCCATTGCACCTGATGGAGGACAAAATTGCTCCCTTCACTCACAAAGATCCATCACTGCGTCGCCTCAGGCAGAAAAAAGAAGCTACCGTATTTTTCAGACTTTAAGGCGCATTTCAAATCTTTTGATGTTCTCAAAAATCAACATTCTGGTTGTGCTGCTGACCTCAAACCGATTTTATATGGTTATTGTGAATGAGATTAATAAAGTTTGACTTGTCTGACTGTTTTGTTTCGCTTAGTGCGCCTTATAGTCCGAAAAATACGGTACTTCTCCCCACTTGAATATCTTGCACCAAAAACATTTAGGTTTAATGTAATGTTTCTCATAGTTCGATTATGGGGGATAATTGTCACACTGTTAACTCCTGTAATTACACATCAGTCACAAAAAACTCAAGAAAATGTCTGATAATAATGTTGTTACTGCTCTCAGGGATTCAGCCCAACCCTGGACCCCCCACTAATTACAGCACACCAAATGACTTTAAAAACGCCTCAGGGCTTCATTTTCTGCATGTAAACGCTCGTAGCCTTCTGAAAAAACTTGATGCTTTGAAAATCCTGGTCAGTTCTTCTGGGGCTGATGTTATCTTTATTTCTGAATCCTGGCTCAACAAATCTGTACTGAATAATGACGTGGCAATCGATGGATTCAACATCTACCACTGTGATCTTCAAAAAAAAAGGGGGGGGGGGGGGGAGTCATTATTTACATTAGAGATTCTCTGGTTTCTAGTCTTGTGACTTCCAAAACAATTCCAAACCAGTTTGAAGCCTTATCTGTAAATGTCACCTTGAATGGAGGCCAGGTTTTAACTGTAGTAGGTTGTTACCGCCCCCCCTCTGCATCACCTGAGGCATTAACTGCCATGAAGGAATTTCTTGGTAATTTAAAATTCAAAGAGATCTTTTTGGCTGGAGATCTCAACATTGATTGGTGTAAGTCGACCCCCCCTCTGTGACAAATTCAAGGAATGTTGCTTGTCTTTTAATTTATCCCAACTGATCGACTCCCCCACCAGATTAAATAAAAGCCATCCTGAAAATTCCTCCATCTTAGACCTGTTTCTAACTAATATGCCTCACAAATTCCCTGGTACAGGTGTATTCACTGATCTTTTGAGTGATCATTGTGTGACAGCGGCTTTAAGAAATAGTAAACTTCCACTTTCTAAGCCCAGATTAATTCAAAAAAAGGGATCTGAAACGTTTTTGTGAACAGTCATTCCTCTGGGATCTGTCTCACTTTGACTGGCATCGTATTCTGTTAACTGATGACGTGAACTCTGCTTGGAACTATTTCCATAATAATTTCATTTATTTCCTGAACTTACATGCTCCTTTTCGTCAGTTCAGAATAAAGGGACGAGACAGCCCCTGGTTTACTCCAGAGCTAGCTGACCTCCTGCACAGGAGAGATCATCTTTGGGCTGCAGCGAGAAAATCTGACTCAGACACTGATTGGTTGAGTTTTCAACAGATGAGGAATAAATGTACAACTTCTGTCAAAGCAGCAAAACGCAACTATTTCTTATCTCAGACCTCCAAAAATCTAAATGACCCTAACAGATTCTGGAAAACCATCAAATCTCTCTCAGGCACCCCCCAATCATCTGACCTCCCATCACAACTTCTCATTAACTCTGTTCCTGTGTCAAATAAGCACGAGATCCTGAACTGTTTCAACAAACATTTTGTTGCTTCTGGTTCTTTATTTGACACAGTTACTAATGGAAAATCAGCCACTTCCCCTAATAATCAAACTTCTACAAATCAAATCCGTCCTACAAGTCAATCCTCAGTTAATCACAGCTTCTCTTTTTCTCCATTCTCAGTCAGTGAGGTCAATAAACTGTTAAAAGATCTTGATTCTAAAAAATCTGCAGGTCCAGATGAACTTCCACCTTATTTCTTAAGGCTGGCTGCTCATATCATCTCAGTCCCTGTGACCCACATCTTCAATCTCTCCATAAGACAAAACTCCATCCCAGACACTTGGAAAACAGCCTTTGTTCTTCCTTTGCTGAAGGGAGGTGACCCCACCTCACTGAACAACTAT
>NC_056505.1:3877470-3896452 GCF_014905685.2 Nematolebias whitei
TTCTCCTACTCCGCTCCTGTTTCCTGGAATATCTTGTAAAAAGACCTGAAGCTCTCGACCTTTGACCTCTCTAAGTGGCTTTAAACATCAGTTCATGGGAAAAAACCAACGCAGACATGTTCCTGTTTTTAGTTTTCCACATCGTCTCAATCTAGCTGGGCTTTTTGTTGCTACTTTTCCTTTTGACTGTCCTTTTGGTTGCTAGTTTATTTTAATTTGTAAAATAATAATAATTGTATGCTTCTTTTATAATGTTTATTGTTGTAGCTGTTGTCATTACTCTTTGCTGAAATCAGGTCTCTGTTGTAAATGAGTCCCCGAGGCTCAGTGGGATTAACCTGTTTAAATAAAGTTTTTTTATCTCAGGGCACTGAACAGAAACATGGCCAGCCCGATGCATTGGGGGAAACGGTTTCCTCAAATTATTGGGATGTTCCATTTACTCTTAGATGGTGGAGCCATCTTGGATTTTAACATGGCAACCCAGTTTTGATGCATTTCTTACGCCTAGATGCAACCACACACCAAAATGGACGTGGGCACCTCACGTAGTCTTTAAATCAGGCTCACAACGTGCACAAAGTGCACAAAGTGCACAAAGTGCAGGGGTGGTATTCCCAAGTCGCAAAACAAGTTTAAAGTTGACGAGGGACAAACTGAGAGAAGACAATGGTCTAATGTTGAAACAAGAAAAACTGAAGATTTGTAAAAATGTTGGAAAGTTTAGACAAGTTATTGTGACACTATTTAAATGAGCAAAACAGACACGGATCATAAAATCAGCCAAAGAGTAGCTAAAAGTAGCAGAAGAAGGCGTAAAGCGATAGTTTGTTGAAATGTTTTTAAAGGAATTAAAGACGTCTGAGTGGGTTCTTAGTGAATTTTATTTAAAATAAAGTTACAGATGGACTCCTCATTCATAAGATTATTCACGTGGTGACGTTTTCATCAGGTTTGTAACAAGAAGCGACTTCAAACCAGGTGAAAACTTCTCTCGTCTGCAGCTGAATCTGTTTTTAAACCTTTGGACTGATCAAACGTGCACTCCTCCGTGCTCTTTGAGTTTCTGGTCGGAGCTGATCTGCAGCAGAAAATTCCCATAAGGATTTCCTCGTTTCAGAAATCTGAACCAGACTGGCAGGTTTTAAAGTTCAGCAGGTCTCGTGTGTCTGTTTGGTCGTAGTCACCAAACGTCAGCTCGTTTAGAGGCAGCCTAATTAAACAGAAGGTCAAAGGTCAGGGTCAGCTGCAGCTGCTGTGGAAATGTAACCGAGGCGCTGAGGATAAAAACAGCTGTTTGAATGAAATCACTTTAAAGAGCTAAAGTTAAAAATAATCCTCTGGTATTCCTCAGAGGGAGGTATACTCACCTGTGATGATCGACCAATCAGAGAGCTCGATTTACCTGGAGGAAACCCTTTATAAGCGTCAGGCTGGGGGACTGAGACGAGACGATCCACGGCTTCTTCGGCATCAACGTCAGAATTCCCTGTAAGTTTTTACACTTTTACTGAAAGTTTCAAAGTTTGATTTTTACCTGTTGCTACTGAAATAATTAAAATAAATCTTAAACTCGACATCAAACGTTTTCTAATCTCATCGTTTTTAACATTAAAATAGTTGTTGGGCAGCGTTCTAATACATTTCATTTTCTATTTTTTTAAATTGTGCAATTAACTAAATAAAAACGCATTTCTGTTGTGATCATACACTGATTTTCACCTGACGGGTTGTTTACCTGTTGTTTACTTGTTGTTTTCCAGTCAGAGTCCAGATGATGCTGCTGGTCGTCGTGGTGACGGTGTGTCTGAGTGCGGTTCTGTCCGCCCCCAGTCTGGACCCTCAGCTGGATCAGGACTGGGACCTGTGGAAGAGTTGGCACAATAAAACTTACAAAGAGGTGAACTGTCGTGTTGTTACTGTTTCTTGTTGTTGTTTTCTGAAGCTGTGAGAATAAACAACAAATCACGTTCATCATTCTTCTTCGTGTTCCGTTTATGGACCGAACCCAGGTTCTGATTTACAGACAGATGTTCTAACTTGTGTTGGGCCGGTATCTACATTAATGAATAGACTTCTCAGTAAATTGCAATAAAAACAAAACAAACATGAAGCTGCTCTTGCTGCATCGCCTGGACTTATGGTTTCCATGGAAACACAGAGCTCAGTCATGACTGACCAGAACCTGAAGGTGAAACTGAGTCTGGTTCTTGTTGACCGCAGAGAGAGGAGGTCTGGAGGAGGACGGTGTGGGAGAAGAACCTGAAGAAGATCCAGCTCCACAACTTGGAGCACTCTATGGGCAAACACTCCTACCTCCTGGGGATGAACCGCTTTGGAGACATGGTGAGTTCACCGCACAGAACCGGGTCCGGGTGCTGTACCCGGTACCACGGGTTTATTAATAAGGCCGATGAGACTCAGGAACTTATTCTGATTAGGTCTTATTTTATTTAGCATGTCGTCAAATTCAGTTCAGTTCATGGGAGAAACATTTTTACCTGGGTGCAAAACAGGAAAAAAATCATCCTGATTAATTGTTATTCGCCTCCATTCAGTTCCATTGAATAAATTAATAAATTATAAAAAAACAATTGCAGTTTTGTGAAAACAGTCAACAGATTTTACTGTCACAAAACACAATTTTAATAAATGTCTGCATAGCAATGAACGTTTATACCAAACTACTTAATTGTTACTAAATGGCAAATGTAGTGATACAAGGACATGTCCATGTGGAACTCCAGAACTAACGTTTGTTTGTTTTAAGAGAAAACTAATTAAGATAATTTACAATAAAACAGTGCCTGTAACCTTTCCTCCCACAGACTAACGAGGAGTTTACACATATAATGAATGGCTTCAAACCCAAAGCAAACAAGAAGACCAAGGCATCTCTGTTCACGAAGCCCACCTCCATGAAGGTCCCTTCCAGTGTGGACTGGAGGACTGAAGGCTACGTTACCCCTGTGAAGGATCAGGTAATTTAGGATTTCTCCTCTGCTTGCACTTCACAGGTTTTCTGTTTTTTTTTGTTTTTTTTGTCTAATCCATCCTCAGTATCTCGTGTTCCTCCACCCCTGAAGACCTCACCAGACCCTGCAGAGACCCACCACGTTCTGGCTGGTGTTTCGTGTTGTAGCATGGCTGTGGTCCTTCTGTTTTCTCTGAGCTTTTACAGCCTAAACTCTTTGGTTTTACTCTCAGGGAAGACTAAAATCCATAAAATACCATTTTTGTTAATAATCAGTATCTTCTGTTGGTTTGCGCTTTAACTTCCTGTCAGCGTTTTCTGAAAGAACCAGGAAACCACAGCCAACAGACACTCAGTTTACATAAAGTCTAGAATTTCATTTTCAATAAAGGTTGGCACAAAGTTATACCAGAGAAATGATTTCTGTCAAAACATTGAGCTGAATGGCAGCTGAAATTTACTGAAGAAGCTAAAACTTAGTAAAGTTAAAACAATAAAAAAGCTAAAATGAGCAAAACAAAAACTAAAAGTGGCAGAACAGTAGCTGAAGTCAGAAAATCAAATGCTAAAGTTAAAATCAGGTAAACTAAAGCTAAATTTAGCAAAACATAAACTAAAGCTACATTTTGCAAACAATAGCTAAATTTGCAAAGCAGATGCTAAAGGTGAATTTATTTAAAAAAAAATAGATGCAATGAGCAAAACCAAAGCTAAAAAATGCAGCTAAAAGTGGTAAAATGATAGTTAAAAGCTAAAAGAAGCAGCTAAAAGCTAAAAGTAGCATAAGAAGATAAAACAGAGCCAGCAGCTGAAGCAGGTTTCAAAGTGAACAATGTTTTAGATGAAACTGCAGAAATCACATATTTCTGTGGAGAAAATGTTGGTAAATAAAGTAAAATATTTCAACAAGTATAAAAGTTATAAAACCCAAAAGCCACAGCAGAAGCATATCCTGAATGAGCCGAAGGTTTTGATAAATTACAACCAATTCTGCAGAAGATATTCTGTTGTAAAAAAGATCCAGAAGCTTCTGTGAACCTGAAAAAGATGCTGACTCAGCGTTCAGATGTTGGTGTTTAACATCTCCTGATGGTCTTTGTCCTTGTTCCTTCAGGGTCAGTGTGGTTCCTGTTGGGCTTTCAGCGCCACTGGATCTATGGAGGGCCAGCAGTTCAGGAAAGCCGGGACTCTGGTGTCGCTGAGCGAACAGAACCTGGTGGACTGTTCAGGATCCACGGGCAACCAGGGCTGCAACGGTGGCTGGATGGATCGTGCCTTTGAGTACGTTATGAACAATGGTGGTCTGGACTCGGAGCTGTCCTACCCGTACGTAGCGATGGTACGTAAGTCCCATTTAATGGTCCTGAACTGGCAGTCAACACAGTTACAGATGGAAATGTTGGAACAGTTCAACGTCCACCTGAAGTCCTGCTCACTTTCTTCAGGATGAGTTGTGTCGCTACAGCTCATTGTTCAGTGCCATCAAAGTCGCAGGGTACGCCGACATAGCTGAAGGCAGCGAAGAGGGTCTGATGGAGGCCGTGGGAACCGTGGGACCAGTGTCTGTGGCCATTGATGCCAGTAAATCGTCCTTCCAGTTTTACAGCTCCGGTCAGTTCTCGTACATATCTGAATCACGTAAAGCTGAAAAAACACTTCAGTCCTGTATTTAAACCTGCAACAGATAAAAGCTGTGACCCTGGGGGGCCTCTTCAGTCTGTAGACTCAGCTCATTGGCTGCTAAGATGCAGTTTTTTAAAAAAGCTACTGTTCAGAACCAGTTTGTCCTCAGCTGGACTCAGTTCTGTGTGTTTTAGGCATCTACTACGAGCCTGAGTGCAGTACTCTGAGTCTGGACCATGGGGTTCTGGTGGTGGGCTACGGCTCCAACGGAAATGAAAACTACTGGATCGTCAAGAACAGGTTGGTAAAGATCATCAAACAACTCGACGGCTTCGGCAACAGTTTGGTTCCTTTCGGTCTTCATACATAATTTATTTTCTTACAAATAAAAGACAGTTTTTCTCGTTCAGTGTAAAAATCTACGCGTCGATTAACGAAGCGTCCTCCTCCATGAGAACAGTTTTAGTCATTTCCCATGTTTGTCTTCTTACAGTTGGGGCATCGGCTGGGGCGACGGCGGATACATCAAAATGATTAAAGATTATGGCAACAACTGCGGCATCGCAACGTCTGCCAGTTTTCCTGTGGTGGAATAAACCGAAGATGGAAGATTTGTCCCAGTGCTTTTATTTTATGATCACAAAATCTTAATTTTAGGTCAAGGGCATTTGGTTTGGGGTTTTATGTATTTTTATTAAATCTGAAGGATTATAAACATGTTGTTCCTAATATGATTCGTTAACTTTTGTTTCTACGGTTACTGTGAGGAAATAAAGCTGTGAAACAACAGATGCATGTGCGTCTTATTATTGATCAGAATATTTAATGTTCTTCTTCTCAGTCATCCATGGTAAATAAACTAAAAACAACAGGACTTCTGTAAATCATATTTATCTGATAGAATCCAGTTTGTAAATGAAAATAATGAATCTTCTTTTTACGCCAAAGTTAGTCATGGAGTTCCTCAGGATTCAGTGCTTGGACCAATACTCTTTATCTTATATATGCTTCCATTAGGTAAAGTTATTAAACAGCATGGATACATTTTCATTGTTATGCTGATGATACACAGTTATATTTGTCCATTAAACCCAATTAATCCAATCAGCTACTTAGACTACAAGCATGTCTTAAGGACATAAAAACCTGGATGAACCTTAATTTTCTGCTTTTGAACACAGACAAAACTGAGGTTTTAGTTTTTGGACCCAAGCATATTAAGAATACATTTTTCAGTCTTCTGTCCTCCAGCTCTAATGTTAAAAATCTTGGTGTTATTTTTGATCAGGACGTGTCTTTTATCCCCCACATTAAAAACGTTACTAGAACCTCCTTCTTCCACCTGCGTAATATCACTAACATTAGAAACATCTGATCTAAAGATGATGCAGAAAAACTGGTCCATGCATTTGTCACATCTAGACTGGACTATTGCAATGGTTTATTATCTGGGTGTCCAAATACTTCTTTAAAACGTCTTCAGTTGATCCAAAATGCTGCTGCCAGAGTCTTAACTGGAGTTACTGGGAGAGATCATCTCTCTCCAGTTTTAGCTTCTCTCCACTGGCTTCCTGTCAAATCCAGAATATAATTCAAAATCTTACTTCTAACCTACAAAGCCTGAGACAACTTCTGTTGTGACTTGTCACTATAGAAATAAACTCAACTGAACTGAACTGTTCTGTTGCTGAAGACGTTTCACTTCCCGTCCCGAAGGCTTTATAAATGAAAACATGTCTGGAGAGTGTGGACGTCTAACATCCAGGTGGAGCAGCGAGCAGCTATTTGTGCACCTGGGGAGCAGGCAGGTAATACATTCTTAAAGATACCCCAACATATGGGCATGGTGGGGAATCAAACCTGTAACTTTGTGGCCCCGTGTGGGCTGCCCTACCACTGCACCACAGTCAGCTCAGTTAACCTGGAGTCACACGTAGAATGAACTCCGTTCGTCCCTCCTGAGGATCAGGGTCTTTATCTCCCAGATATGAAGCAGAAGTCCAGTCGTTCTGTTTGTGAATACTTTTGGATAGACTCTTTAGTGTTGAAGAAGAGGAAGCTTGGATGTGAGACGATGAAGACGTCGGTTAAAGCCTGAATCCTGTGTGACTGAGAGCGGGAAGCGTTTGAGTCAAGCTGCTCTTTAAAGGTCCTAAAAGACACTTTCTAAAAAAAACAACATTCCTGCTAAATTAAAACCTTATGTTCAGCCCAGTTTTAGAAAATTGGTGATGATGTCATGCCAACAATGATGGCCTAAGCACACAGCAAACTCAAGGCCCGGGGGCCAAATGTGGCCCTTGATGATATCTTATCTGGCCCCCAAGATGATATTTTAAATATAAAATACTTTTATCACTTTAATTTTTTCTGTAATCTTTGATTATTATGTCAAAATGCAACAGAGAACGTCCAATGAGACCAATCAGACTTTTGTTGAGGAACCTGCAACCAAGAAAAGATGTCAGATTGAGTTAATGCATATTCTGCAATTAGCCCTTAACGAGTTTAATTTTGGCCCCCTTTTATAAGTGACGCCCCAGGAACCGACCAATCAGAGCGCTCCAGACCAGGTCCCATTAATCTGGTGGATCTGAGATTTTTCTCTGCTTCTTCATTTTCATCATCATTTCCTATAAGTTTCAACACTTTTCTGATTTTATAACGTTAAACATTTGAAGGCTTTGTTGCTAATGTTTCACGTCCTAAAAATAATCTGTAATTTAATGTTTAGTTTGGTAAACAAAGAAGTTTTTTTATTACTTTATCAGAGAGAGACCTCCGTTGTCTTACTAACAAGCTTCTCTTAAAATTGCTTGAAAAAAGAAGTTGTTCAAATAAATTGAGGTATTTTTTTTTTTCTACCCAGAGTTCAAAACAATCCGGTTCTTACCTGAGACTTTTGTCCTCTTCACAATTTCATTTTTCTTAAAACAACAACCTGAAATCCAAATAAAAACACTGGAACAAAAAACACTGAAATGATGAACGTTTCAAACCGATGTCACTTCTTTGGAGAAGAATAAACCCGAGTGTTCTCCAGAACAAGTGAAGTTCTGACCCCATCTCCTGAAATCCTGAATAGTTTCTGACAAACTGAACGATTCTCCCCAGAAACAATGATGTCACAACTCATCTGATTTTTCATTGGTTGGCTCTTGGTCCAAGCTCCTCCTCTAACAGAGTATTTGTTAGTCCATAAATCCCCTCCAGCAGGTTCAGCTTCTTCTCCTCTGCAGAAGGTTAACAGACGGTGTCACAAGTCCTGGTTCATGGGCCCAGAACAGGACGTGAAGCGCAGGAGGCAGCTGCTTCAAACAGTTCAGTCGTTTTATTAAAACAAAAGGCGCCGAACGGCCTCAAGGGAGAAGAGAACACCAAAGACCCGAATAAAGAGGAGGTCTGAACGGATGCAGGTGTGATAAATGTTCTATCAGAACCAGGTGAGAGCAGAACATAAAACCAAACAGATCCAAACAACCCGTCCAACAAAACCCGTCCGTCTGATCTACTAGAGTCCTGTTGGATCATCTGGGTGGAAGGTGCAGGATCTTGTGGATTATGGACCTGCTGGTCTCCCCTGATGCCAGGGCAGGTTGTGGAGGTTTTGAAGGGGGACCTGGCTGCACCCTGTTGAGTCCAGGGATGTGAAAGTAGGGGCAGGTAGTTGAGGCGGTTCAGTCATTTTAATGAAACCAGATCTGATGAATAGATCCAACGTCATTGATGAGCTGATGGGACCTGAGGTTCTGGATGAGCTGGACTGTTGGAGACCAGTTAGGGACCGGCCTTCATGGGGGAGTTTCCAAAATGTCTCCAAACCAAACGTCAGTTCTCAGTTTCCTCACGGGAGTCTCAAAGACTCACTCTCTCGTGTCACAGGAATTTTTAACATTCTTGAAAGAATTAGTGAGACGAGTTTTCACACAGAGTCCTGGAGGTTCTGCGGGTCAGAACCGTGAGACCGCTGTGGGACGTTAGGGTGACCTGAGAAACCAAACGTGACCGTTAGAAGAACTAAATAAAATAAAAACAGTATAAAATGTCTTCAGAGTTAGACTCTTAGTGACTAAATTGTTACAAATAAACGTACTCATCCTTTATTCTCAGTTTGGAACTAACTCGTGCGTGTCAGAATAGAAACATAAAACATTTAATATTTAACAGAATAAAATGATCTCAGTCTTGTGTAGTTGTATTTCTAAGACGGAGGCGGTTGTTCTGTCACTGGTCTGATGCTCAGCCTCCACAGGTGACTCCCTGAATTCATCAACATGAACGTGCTTCAAACCGTCAGACGTTTGAGTAAATTTCAACAACTGAACGAAATAAAAATAAACTCTGAAGGTGCTTTAAGTGTTGAGCCTTCCTGTAAAACCCAGACCTTTGTGTTCCTGTCAGATGATGAGGAACACATTCTTCCTCAGTGACGCCACATCACCTGGACTGAGGACGTGGACCAATCAGAGAGCTCCGTTTATTTACCTCGATACAACCAGTCTTTATAAACTTCTCTGGTGATGAGACAAAAACCAGATTATCCTCTGCTTCCTAACTAACACGGTAAGTTTTTACACCTTATGAATGTTTTAAAGTGGAAACTTTACTGACCTTTCATTGTTGCTCCAAACTTACCTGTTCAAACAATTAACTCGATTTAGTATTTTATATAATTTGTTTATTAATGCTATCCATGTCTTGTTCTGTTCAAGTGTCAGATTTCCCTCTTCACCCAATCTGAATGTTTCTCCTAAACTAGTGTTTTTTTTTAGCCTAAACTTCCAAACACACCGTGGAGTTTTTCTGTCAGTCTTTATTTTAAGTGTTTAATAATTTACCGTAAGTTAAACCTAAAAAGAGAGAAATGCAGATTGTAAACCACCTGATTTATGGTTACAAATAATAAAAAATACACACGTGTTCTAAAAATAGTTAGCTCCTCCTCCCCTCATCTGATCCCAGTCAAGGTTTTGACACTTTCTTGGCTCCCACTCGGGATGATGAAGATGAAGATGATGATAAGGATCAAATTCTTGGCTGTTTACAAGAAAAAAGATTCAGACTCAGTTCAGCTGTCCCTGATTGAATGGAAATATAAAGATAGAAATTAATAAGAGTAATGTTAAAATTCCAATAAATACCTCAAACTGAGCACATTTTATTTAAGCAGCACATTTAACATCACCAGAGGTTTGTCATATAAAACCATTGAACAGTTCAAACTAAATCATAAAGTCCAAAAACTATAAAATATAGAAGAACAAAGGGGGATAAATCAGAGAGAATGTGAAAAATAATTTATAATTTATAATAAAAAGTCAATCAAAATAAACATATCTAATAAAAATAACATTTTATCCAAGGCTGAATAATACTTGAGTAAAGCTCCTCAGATGTTCCTGAGGAGAAATAAACATGAGATGGTTTGATGTTCCTGTTAAATGCTCCTGATGATGAAGCACCACCTCCGGAGCTCCTGGCCTCCAGACTCCTGCAGGTTCTCACATGTGTCCTTCGACTTCTTGTTTTCCAGTAAGAGCCTAAACGATGCTGCCTGTAGTTGTGTTGACGGTGTGTCTGAGTGTGGCTCTGTCCGCCCCCACTCTGGACACTGAGCTGGACCAGCACTGGGACCAGTGGAAGAGCTGGCACCAGAAGAACTATGATGAGGTGATCCACTGAATTTTTATTGTTGTCTTCTGAAGCCATGAAACGCTGCACCACAGAGCAAGTTCTACAAAGTCAGGCGGATTACTAACTATAGACCAAAGGTAACATATGCATACATTTATTTAATGCAGAAAGAGGAGGTCTGGAGGAGGATGATATGGGAGAAGAACCTGAGGATGATCGAGCTGCACAACCTGGAACATTCCATGGGCAAACACACCTATCGCCTGGGGATGAACCATTTTGGAGACATGGTAAGACCAAAACATACATCTGTCTCTCACCTGGTGTCAGGTGTTAAAAATGGTGATTAAACTAAAGATGGATTAGGTCGTGTATCACTAAAAATGTGTTGAAATGTTTAAAGTTTGAAGATCTATCAGACATATTTTCAGCAGATGACCAGTTTATACTGGAGTAAAGAAGTCATATAGCAGAATATCATCAACATTACAGTGGACATATTTGCAGTACAGTGTATAAATATTAACTAGAAAAAAGCATCTGTAAAGTAAAAAGTACTGGTCCAAGAACACAGTCCTGCAGAACTCCAAAGTTAATGCATACTTATGTGTGTTTGTGTGTGCTTATTAAATATAAAATAAATATATTTCTTTAAGAGACATGAGAAAGAAGTATTTTTAAATTCAACACAAACATTTTAAAGTAACGACTTGTACAGTTGTATAAAACAAACTGTGAGAACATGAAGAAGAGAAAGTTCAGATGCTTGATTCACTGGTTGATCTTCCTGCAGACTAACGAAGAGTTCAGACAGATCATGAATGGATTCAAGCCCGAAGCAAACAGGAAGACCAAGGCATCCCTGTTCGTGAAGCCTAATGACCTGAAGGTTCCCGACAGTGTGGACTGGAGGACACAAGGCTACGTGACACCTGTGAAGAACCAGGTAATAGCAGGTTTCCCTCTGATTTTCTGTGGATCTCCGGTATCTTGACTGACTCAGTGCGTTAAACAGAACCATCTGTGGAAGTGAAATGTCTCTACAGTTAGAATAGAATAGAAGAATAGAAACAGCTTTTATTGTCCCACAGATGGGAAATTCAAGTGTAACAGCAGCAACAGGATCATAAGAGATAAAGGCATGTCTCAAAGTCAACTGAAGGTATTTAGTAATACCAGTTGACCAGACATAATGTCATGTCTTGACAGTTGAAATCAATGTTCTTCTTGAACAGAACACTGTGAGGCATAGAGTGTTGCGTTATTTTGTTCATATTAACCTCTCCTGGCTTGATCTTTCTTCGTGTTTTGTCAGGGTTCATGTGGTTCATGTTGGGCTTTTAGTGCCACTGGAGCTCTGGAGGGCCAGCTCTTCAGGAAGACCAGCAGTCTGGTATCACTGAGCGAACAGAACCTGGTGGACTGCTCAAAATTTGAGGGCAATCATGGCTGTGGTGGTGGTTGGATGGATCAAGCCTTCAAGTATGTTATGGACAATGGCGGTTTGGACACCGAGGCGTCTTATCCGTACGAGGGAACAGTACGTAACTCAGGAGACAAAGAAATCCTAGTTCAAGAGCTATATTGGTCGTCAGTGAAGTTACAGTTGCATTTAAACTAAAGTTTACCACAGTTCACCTGTCTCCCCCCCCCCACACACTTTTTTGTTCAACACTCAGGATCAGCCGTGTCGCTACAACCCAGCGTTCAGTGCCGTCAACGTCACAGGGTACGTAGACGTTACCAAAGGCAGCGAACAGGCTCTGATGGAGGCCGTGGGAACTGTGGGACCAGTATCTGTTGCTATTGATGCCAGTAATTTGTCCTTCCAGTTTTACAGCTCAGGTCAGTTCATCTTTAGTTTGAGTTTCAACAGTAGGTCATTGATAAAATGCTTCAGTAGGACGTGGGTCTATAAGTTTATAATCACGTATCAAGAGAAACGTGTAACAGTGGGATGATAAGATCAGTTGGGTATTACCACCTGGACCTGCAGCTTCCTGTTGTTGACTGGTTGAAAACAGGATTCTTTGGGTTTTAGGTGTGTACTACGATGTAAACTGCAGCCCAGTGCCTGACCACGGTGTGCTGGTGGTGGGTTACGGCACCGAGCAGTCTGACGACTACTGGCTTGTAAAGAACAGGTCAGTACAACTTTGAGAAAAACTTACAGGCTTTTTATAACTTTTTAATGCACCTTCATTACCTTAAAGTTCTCTGTATCAGTTTGAAAACCTCTGTTTTATTATCATCCTTTATATCTAAGCTACTTAGTATTAAAAAAAACATTTATTCTATATTTAAATGTCAAATTTTTAATAAAGAAGGATGTTTACTACTTTGTGATCTAACTTTTATGTCGTTGCAGCTGGGGTGAACTCTGGGGTAATAAGGGCTACATCCAAATGTCCAGAAACAGAGACAACAACTGCGCCATCTCGTCCTACGCCAGTTATCCCAAGGTCTGAGTGCAGCGCCACATCATGACTCCGTGATGCTTTTAATGAAACACTCGGGAACAAAGAAGTGAAGAAGGCATTCTGCCATGTTTCATGGAGAGAAAACTTGTTTTTAGTTAAGTGGCATCATAAAAATAATGTGTTATGTATCGTCATCATTGTATGTTTTCATACAATGACGAAATTGGCTCTCTGCATTTAACCCATCCACCACCAGGTGGTGCAGTGGGCAGGTATTGAAAGCACAGGGAAGCATTTTTGGGGATACGGTGTGCTGCTCAGAGACACCACGAGATGTGCAATGACTGGGGATCGAACCTGGGACTTTCAGGTCCCGAGTCGGCTGCCCTGCCTTGTCTTTAAAGCTGAACTAAACACTGCATATATAAAGGTGTGTTTACTGTTTTATTTGTTTTACATTTGTTTTGTTTTACTGGTTCAATTAAAGTTGTAAATTACCAGCCTTGTGTTCAGACTCATGAATCTTGTTGAACAATGCTCAAACTAATAAAAGTCCAAGGCACACAAGAATAAACCACCATCAGCAAAATTTTATTAGAATTATTGTATTCATAAAGTAAATGTAAAATATTGTGAGTTGCTAGCATTAGCATTAGACATTCAACCATGTGTCTAATGCTAACACTAATGCTATGTTTGTGTTCTTATTGTGGTTCTTAAAGAACAGTTCTCCGGTGTTTCTGACTTGAGCTGACAAATATCAACATTAACTCAGTTCTGATTTAACTGTTTCAATTGAGAATCAAAACAATTAACATTAAGCACTTTATAATATCAAGTTATAATTCAAAATTCAAGGACATGGTTTTTATACTGAAACTGCAGAGGATGGATGGATGGATGGATGGATGGATGGATGGATGGATGGATGGATGGATGGATGGATGGATGGATGGATGGTAACTTCATAGTAGGACCGGTGAACATCACAGATGTCATGATCATGTCCTCTGACGCCTTGCTGACAGCCCCTCATGTCAAGTTTCTGCTTCTTCTTGTCATGTTTTCTGCTCCTGTCATCCAACCACGCCCACTCTGCACATTCACCTCAATCAGCAATCATGCCATTCACTTGTTACCTGCTCTACTTAAGCTCCACGCTCACTCTCATCCTCTGCCAGATTATTATACCTCTTTGTGGTCCCCGATATCCAGCCATTCCTGTTCATGTTCATAGCCTTGTCTTGACCTCATGCCTGCCTTTTGGAAACCCAACCTGCCTGCTTCCTGTCTGTTCTGGATTTGCATTTCTAATCACGGTGTCAAGTTCCTCTTCTGACCAAATGACTATGATGCACAGATTACCCCTTTGGATTTAAACTGTCCCCCTGTACTTGACCATGCTGTGTCTCTGGACCTGGTTCTTCAGATCTCCCCTCCTTTCTCACTCTCCTCAGCTTTACCTTGCAGCTGAGCTTCACCGAGTGAGGTGACGTCATCCTGTCCTACTCCTTCAGGTGGCCCCCACCCCTCCTATCTGTGAAGGTGGCTATCACTCCGTCCTTCCTATGAAGACCTGTCACCTCAGTCGGATCCTGACCCCTTCTGCAGCTGCAAAATAAATAAAAACTGTTCTTGTTTGATGTCACTGGAAGATGGAAGGAATACTTATCAGACCTTTTCAGTCCTATCGGCATGTCTTCCATGCAAGAAGATGAGTTGGGGGACTTTGAGGTCGCTGAGGTAGTTAAAAAGCTCCATGACAGCAGGGCTCTGGGAGTGGATGAGATCTGCCCTGATTTCCTCAAGGCTCTGGATGTTGTGGGGCTGTCTAGGTTGACACTCCTTTACAATATTGTGTGGACATCGGGGGCAGTGCCACTGGATTGGCAGACTGGGGTGGTTCACCTCCTCACAAAGGGGGCCTGTAGTTTGTGTCCCAATTATAAGGGTATCGCTCTCCTTAGTCGCACAGGCAAGGTCTATTCAGGGGTACTGGAGAAGCGAGTCCAGTCAAACTTTGGAATCAGGAGGAACAATGCAGGTTCTGTCCTGGCCGTGGAACACTGGATCAGATCTTTACACTCAATAGGATCCTTGAGGGGTTATGAGAGTTTGCCCATCCTGTCTACATGTGTTTTGTGGACTTGGAGATGGCAGTTGACTGTGTTACATGAGGTACACTGTGGGAATGCATCATGAGTATGGTATAAGGCGCCCTTTGCTACAGCTGATTCAGTTTCTATACAAGCAATCAAGAGTTTGGTTCATGTTTGGACCCCTTCAGAGTAGGAGTTGGACTCCACCAGTGTTGCCCGTTGTCCCTGATTTTGTTAATAACTTTCTTATGATAAGAAACATAATTTATTGGTGCAGCCAGGGGATGGAGGGAGTCCAGTTCAGCGGCCTCAGGATTCCAGCTCTGTTTTTTGCGGATAATGTGATCCTATTGGCGTCATCGTGCCATGAATTTCAGCACTTACAGGAGTGGTTTGCAGTCAGGTGTGAAGTGGCTGGGATGAGAATCAGCACCTCCAGACTTGAGGCCATGGTCCTCAGTCAGAAAAGGGTAGATTGCTCTCTTCAGGTCAAGGATGACGTTCTGCCTCAAGTAGAGGAGTTCAAGTATCTAAGGGTTTTGTTCACAAATGTGGGAAGAATGGAACTAGAGATCTATAGATGGGTTGGTGCAGGTTCCTCAGTATTGTGGACTTTGTGCCAGTCCATTGTGGTGAAGAGGGTGCTGAGCTGTAAGGAGAACCTCTCCGTTTACTGGTCAATATTTTTTCCTATCATCACCTCTGTCATGAACTCTAGGTAGAGACCGAAAGAATGAGACTGCGGATCCATGAGTTCTAGATGAGTTTTCCTTGGACTTTCTTTTAGAGAGAAGTTCAGTTTAAAGAGAAGAGACTCAGAGAAGAGCCGCTGTTCCTTCACACTGAGAGGAGCCAGTTCAGGTGGTTCAGACATCTGATAAGGATGGACCCTGGGTTTCTCCCTAGGGAGGAGCATGTCCAATTTGGAGAAGACCCTGAGGAAGACCCACTGGAGAGACTATTGCCTCTTTTCCATTAGTGCCAGTACAACACAATACATCATGGTACAGCTGGTTTTCCAATACACTCCATAATGGCTCTAGTACGCGGGTTCAGAGTTCAAAAATTGACAACGCACCTTACCAGCTGGTGGTGGTAATGCTGGTGGGAAGACCCTGAAACAAGTTTCAGTACAGGGTGAGAATTTATTTTGAAGTTTCTGGTAAATTAAAAAGAATACAGTTTATTAAAATGATCAAATGAAACTATATATACATAAATCCTGCTAATGCACTTTTAATGAACTTTAGTTCACCATTAAATCTCTGATGAACCAGGTTCTTCAAAAACATCTATATTTAAAATTTTATAAATTTTATAGGTTTCTTCATTATTTGTTTTTAAAATCTTAAAAATAGTTCCTCTCCGAGTTTGAGTTATTGCAAATGGCAGATTGGTTTGTTGTGAAAGTTTCTCAAACAACCAGTGACTCCACCCCCTGACCAATCAATGACCGACAGTGTTCTGACGTCACATTTTAAGGCCAACGCGGTACGCTAGGAACCAGAGCAAAGTGGGTTTTGAAAACGGGGCTGGTTCCACAAATCAAGTGGAAAAGCCTTGGAACCGTGCTGAACCGAGTCGAACCGTATCGTACAGGCGCTAATGGAAAAGGCCCATATGTCAGACGTTTGGCCTGGTAACGCATTGGGGTCCTCCCAGAACAGCTGGAAGAGGAGGCTGTGAAAAGAGATGTCTGGACCTCCCAGATCAAGACACTGCCCCCGTGACCTGATTTCACAACAAGCAGAAGATGATGGATGGATGATGGATGGATGGATGGATGGATGGATGGATGGATGGATGGATGGATGATGGATGGATGGGTATTTTGAAGTTTGTTAATAATGTGGCTGACATGATACAGGATGTCCTGCAGGTTACTTGTTTATAAATATATGAATAAATTTAGTCACCTGGACTTTTCAGCGTGACCAAATCTGAGAGTAAACCAGCAGTTAGTGTGAATAAAACACAATGAAGACGTTAAACAAAATCAAAACGAGCTTCAAGAGTTAAACAGTCCAGCAGCTCATTAAAGGGAGGGATTTATGCTCTTTCATTGTCACCTGAAATCACCTGTAAGGAGCTGACCAATCAGAGCGCAGAATGCGTATCTTATAAACGTTGTACTCCTCAGTGGAAATTAAACTCCTTCTTGATTCTTCAGCTTCAGGAACAGTTTTTGGTAAGTTTCACATTTTACAGTTGTTGTTTTGCAAATACTAAAGCTAAAACAACTTTTGTGTCTTTGAATAATACCCAATTATTTTTTTTGTTAATCATTTAGCAATATATTGTTATTTATTTTATACAAGATTTTCTGAACTCCAGCCAGTGTTGAAGCATTTTAATGAGTTGGTCAGGTTCCAGGTTTTGCTTCCAATTCTGAATTGTTTATTGGGAAACAAATGTGAAATGTTTAGTTTTTACTAAAAAACTAACCAGCACAACAGAGTGTTTCTGTCAGGTTATAAAGATTTCACAAAACTTTGCCACTAAATTCTGCCGATATTTCAACTTGGAGTTTAAAGTTTGCAGCGATTTAAACCTGAAGAATGCAGATGTGATCTGATGTGAAAACATCTAATGCATTGTCTGGTTTTATAATGGTGACCTCCTCCCTGTTCCCATTAACATCCACCCAAGGTTTAATAGCTTCTTGGCAGCTGGCCCTGAGATGATGATCGAATCAAACTGAAGCTTTCTGACGAACAGAGAATAACTCAGGTTGTTGTTTGAATTTTTGTTGGGTGAATAGTTTCTCTGTATAAAAAATGTAAATGACAGAAATAAAAAACATACAATCATGCAGTGAAGTGATGAATAAAATAAATCCTCCTGATGATCTTCTGACAAACTGGGCAGCAGCTTTCAAGGTCAAGGTCAAGGTCAAGGTTCTTTATTGTCATTCGCATCACATGTGGTACATGAGGTGGAACAAAACACAGGGTCCCAGTTACATCCAGCAATAGCAAAAATATAAAGTGTAAAAATAAACAGTAAATAAGGATCAGAGATATAAACGAAGATATACGCTGAACTTTAACAGTGCCAAAGAATACATGGAACAACAGCAGCACGAACATGAGTCTTTGTGGATGGATGAGTACGAATGAATAAATACAGCAGCATGAGATCAGCAGCATGGATGATCAGCAGCACTTATCAACAATCAAAGTTACAATACAGTGATTTTTTTTCAGAGTGATGATCCTGATTAGGGATTTGTGAGTCTACCAGCTTCAGGGTAGAAGCTGTTCCTCTTGTCCTCCTCCTGTTTCCAGCTTGTTTACAAACTTCAGTCCAAGTAAACAAAGTCTACTACACAAACAATGCCAGGCATGAGGATGGAGACAGATTTAATGAAGAACTTCCTGCATGACTTGATGTTTCTGTAATTAATAATCACCTCCTGAGCTCCTGGCTTCCAGACTCCTGCAGGTTCTCACATGTGTCCTCTGACTTCTTGTTTTCCAGTAAGAGCCTAAACGATGCTGCCTGTAGCTGTGATGACGGTGTGTCTGAGTGTGGCTCTGTCCGCCCCCACTCTGGACCCTGAGCTGGACCAGCACTGGGACCAGTGGAAGAGCTGGCACCAGAAGAACTATGATGAGGTGATCCACTTAGTGTGTATTGTTTCCCTCTGAAGTCGTGAAACGCTGCACCACCGAGCAAGTTCTACAGTCAGGCTTTGTTTGTGTAAGCTGGCAGAACCTACAACTAGTTAGAGAACTTTTACTAAATGTATTTTTATGTATGTGAATTTATTTGTTCAGTGCCCTGGAACAACTTCTGTTGTGACTTGGAGCCATAGAAATAAACTGAATTGAATTGAACTGAAATAATCTGTTGTCAAGAAGGAACTGTTAAGCATATGTCATCATTTTATTTATATGATTTAGAGAGAGACAAGTTGTAACAAGATCTTTAAAAAGATAACTTTCAGAAACACGATTGAAGAAAGATATTCTTAGTTAAACCCAAATTTACAGAGAGTATAGTTTTTTTTAAATGTTTTGTGTGTTGTATTTTATTTTATTTTATCATTACAATGGGAGGAGAACAGTTCTAGAGGAGCTTTGAAGCTATGAAAACGTGTCTTTACACATATCAGCAGGGGCAGACTGGCTGTTGGGAGCGCCGGGACATTTCCCGGTGGCCTGGCCCGTTGGCCTGGCCCGGTGGCCTGGCCCGTTGGCCTGGCCCGTTGGCCTGGCCCGTTGGCCTGG
>NC_056505.1:3896462-3904768 GCF_014905685.2 Nematolebias whitei
TGGCCTGGCCCGTTGGCCTGGCCCGTTGGCCTGGCCCGTTGGCCTGGCCCGGTGGCCTGGCCCGGTCAGTGCCTGCTGAGGGACTATGTTTGACTTAACTCAGACTTGGTGATTTGCATTAATCGGGTGCTGGTGGCCTGCCTGGGATGATATCAAATTCCCGGCCTGCATTATTGTCCCAGTACGCCCCTGCATATCAGCAACAATCATCTTCTTGTGGCTCATTCCTTGGCACAGGACGTCTGCTGAGAGTTTGTCAAAGTAACCAGTCAACATCCAGTACCTGTGGCGTCTTTCCTGATAATACTGAAACAACTGTATATAACTAGTATCCTGAAATAACACTGGCAGATGTTTTCTTTGTTACTCTCCAGACCTGGTGATTGAATTAGGGAAAACAGTTCACTACATCAGGTTGGGAAGAAAACAGTGAAGATGTTTGTGGACACATCTTTGGTTAACGAAGTAAGATGATTCACAAAAATAGTCAGAATCCTGACATATGACACTACATGGTATAATAGTAGTATAGTACTAGTCATAGCAGCAGGAGTAGAAGTAGTATAAAAGTAGTGCAGCAAGATTAGTAGTAAGCATAGTAGTAGTAGTAGTAGTGGTAGTAGTAGTAGTAGTAGTAGTAGTAGTAGTAGTAGTAGTAGTAGTAGTAGTAGTAGTAGTAGTAGTAGTGGTAGTAGCAGTAGTAGTAGTAGTAGTAGTAGTAGTAGTAGTAGTAGTAGTAGTAGTAGTAGTGGTAGTAGTAGTGGTAGTAGTAGTAGCAGGAGGCAGAGGAGGAGGACTTCTTAGGCTGTTAAGGATCAACACGATGGTGATGATGGGAAAACAAAACCTTTCCACAAACTGTTGTTATATTAAATCAAACAGTCATTACAGAAAATGTCAAAAGGAAAAGTAAGAGGAAAAGAATGACCGGCAGTTCTATTACGTAAATCCAGAAAAAAGTAGGAGCAATGCCAGAAGAAACTGGAGTAAAGAAACAGTCCTATCACAACTCAGATTTGTGTATAAAAGTTATAAAATGCTTGGTCACCATGAAAACCCAATGCACAACCTATTGTTTATCATGCTGAATGTAAAACCTCTTTCTTTAGAAAGAGGAGGTCTGGAGGAGGGGGGTGTGGGAGAAGAACCTGAGGATGATCGAGCTGCACAACCTGGAGCACTCCATGGGCAAACACACCTACCGCCTGGGGATGAACCACTTTGGAGACATGGTGAGTCTACAGACCTGGGTCATAACAAAGACCAAGAAGCTAAACTTACTGATGAAGTGGCACATCAGTCAAAATGTGACAAACTGTCAGAGCACAGCTGAGTTCAGTTAGGGTGAAATGAGACAGGCTGACCGTAAACAACTGAGTGCTCCTTCCACAGACCAACGAGGAGTTCAGACAGATCATGACCTGCTACAGACCTCGTGAAGACAGAAACGCTTCCCTGTTCATGAAGCCTAATTTCCTGAAGGCCCCTCCCAGTGTGGACTGGAGAACAAAATACTACGTTACACCTGTTAAATACCAGGTACCAACACGTTTCTTTTTCATTTATTGTGTGTTTTATGTGTCTTTAGCAGCTACAAACTAAATCGAAACACTTCAAATAATGTTTTTAAGTGTTGACTATTGGTAACTGCAGTAGTTCCTCCCTCACTGCTGTTTGTTCAAAGATCCATTTGTCCAACGTGTTCGGCAGTACAGTAGTCCCGCTTTACTTTGCGGCTCGTTTTTCGTGGACTCGCTCTATCGCAATTTTTCAAAATAAGATTGGACATAACACATTTGGCTAATTGATGGATGAGCTGCACGATCGGCATGGACTTTTTATTTACAATGGATTATTTTAAATTATTTAACACGTGCTGCACTGTGTGCAGCCCACACTGCAGGAGAAACTTCCTGTAGCTCCTCCTTCCTCCTCTGTGATCTCCTTCTGTAGAGGAGAAGTGGGCGTGGCCAAGAGCGCAGAGTGCAGTGGCTGAGAGTTGAGTTCATGACATGCTGTGCTCTTTTAGAGCGATTAGAGTTTAGAAACATGGTTTAAAATATTGCAAGAGTGTGGGGAGGGTTTAAAACACCTTAATATATTATTTATATTATTATTATATTATAGTATTTATATATATATACTACTAGACCTACTTCGTGGTTTTCACTTATCGTGGGCCTTCAGGGTACGGATCCCCTGCGATAAACAAGGGACTACTGTAATTGTTTATTTCATGCCTAAAAGAAAGGTCATGTGGCACCATGATTGTGTGTGAGGGAGTAGGCGGGGCTTAAATCCCTAAGCTCCAAAAAGATCTGTTGGCTTCCATAAACATGCTGGCTTCAACCCTCATCAAAGAGAGAAGGTGGAAAACTTAATTCAGTACCATTTTTTGTGGGACTTTGGGTAATGTCCTTTAGAGGGGTGGTACTGTCAGGATCTCAGGTATTTTATTGTTTTTTATAGTTTGTGTTATGAATTAATGTGTTTAATTCAACCTTTGGCTGATCAAATCCTGGCCGGGACCTTTCTGTGTTGAGTTTGCATGTTCTCTCCGTGCTACGTGGGTTTTCTCCAGGTACTCCAGTTTCCTCCCACAGACCAAAAACATGCATGTTAGACTGACTGGTAACTCTAAATTGTCCCTAGGTGAGAGAGAGAGAGAGTGAATGGTTGTTTGATATGAGCTCCATTGACCCCCATGACCTGATAAGGAAAAAGTGGGTAAAGGTTGGATGGATGGATGTTCTCTGTTTTTGTTAGTCGTTTCTTTCCTTGAAATTATTTATTGCTTTCCCTCAGCACCCTTGCATTTCTTCAGTTGATCATTCACGTCTTCTCTTTTAGTCTCAGATGTTTTTTTCTCCACTTTGTTTTAGGGTTCCTGTGGTTCCTGTTGGGCTTTCAGCGCCACTGGAGCTATGGAGGGCCAGCTGTTCAAAAAGACCGGGAAGCTGGTGCCACTGAGCGAACAGAACCTGATGGACTGTTCAGGACCTGAGGGCAATTATGGCTGTTATGGTGGCTGGATGAATAATGCCTTCAAGTATGTTATGAACAATGGGGGTCTGGACTCTGAAGCATACTATCCATACGTGGGAACAGTACGTAATGCTGGAGTAAAAAAAAAATCTACTTACAAAGCTTTAAACCCTTATCAATAAAGTTATTGATACAAAAGCTGTTCCAGAGGTCAATTAATTAATTAATTAATTTATTTTTGTACTTTCTTCTGTTTGACGTCCAGGTCCAGCCGTGCCGCTACAGCCCAATGTACAACGCTATCCAGGTCAACGGGATAGTGAACATCCTCAGCGGTAACGAGTCAGAACTGATGAATGCTGTGGCCACAGTGGGACCAATTTCTGTTGCTTTTGATGCTAGTCATGACTCGTTCCGTTTTTACAGCAGTGGTAGGTTTATTTTTTTATTTCATTTTCATTCATTCAACCTTCATTTATTCAGGTTAGTCTCGTTGAGTCACGAGGACTCGTTTTCAAGAGAGACCTGTTCTAGACAAACCATGAAGGTACAGACAACAATAAACAGCCATAAAATGCATATGAAATAAAGTAAATTCAAATAGTGTTATAAAACAAAATAAAATTGCTACATTATAAAACAAGGTAAAATTCTAAAAACAAGAACATGTTTGCGTTGATTTTTCCATTGAACATAACAACTGTTTAAAATCCCTTAGAGAAGTTGAAGTGGGCAGCTTCAAGTTTTTTGCACGGTGATGCAGGAAACAGGAGCAGAGTAATAAAAGGCCTTTTTGTCAAGTTCAGTCCGCACTGAGGGGACACTGCAGGTAATGATGGCCTGAGAGCGCACGCTGTAACTGCACTGACGACGTAAAATGTAAGAGGAGATATAAGAAGGTTACAGAACAAGAAGTGATTTACCAATGAAAATGAACGCGTGTGAGAGCCTACATACGATGACCAACTGACCGAAGAGTACAGGGTGCAGTGACGGGTGCAGTAGTAAAAACCAGTCATGAATGTTAGCGCACCATAGCAGCCAGCACCCACCATCTGCAAGATGCTGGCAGAAGCATTTGTAAATAATGTCACCGCGGTCAATGGCCGGTATAGTAGCAGCTACAAGGCGTTTTCTGGCATTCAGAGTTAAGCAAGATCTATTTCTGAAAAAGAAACCCAGTTTTAATTTCAACTTATCAAGTTTTGGACACGAGGCTTAAAAGAGAGACGTGCATCGACCAAGATTCCCAAGTGTTTGTAAGAATCCAAAACTCAATAGGAACACCATTCGTAGATGAGATAGGAGGAAGGACCGCTGGGACCAACTTCCTGTTTGAAAACAACATTCCTTTGGCTTTATCAGCATTTAGCACCAGTTTGAGATGGAACAAATCCGACTGAATGACATCAACAGCAAACTGGAAATGCTGGAAAACCTTGACAACTGTTTTAGCTCGACAACTGTATCGTTGGCATAGAAATGCAAGGATGCAAGTTTGAACACCAGAACTCTGACATCTTACCGTGGTGCCTTCAGAAAACTTTTCGTGGGGCCCATTGAAAATCTTGGGGTGACACAAAAGGCCAGAACAGAATTTCAGAAATTCTATGATGCTGCTGTGAAACTATGATTTGAAAACTTTGTTAACACGAGAAGTGGGGAGTTGCGAGTTGACGTGGCTCGGTTTGTTATTTTCCAGGCAAAATGTTTGATGATGTGATGTGCAGAGACCAGAACAACGAACATCTGGAGTTCAACAATAGTCCAGTTTTAATCTGTTATGTAGCTTTCCATAAACATGAAATGTCACAAATTGTCCTTACATTAGGCTTTTTGTGTCATGATCATTATATTTTAGTACCCAGAGTAGTCTGGACTGAAGGAGAGAGACGGACACGTTCAAGTAAAGGTAAGTGATTTTAAGGGTTTCGGTAGGATCTGGACGGGAAGTGAAGGCAGGTAAATATCTTTAGGAGGAGCAGTACTTTGTATGGTATCCAAAGTGAATTTCTTGATTTCTTCTGTTTGGCAGGCCTGGAGAGGAGAATGAAGGATCCCAGGTGGATGGCACTTGGTGAGAAGGGTGAGCAGAATGAGCTGTAGAGTGTCAGGACAGAACTCAGAGACTCAGAGAGGTTTGAAGGTTGACAGCGAGGAGACCGGTGAGGTCCAGGAGGGGGTTCCACAGAGGGCTTCTGCTTTGCAGGCACAAGGAGACTGGATGTCCATGAGTTGGAACCACAGAGCCAGGACTAGGAGGCACAAGGAAGTTTCTCTTAGTGATGAAATGATACTGAGGCTTCGGACCTCGTGTCTCTCTTCATGAAGCAGAGTGATTCATCGTGCTTGTAGCAAAACACCACCGTCACGTGACAAACGACGTCGGACGTCATGGATGCTTCATTTCACTCTTCAATGGCTCCGAAAGATTCAACGTATTCTGCGTCAATCACAGCTTTACAGATTTCAGTGGTTTGGTGCAACACAAGCTATTTAAGATGCAACATTATTTTAAAAAGTTGGAGATAGAATTTTATAAAGTGAATTTAATATAGTTTGGCGATTTTCAATAAACGGTATTCAAAAAATTTGGTATAAATTTGATCCTAGAGCATCCAGTGATCTATAGTTTATGTTTCAATTGCTGAATAGTGTTTCCTTTTTTAAATGGGTTACAAAATTACATTCTTCATTGGTGTTCGCTCTGTAGACAGTAAGTGTCTTTCTGCAATAACTCTTTAACAAAGAACTTTGTTGTACATCTATGAGCTTTGTTGCTCTCTGTCTGTGCATCGGAGCTCCTGTTTTTACACATCTTCTGAAACGAAAACTACCGTTATGGATCTGACAACTGTCCTTTTGACGCAAATGACAAAATCTTTTCAGCAAAGCAACAGGGTCCTGGAGAACCCTCAGGTCTGCCCGGTCGACATGTGTGTAGCTGGATATGTCTCTGGGGGAAGTGGAAAATGATGTGTGTATCTCTGCTGTGGATCGAGGACGCAGAAATTGCATATTGGATTTATGATAACAGCTTTCTGTTTTTGGAATTGTCTGGGTCCTGGTTTATCAACATACAAAGAAGACGGCCGCAGCTAATTTGGACCTCGTCAGGCTGCCAGCTTGTGAAGGTTTGGTTCGTGCTTTGAGGACTCAAAATCAGCTGATTTACGAGCTAAACCGTAAGATGGAAGTGATTTGAATCGCAGGCCACCTGCGGCTTTGGGACTCGCCAGCATGTTGGAACGACCATGGAGGAGACTCGTGAGCACGGACCAGTAGAATACACTCTAATCTGGCCATTTTGGATCTTGGAAATACCAGTATGACTCAAGGCTGACAAGAAAAATAGTCTGCCTGTAAAAATCAACAATTGTGGCTTATTTGAATCTGACTCCCCGGTTGGCCTCGAACTCAGGCTGAGTTATCAAACTTCTCCTGGGAAATGTGTAAACTAAGGAAAAGCTTTGTCTATCACAACACTAGCCCATCTTTCGGACGACTGCATTCACGGACATATCCTCATTGTATCTCAGTGCAATTATAATAAAGTTTATTCTGATTCTGATTCTGAGGTGGCTAAATAACTTTCTTTTAATTAAACTTTTTAATGGAAAATGAGATGTTATCATCATTTTGTACAAATGATAAATTGACCCATCTCCTAAACTTTATTTGCTGACACAGGTTTGAAAGAGTCACTTGTGCTCGTGAGGTTGTTGAGGCTCCTGATGTCCACTACATGTCTCCATCACTGAAGCCTTGAAGCTTTTTGGCACAACTGGAAAAGCCTCAGTGCTTCATGAGGCTTCACGTGTCCGTCACTAGTTTCTTGTTTCTTAGATAAGGGCTGCAGGGCTGCAACTTATAATGTTCCAGCGGAGAAGAACTGATCTGAACGTCCTTCAGTACACCAGAAGCTCCTCAGCCAAGACGTTTGTCCCACTCAGTGGTTTCAGACCTGTTCTTGTTTATAGATTTTGTTCAGCTCTGCTCTCTTTTAACCATGAAGATCATTTCCTGACCTGTTTGTGCCCAACTAAACATGATTCTTTGTTTCAGGTATTTACTATGAGCCAAGCTGTGTCACGAGGCCGACACACGCTGGGCTGGCTGTGGGCTACGTCTCTTTACCACCAGTTAACTACTGGATCGTCAAGAACAGGCCAGTCCAAATCCTGACTTGTTAGAACTTGAAAAGAAAGAAACATCTCAACTTCTATTTCAAATTTTAAATATTTCATGCTTTTTTCATCTACGTGTGTAAAATTTGTTAGACAAACAAATCTAAAAGCTTCATATGCTCAGCAACCTTTACAGTTTATTTGATTTTGTTTTTCTTGGTCTTGTTGTTTTTAGATTTTAGCTCCAGACAACATGAACAAGCAGATAAAATTGACTTTTCTTGAGATTACAGAACCAGCTTTATTGATTCTGACTGTTTGTCTCGTTGCAGCTGGGGGACCAGCTGGGGGGAAGAAGGCTACATCCGCATGTCCAAAGACCGAGGCAACAACTGTGGCATCGCATCGTATCCCAGTTATCCTCTGGTCTGAGTGCAGCTCCACACTGAAGCACAACAAGGATATTCTGTAGTAATCTGGCTCTAGATATGGAGCACAGACAAAGTTTAACATATACTTAACAAAATTATACAGTTCTATATGATGAGAAACAAGTTCAGTCTGAAGCCGCTGTTTGCCTTCGGTTTGGTTTACGCCTCAACACGTCATTTAAATCTGGAGAAAAACACGGTGTGTGAAATCAGACCAGCTCTGTGCTTTTAAATGTTTGCTTTGCTTTCACTGGATGAATTAAAGTTTCAATGGATGATTTAAAGTTTCAATGGATGATTTAAAGTTTCAATGGATGATTTAAAGTTTCAATGGATGAATTAAAGTTTCAATGGATGAATTAAAGTGGCGAACCAACAGCTGTATGTTCAGACTCATGCTTCTTACTGAACAATGCTTGTTTTCACAGATGTACCTCTTCAACCTCAGTGCAGCCAGACACAAACAAACAAACAAAAACAAACAAACAAAAAAGCTGCATTTCTAACATCCTTCTACAAATATACCCACTGTCCCTCCTCTGGACATGTCCAAACCACTGTCCCTCCTCTGGACATGTCCAAACCACTGTCCCTCCTCTGGACATGTCCAAACCATCTCAGTGTGTCCTCTCTAACTTTATCTCCCAGTTGTTCAACCTGTGCTGTACCTCTGATGATCTCATTCCTGATCTTCTCCATCCTTGTCTCTCCTAAGAAGAACCTCAACATCTTCATTTCTGCCACTTCCAGTTCTGTCTCCTGT
>NC_056505.1:3909768-3912810 GCF_014905685.2 Nematolebias whitei
CAGTGAAATCCTCAATTGTGTTTAAAGTTATTTGTGTTAAAAACAGTTAAGTGATGTGTACGATACACCTGAATGGGTCAAACATATTTACGTTTTAAAAGATTTAAAGTTATTTTAGTTTGTTTTGGAGGGAAAGTCGGGCTGAAAGATTCACGACAGATGTTCAGCGGTCAGATGTGGTTTCACAACAAAATGGCGGCTAAAAACAGTTTGTTGAACCTTTTTCTGGAGGGTTTGTCTCCAACACATCTGTAATCAGAATCTGCTCTTCTTCTTGACAAAACGCTCTAAACGAGGTTACCTTCCCCTTCGGGCTCTTCTCGTTGGCGGGATACATGAAGATGCCTCCGTAGGCGATGGTTCGATGGACGTCAGAGACCATGGAGCCCACGTACCGAGCTCCGTACGGGGAGCCACCGTCCTGCAGGACCACAACATGACATTCAGGTTTTAAATCATTCTCAAGGTTTCAGACTCAGAAACGACCAAATAAACAATGTTTCTGCTCAAAACATGAAGTTTTAGCTCATAAACTAACAAAATTTAGGATTAGAAAACAGAGAAACATCATTTTCTGTCAAACCACAGCTGAACATTTTCTGCTGAAAAGGATTCTTCACTGAACTGTTCATGTGAAATGAATTGAAACAGCTGACATTTGCTGAAAGCAGCTAAATAAAAGCAGAAATGTGTGGAAAAAGCTGATTTGAGCAGAAATCAGCAGAATAAGGTGAAATAGGCACAAAAAAAAGACTGAATTAATTACAAATAAATCTGAAATTAGTAATAAAAACATTAAAACAAGCATAAAATGTTGAAATTATTAGAAAGGAGCACAACAGGCAGAACATTTACAGAAAAATATTTAAAAAAGATAGCTGAAAAAGCAGAAACAAGATGAATTTAGCAGAAAGAAGCTGCAAGGAGCTGAAAAATTATTTAAAAAAAGTTAAATTAGCCACAAGAAGCTGAAACTAGCAGAAAAAATAGCTATAAAAAAGGCAGAAATGTGCTGAAGGAAGTTTAAATTAACGCAAACACACTGAAAAGTGGTAATAAAATTGAGCTCATTTTGTTGAAAGAAGCTGAAAGGAGAAAAATAATTAAACCAAGCTGAAATTAGCAAAAAGAAGATGAAAAGGCAGAAACAAGTTGAATTTAGCAGAAAGGAGCTGAAAAATAACAAAACAAAATCTGAAATTAGCAGAACTGAAAAAAGCTTAAATGTGCTGAAGGAAGCTTAAATTAGCACAAATGAGATGAAAAGGGATTTAGCTGAAAGGAGGATAAAAATAATTGAACCAAGCTAAAATTAGCAGAAAAAAACTGAAAGGCGCTAAAGGCTGCTGAAATTATCAAAAAGAAGCTGCAAAATAAGAAAAACGCTGAAGTTAAACTCTCAGTGTCTCAGAGTCTTAAAACATTTTGTTCATCTCAGTGAATCACAACAAAATCCAGCAACAATAATCCAGTTTTATTCTGACACTGTTTAATCCCTGAGATTACAGCTCCTGTCTACATCAATAAAACGAGTTTCAGACGAGCTCCAGAGGTCCAGGTGGTTCTGATCCAACAGAAAACTGCTCGGTTTGAGTCTTTAAAGCCTTTGGCTCAGGTAACAACAGAGAGGTCAAAGGTCACAGGAACAAACAGGTAAACAGCTGATTCAGGATCAGACGATCTGAAGCTTCTTTAAAACGTCTCTGTTAAAAGAACATTTCAGTGTTTTAGGATTTAATGTGTGAAAAGCTTCCGTTAAATTAAACTCTGAAGTTAAAGTCAGTTTAATAAAACTCAGAATATTTAACTTTGTGTGTGAATAAGTCTTTAAACGTTAAACTGACAGTGGTTCTGTTGTTTTTCGTGGACCTTGCAGATGTTTGTGGCCCAGCTGGTTTTGATGAGCCGAGGAAACAAACGAGGCCTGAAGGCACGCTTCAACCTCGTGACTCAGACTGAAGCGCTTCGTAACTCCTGAGTCACGCTGCGGGGAGGAACAGAGGTTTGGTGGCACCGCAGGCGTCACGAGTGTTGGACTCCGTGGTCAGCGCCTCTTTCTTCACTTCAGAATAACTTTTAGGAATCAGCAGATAATGGAGCGTAAACAGATGAGTCACGATGAAGAACCGGGCCGCAGCGTCACGTTTGGACCGCTGACAGCAGAGTTTCCAGATGAGCGGCCGCAGGTTCCTGAGGAACAAACTGGCTCAGCTGACCTTCATCCTGTCTGTCTTCATCGTCAGCTGCTCAGGCACAAATATTTCCTCGGGTCAGAGGTCAGAGGCTGCAGGAAGTCACGACAAAAACCTCTTCCTGTTTCGATCGTGACGTTCCTGTAATCTGTCATTTGGGATTAACAGTCCTCCAGAACTTCTGCAGCTCCTCAGATCTTTAAATGGGTCTTTCCCAGAGCTGCATTCAGATATGTCCCGTGTTTATCAGATATTTTGCTAACAGACAAAGAATCAAAGACACAAACACATTATCTCCCCTTCGCCTCTGGCTGCAGACGATAAAGTTTCGAGGAAAGTCCGGCAGCTTGGAAGGACAACGTAAAGAAATTAATGGTTTAAAACTTTTGCACTCTCATATCAACCAGTTGTTGATTAGTTTGTGTTTGATCTGCAGGATCAAAGAGTAAAACAAAGAAAAGTAAACTCATTCAGGCAGATCAGGAGCCTCGTTAGCCTCTGACCTCTGACCTCTGAGCGTCGACATCAGCCGAAGGAACGGCTTCGGCTGTGAGTCCGTTTTTTTTTTATATTTATTTTTTAACTTAAACTTTGGTTAAAGGTTTCAGAACCACAAAAACAGCTTGTTACCAAACCTCTGGCTCAGGTGGACTCACATGTGTGTGAAGCTGGAGGTACTTCCTGTGATCTCACCTGGAGTTACTTCCTGTGATCTCACCTGGAGTTACTTCCTGTGATCTCACCTGGAGGTACTTCCTGTGGTCTCACCTGGAGACACTTCCCGTGGTCTCACCTGGAGACACTTCTCGTGGCCTCACCTGGAGACATTTCTCGTGGCCTCACCTGGAGA
>NC_056505.1:3912820-3917302 GCF_014905685.2 Nematolebias whitei
TTACTTCCTGTGGTCTCACCTGGAGTTACTTCCTGTGGTCTCACCTGGAGTTACTTCCTGTGGTCTCACCTGGGGGTACTTCTTGTGCTTGAGGTACTCGTTGATGGAGGGGTGGAAGTATTTGGCGTAGCCCTCGTTCAGGCTGTAGATCTTTCCCTTCGGTTTAATCTTCACGTTCTTCTCAGTCAGGATGAACTCACCGATGGCCTGATGGGAAAAATAAATATTTACATCAGTGAATACTGTCCTGAACTCTGAGACATTAATTATTTGATAAATCGATCAGTTTTCTTCTGTTTGTCTTCTGATGAAACCCAAGAGTTTTAGGTTTGTCTCAGAAAGTCAGAACACGTTGACCAGATGGAATGAAAACTAAAAATAAAACACATGTCAAAATAAAATCCTTCATCCTTCCTGAACCTTTCTTGTTTTTATTAAATATTCATTCTCATGGAGATCTCTGTGAAGATAAATCTGCTAAAGTTTAAATTTTGGTCAGATGGGCCCCTCAAGAACTAATAGAGGCACTCAGGGTCTCAGATGGGCCCCTCAAGGACTCATAGAGGCCCTCAGGGTCTCAGATGGGCCCCTCAAGGACTCATAGAGGCCCTCAGGGTCTCAAATGGGCCCCTCAAGGACTCAAAAAAGCCCTCAGGGTCTCAGATGGGCCCCTCAAGAACTGATAGAGGCCCTCAGGTTCTCAGATGGGCCCCTCAAGAACTCATAGAGGTCCTTAGTGTCTCAGATGGGCCCCTCAAGGACTCAAAGAGGCCCTCAGGTTCTCAGATGGGCCCCTCAAAAACTCAAAGAGGCCCTCAGGGTCTCAGATGGGCCCCTCAAGAACTCATAGAGGCCCTCAGTGTCTCAGATGGGTCCCTCAAGGACTCAAAGAGGCCCTCAGGGTCTCAGATGGGGCCCCTCAAGAACTCATAGAGGCCCTCAGATTCTCAGATGGGCCCCTCAAGGACTCACAAGGCCCTCGGAATCTCAATTAAGGCCCTCAAGGACTCATAGAAGCCCTCAGGTCCTTAGATAGGCCCCCTTAGGGACTCACCGGGTCCAGCATGAAAAAGTTGAGTCCGGCTCCGGTGCTGAGGGCCACCAGGGTGGCGCTGCCATACAGGGCATAGCCGGCACACACCATTCTGTTCCCAGGCTGCAGGGCGTCCTGCTCCGTTGGCTCCTCCTCTGACACCTGAACACCACAAACACCAAGAAGATCAAATTAAACAAATACAAAGAATGGAAATGATTCAAACTGAAGTTTGGTTCAGATAAACTACAACTGATTCAAGGAAGAAGCTGGTAAAAGATAATGGATGGATGGATGAATGGATGGATGGATGGATGGATGGATGGATGGATGGATGGATGATTAAAATCTGCAGATTCTCTGAGCAGCAGCGCCCCCTGCTGGCTGTGAGTTCAGATTATTTCCACCTGTTCTGAGGTCAAAGTAGAACTTTTACAACCAAAAGACACTTCTGCTCCTTTTTCACTCAACCTTCTGCATACAGAGGTTCACAGTAAACTCAGAAAGTATTGTTTAAATACTATATATTTTAAAATAAATGCAGTTTGTTACAATATTGTTATTTTGAAAAAAAAAAAAAAAGACCAAATAAATACATTAGTATACCGTCATAAGAACAAAAACCTTCATTAAATACAGATTTTATTAAAAGTTTTTGTCTGAAACAAACTCTTTCTGCTAATTCTCAAAGTTATCAGACACGGTTGTTTTCCGTGGTTTTAAACTGAAATCATTTATTTAGTTTTGGTCAAAGCTCCTGAGGGCCGCTGCAGAGGGACCAGCGGGCCTTGTGGGGCCCCAGAGCCACTGGTTGTGGACTCGAGGGGGAACTGACCCGTTTGTAGATGGCGAATATGGTGCCGATAGAAGCCAAGCAGTCGATGTTACTGGATCCGTCCAGAGGGTCAAAACACACCACGTACTTCCCCTGAGAGCAGAACCACAAAGTTCTGTTACACCCAAACATGGACCAAGTCTAATAAATAAAATACAAATACAAAGTTTTTATATAAAACCTTCGGCTGTCCGAGCCTTATAAATAATGAGCTAATCTGTTTTATTCTTTTGTATCCATGTATAGTTTTATTGTGAAAAGTACTTAAATAAATAAACTCATTAGTTTTTCTAACCTCAAGAATTTATTCCTCTTTTAATTTTCTGAACAGATTTTACTGGAAACTTTATTAAAAAAAAGTGCATTGGAGGAATTTAAACTAGTGAATAGCAATACTAATACTGACACGGATACCAATATAATACTGATACTACTAATGATACTAATACTGATAATTATATAGATACTGATACGAATACCCACACCAATACTGATACTGGTACAGATAAAGATATAGTACTAAAACCAATACTGATATGGATACTGATAATGATACCAATACCAATACTGACAAAGATACAAATACAAAAACAGACACTGGTACTGATAATGATACCAATATTGACACTGATACTGATACCAATACTGATATAGACACTTATAATGATATAGACACAAATTCTGATACACATACAATACTGATACTGACACCGTAACCGATACTGATACTAATTCAATTCAATTCAAAAATACTTTATTAATTCCAAAGGGAAATTAAATGTTGTAACTCTTTATCCTCATTTCATTAAGAGATACAGTATTATAGATGCTGGAGGCTGTAGGCAGGAAGGATCTCTTGTAAAGGTCCGTCCCACAGCGGATCCAAAGAAAATGGCTGCAGATGCTGTTTGATCCACCCACCCAGACTCGGCTGGCCTCTCGGTTCTCCCAGGCTGCAGGACCGCCTAAATGCCGGTCTGAACTACTCCCAAAGCAATGGCCACTCCTCCCAGCAGACTGCGATCTCCTCGTTGCTGCAGACAGCCAGCCAGGGGATGAGCCCGGTCCTTCTGCTGTCACGAGCCATGTTTCCTGCCAGCTCCAGGATCTCAATGGTCAGACATTTGAGCACAGCCGGCAGGGAGACGAGAATGCATCCACAGCGCCTCCTTTTCAACTCATTTGAGATTTGAGGCTGTAGTTGAGATATTATTTGAGCTTTTGAGATGTGAATCAGCTTCTCCTGGTTGTAGAAAACCACCTTGATGTCATGGTTACGTAACAAATGTCCAAAACTAAATTTTTTTAAAATTCAAAATCCTTCCAGCAGCACAGCATCCGATACCAGAGGAAATAATCATCCAAAAAAAGTGATTACATCCAGAAAAGGAGAAATTAAAGTTTCCAAAGGTAAGATTTCAGTATGAAAGTAACAGAACTGCTCCAACATGCAGCCACCCCGAGCGGCGCAATTCTAGAATACTGATATTGATACTTGTAACGATATTGATACAATTTCTGATACACATACAACACAGATACTGGTACTGATACTGTAACCAATACTGATACTGATACCTATACTTATATAGATACTGCTACTGACATGATACTAATACCAGTGCTGATGCCTAAAGCAATACCAATAATAATACTGATACTGATACCTATACTTATATAGATACTGCTACTGACATGATACTAATACCAGTGTTGATGCCTAAAGCAATACCAATAATAATACTGATACTGATACCAATACTGATACAGATACTGGTACTAATACTGGTATCAATACTGATGCTGATATCAGTACTGATACAACTACAGGTACTAACACCAACACAATATGTTTCCAAATATTTATTGTGTACTAGTGATTTCAAGACCCTCACCTGGTGACTCACAACCTACATGGAGTCCTCACCCAGCTCTGGGAACAGATAATTGATCAAAGTTAATAAAGTTGATAAAGTAAAGCACCCCCCGTTACCCTCTTGTCTTTGGGCGTGACGATGAGCTCCTTGTTCTCCTCAGACACCATGCAGCAGGTGCTGTAGGACGCCTGCAGCATGTTGATCACCAGGGCATTGGACAGGACGTCCAATTTCTTCACATCATCCCCCGTCACGTTCACAGAGCCCGCCATGCCCTGTCTGGAGGAACCGAGGACACCAGAACCAGAGTTAAACCCTCACAGATGATCCAGCAACAAAACACAAAAACTTCTAGACCAAATATCCAGATCTTCTGTTGAAGTGGTCCTAGAACCACTTTAACAGGAAGTGGATCCAGAACCACTTTAGCAGGAAGTGGATCCAGAACCATTTTAGCAGGAAGTGGATTCAGAACCATTTTAACAGGAAGTGGATCCAGAACCACTTTAGCAGGAAGTGGATCCAGAAATATTTTAACAAGAAGTAGATCCAAAACCACTTTATCAGGAAGTAGATCCAGAACCATTTTAGCAGGAAGTGGATCCAGAGCCACTTTAACAGGAAGTGGATCCAGAGCCATTGAAACAGGAAGTGGATCCAGAACCACTTTAACAGGAAGTTGATCCAGAATTTTTTTTATCAGGAAGTGGATCCAGAACCATTTTAGCATGAAATGG
>NC_056505.1:3917312-3923357 GCF_014905685.2 Nematolebias whitei
GGAAGTGGATCCAGAACCACTCTAACAGGAAGTGGATCCAGAACCATGTTAGTAGAACGTGGATCCAGAACCATTTTAGCAGGACGTGGACCCAGAACCACTTTAACAGGAAGTGGATCCAGAATCTTTATTTTTTTTAGCAGGAAGCAGATCCAGAACCACATTCACAGATTTCAGGACTGTCTGGATCTTTGGAGAATGCTCAAAACTTTTGCACAGTACCGATCATATTTTCAGAAGATGAAAACTTTCTTTTATCTGTTGTTACATTTCAGATTTCCTCCTGAGCCACTTGGACCGACCCAGGAGACCAGAACCAGGCAGCAGTCCAAAGTCCAGTCGTGAGTTTGTTTAACTCCTTGCAGGCAGACGAGTTGCTCCACCGTTTGTTTCTTCAAGATTAGAACTTTGGATCGGTTCTGCAGAGAGGCACGTTCCGCTCAGACTGAAGCAACAACAGAACCTTCCACGTGGTTCTGTTGGTTGAACCGGCCAGATGGAGAACCAGCAGTTCTGCTGCTGGACTGAAAATAAACGTCCAACAACAGGAAAGTCTGCTGGAGGCTGATGTTCTGCAGCTGGTTCTGATCCGACACAGAGTCTGGTTTGAGTCTCAGGTTCTGACACTGGAGCAGAGAACATTAAGTTGGTTCTGGTTTTAGTCTGAGGTGTTTAAGACACAAACAAACAAAGTTTTGTCAAATTAAAAGTTCTGCCGGGTTTTAGCCCGTTCAACTGTTTGGGTTCTGGACTTGGACCTGGTCTGACAAATCCTGAACCTGCCTTTAAAGCATCTGTATTCCCTATGGGTCCAGTCCAGGTCTGACTAACCCATTTGAGAGTTGAGGGTACCAGAACCACGGGTCGGTACTTACAGGTGGGCCAGGCCCGCCTTCCTCACAGCAGAGGAGATGGCCTTGATGGCGGTCAGCATGGCGGTGATGAGCTGGGTCAGCTCTCCGGTGGCTCCCTTAGCCTGACGGCCCGTCTCAATGATGAACCGGGTCAGGGTCCAAACATCTGTTTCAAATGCAGACTGGTCCGACATGCTGGGTTCTGGTTCTCCTTCCTGTAGGGCAGCAGGACTGTGAATGGGCTCCACAGACCCTGACCCCGAGGATCTATTTGTGATCTGGTGACCCGGTTGGACTGTGGTGGTGTTGGGTTTCTGCAGGGATTCACTTTAATGCTGCACAGAACCAGAACCTTTAATGACTCGGTCCATCAGAACTCAGCAGCCTGAAACACAGAATCTGATCTAAAGTTTGTTTTTATTTATAATATTTAATCTGAAAAGCTGAAATTAAATAAAAAATGCGTGAATGAAACTGAGGTTCTGGATGGTTCTGAAAGGTTCTGGATGGTTCCGTCAAAACAAAGTTTGTCTGTTTCCTGCAGATTTTTCACCTCAGGATGATTTAAATTTTATTTTTAATCAGTTGTTGTTCAGCAGCTGCTCAACAGAGTCCCACATGACCTTTCAGTTTAAAGGTCAACTTCATTCCAAACATCCACAACCTTTCAAAATAAAAGCTTCTTCAGTGGCTGCAGCTTTTGTTCCAGCTTCTTCAGTTTCAGGTTTCATTTCCTGTTTTACTTTGAAAACCCTGAAACTTCGCTCAGCTTCCTGTTTGTTGTTCTCAGTGAATTTTAGTTCTAAAGAACGCAGCAAATTAAAACAAAAAACACTTTTTAAAGGACGTGGCTCAATTCAAATGAAGAAAAACACATTTATTTGTATTTCCTGTTTATTAGGAAGTCATGAGCCCACAGAGTAATTTCACAATAAAAGCATGAGGTTATGTTAGGTCATATTTTTATGAATCAGACTTTAAGGAACCGCTGATGAGCGTCTTCATGTTTATTCAAGTATATTTTAATTTTTGGCACTTTTTATAAAACCTTTGTTTTTTTTCTTCAGGAATGTGACTTTAGGAAACAGAAGTTTCACATTTAGAGTTTGTTGAAATAAAAACATTTCACTGAAGAACCCTTTGAACAGAAACAAACTTCCAGCTTCAGATTAAAAGTGGTCCAGAGATGAAGGGTTCTCCATCGAGCCGGGCCGGGCCGCCCTCACTTCTTCTTGGCGTGTTTCTGGCAGATGGCGATGAACTCCTGCACGTCCTCAGGAGAACCCATGGCCACGGGAGCGCGCTGGTGGAGGTTCTCCGGCTGGATGTCCAGGATGTTCTGGAGGCCGGTGGAGGCCATGCCGCCCGCCTGCTCCATGATGAAGGCCATCGGGTTGCATTCATACAGGAGGCGCAGCTGGAGGAGGAGGAGGAGAAGAAATGAGAGGGGGAGGAAAATAAGATCAACTAGGACGTCTATCTGAAAAGTGTTTAACCAGTAAAGAACAGAAGCAGGGTCCCAACACTGGACTGGTTCTGACTCGTCCACACTGGTCATCAGATTTTATTTTGTTTGTTTCATGTAAAAGGACAGAAACTCTTTGATTATAAAACATTTCTCAAAATGAATCTTTTGATATTGTTTTTCAGAACTTTAATGATTTTATATTTATTGTATAATTTATAAAAACATTCAGTTTCAGGGTCACACGGGCCAACAACGTTTTATCATTTATTAAAGCAAACCGTCTTCACTGAACTACATATTATATTGATCATTAGTTAAAAAATAAAACATAACTTTTAATAAATTGACAGTAAAATGGCTGCAGGCGCTTTAAAACCTGGTTGAAGCCTTTAAACGTCTCGTCCTTACAGGTTTAAAATCAGGGAGACTAAAGACTTCACAACAAGCTCGGTGCAGTTTGTTGTGAAACCAGAGGATGTGGAGGTGAAGAAACTCGTTGTGACAGACGAAGGTTCCAGGAAACCAGTTTCTGAAGCTCCGTTACATCGAACAGAACTCTGAACCGCTTCACTTCATGAGCACCTTTAAAACTCGTTGCTCTGCTTCACAACACAAAGACACCTCAAGGTTTAAGACACATTTCAAATCAAACTGAATATTTAATCGGTTTGAAACGACACGTCATCCGTCGTTACTGAATTAACGGCAGTAAACGGTGTCATCAGCGTAAGACGTGACATGAAACGGGTTTCGTTCCTCCTGCAGGTCTCCGACGGCGGAGCTCACCTTTCCTTTGGGGCTCTTCACGTTTCCGGGGTACAAGAAGATTCCTCCGTACATCAGCGTCCGGTGGACGTCCGCCACCATGGAGCCGATGTAGCGCGCTCCGTACGGCTCGCTGCCGTCCTGCAGACAGTTCATCAGGCCTCAAAAACAAGGAAACCGCAGGTGGAGCTTAAACATAACATACATGACATAAAAGCTGCTTTAGTTTCCACTAAACAGATAAAAATCCAACCAATGGACGCCAAGCCACTAGCAGCGAAGATCATTCGTCGCTAAGCGGATTAGCAATTTCTCCAACTTTGGAAATCGTTAACGGACGAATTAGCTTCCGCTAACTTTACGTCCGCTAACAAAATTCACACGTTCGTTCCCGTCTGGTGTGGGCGTGTCTCGAAGAGTCCGTTAGTCAGCCTACATGTACACGTGACGTGATTGGCAGACGCAGCAGCAGCAGCTAGCTGAACAGCTCCAGCGCTTCCTCTGATGTTTGAAACTTCTGTTCCATCTCCTCTCATGCAGCGCTGCACGCGTGCCTCATGCAACATGTGTCCACCTAGCAGGGCTACCTCCGGTATGACTGGCTGAGTTGCAACAAATGACCCCACCCACCTTCAAACCAACCCAATAAAACCAAACCAGCAGGTCTGCCTCAGTCCCACCAGTCTCCAACTGGAAGGAGCGAAGACGAGTGATGCAGACAGACAGTCGCCTTAGCGATTAGCAGTTAGCATTAGCTTCTGCTAATTTTTTACCCGTTTAGTGTTTGCAGAGTTGTTTAGCGTTAGCGAAGCTAAAGATTTGGGTAGGGGTGTCCACCACTGCTGGTCTGCTTCTCGGTACCAAGCGGGCCTGGACCCTGAGAGCCTGACGCAGCAGGAAGAACATGGGCGGTACCTCGGGGAACTTCTTCTTCTGCAGATACTCGGTCACAGCCGGGTCGAAGTGCTTGGCATAGCCTTCGTTCAGGCTGTAGATCTTTCCACGTTTCTTGATCTTCACGTCTCGATCCACGAGGATGAACTCGCCAAGCGCCTGCGGAGCAGAACGTACAGAACGCCGTCACTAACTCCTGACGATGCCTGGGCGAAATCAGTCTGAGAACCATGAGGAGGAACAGACCGGGTCCAGCATGAAGCAGTTGACTCCCTGACCCGTGGAGAGGACAATCATGGTGGCGCTGCCGTAGAGGGCGTAACCCGCCGCCACCAGGTTCCTGCCGGGCTGCAGGGCGTCCTCCTCACATGGCTCACTGTCTGTTGTCTGACAGAACACGACCAGAACTTAAGCATGTATTGGCCCGTGGGCCGTCAATAAAAATAAAAAAATTAACAGCACATGACTCAAAACCTCTGCTTTTATTTTGAAGGCAACTTTGGCGATAAGCAGCACCGATATGAATAAAAGGTCGTATATATCTATATATCTATATATATATATATATATATATATATATATATATATATATATATATAGATAGATAGAGAGAGAGAGAGAGATATATATACACATACAATAAGTGTCTTATACGCTTCAGATTATTATTATTTTTTTTAAATTCTAGATAAATTCAGAACACAGTTATTAAAATGAGTGATGTCGTGAATTCTCGACAAACGTACGTCGTATTTGTCGTTACCTTCCTGTAAATGGCAAAAATGGTTCCGATGGAGACGAGGCAGTCGATGTTGGAGGAGCCGTCCAGAGGATCGAAGCACACGATGTATTTACCCTGAAATAAATAATCGATGTTATCGCCTACCGACGCGCTCTGTTCGAACATCCTGATCAAGTTGATCGCTGGTGGTTCTGACCCAAACGCACCCGTTTCTCAGGATCCACGATGATGGCCCTCTCGTTCTCCTCGGACACCAGAACGCAGGAGGTGAAGGACGACTTGAGCATGTTGATGACCAGGTCGTTGGACAGGATGTCCAGCTTCTTCACCTGGTCTCCTGTCACGTTCGTGTTGCCCGCAATCCCATATCTGAGAGGAACACACGCCACAGAACCAGAACCACCGAAACCTGAACTGGTGAAACTCAGAACAAATGGATGAGACGATGCACAGCTGCAGAGATTCTTCATGAAATGAGCCCACGTACTAAAAACTGCCAGGTTTTGTTGAGAACTTGGTTCTGAATTCAATGTGTTGGGTCAAAGGTTGGGTTGATGCGACCAGATATGGGTCGTAGTGGCCCAGTGGTTGGTTCAAGGAGGAACCAAGTCAGTTCTTTACATGTAAAGCCACAAGTTGACTCAGCTGGACCTGACTGGACCTCTGCTGCAGGACATAGAGAGTAAAGGTACGATGGTAAAAAACGGGTTGGAAGATGTTTAACCTGGTTAACAACTTGGTGCTAGCTAGCTGATGCTAATAGCTGCTAGCATTAGCCAAGTTATTTGTTTATTGGGCCAGATTCTAAGTTCTACATAAAAAAAATAAGTTAATTTTAACCAAATCTTTGGGTAAAGATCTTCCCCAGTCCTGCTGAGTTAAAACCAACATGGGTTGGCTCGGTCCAAACTGGAACCCGCACTGGCTACAACCAGTTATTTTTAACCCAGCAGTTGAGCCATAATCAGAAATGAAGCTGCACACGACTGAGAAAAATACCTGCTGGGAATAAACAAGTGGGCGTGTCTGAGACAGGTAAGCTCTTCCTGATTGGCTCAAGGAGAACCTGGATCTCCTGTTCATCCGCCTGTGAGGAAGAGATGAGCTGCTGAACCTGAACCTCTGCAGAACACTGCTTTAACCCTAAACCTGTTGAACTCCATGTGACAGAGTTAACTTGCAGGTTTGACTCATTTAAACCAGCTAACTCACAGGTGAACTCATTTAACCAAGTTAGTTATCTCTCAGGTTGGACTCATTTAACCGAGTTAACTCTTGACTCATTTAAACCAGTTAACTCGCAGGTTTGACTCATTTAAACC
>NC_056505.1:3923367-3924372 GCF_014905685.2 Nematolebias whitei
TTAAACCAGTTAATTCTCAGATTTGACTCATTTAACCGAGGTAACTCACAGGTGAACTCATTTAACCAAGTTAGTTATCTCTCAGGTTGGACTCATTTAACAGAGTTAACTCGCAGAGTCAGGTCTGACTAGTTCAAATGAATTAACTCTCAAGTTTGACTCATTTAATCTAGTCATCTTGCAGATTTGACTGATTTAACTGAGTCAAGTCGCAGGTTTGATTCATTTAACCGAGTTAACTCGCAGGTTTGATTCATTTAACCGAGTTAACTCGCAGGTTTGATTCATTTAACCGAGTTAACTCGCAGGTTTAACTCATCTAAAGTCGCAGGTGAAAGTGATTTGGGGCAGGAGGGAACTCACAGGTGAGCGAGGCCAGCTTTGCGCACGGCGCTGGAGATGGCCTTCACCGCCGTGCACAGAGAGTTGAGCAGCGTGGTCAGCTCCCCCGTGCCCTTGGCCCTCCTCCCCTCCTCCATGACGAAGCGGGTCACGGTGACCACGTTGGTGTCGAAGGTTCCCCTGTCGGACATGGCGGCGGGCGATCTGCAGCTCCGAGCTGAGGTCGGAGGAAAACTCGGAGCTTAAAAAGGCGGAACTGGGCGGAGGGGAGGGCGGGCTGAGGGGGGGGGCAGTCAGGGCTGGGGAGAGGCGGGGCCGCGCTGCGAACACGAGCACTATTGTGCAAAAATATGTGCGCACAAAACAGCTGATAAGAGCCGCAATCAGGCGGAGTGGAAGAATAGAAGGTGCGCAAACACGACGAGAGATTACGCAACAAACTGTTGACACGTTCAACAAACAGAGACAGATTACATCAAGTTGTTGCACCATCATCCAACCAACATCCAGCCAGCATCCAGCCAGCATCCAGCCAGCATCCAGCCAGCATCCAGCCAGCATCCAGTCAACAACCATCATCCAACTAACGTCCAGTCAACAACCATCATCCAACCAACATCCAGCCAGCATCCAGTCAACAACCATCATCCAACCAACATCCAA
>NC_056505.1:3924472-3930343 GCF_014905685.2 Nematolebias whitei
TCCAGCTAACATCCAGCTAACATCCAGTTAACAACCATCATCCAACCAACATCCAGCTAACATCCAGTCAACAACCATCATCCATCCAACGTCCAACCAACCTCCAGACAGCATCTAGTCAACAACCATCATCCAACCAACATCCAGCCAGCATCCAGACAACAACCGTCATCCAACCAACGTCCAACCAACATCCACCCAGCATCCAGTCAACAACCATCATCCAACCATCATCCATCATCCAACCACTATCCAACAAACATCTATCATCCATCCATCATCCGTCCAGACATCCATCCTCAGTTTAAAGCTGTTTCCAATCCTTCCAACTTCTGTTCCAGTGATTAAAATCTGTAGACATGTCAGACCACAGTTATTGTTAGTTAAAATGTACAAACATGGTCCAAAAACTAAGATTACAATGACATCACTTTATGACAGCTATTTAAAAAATATAATTCATATTATGAATGTGTAATCTGCAGTCTTTGCAGATGTATTTCTTCAGGACCCGTCACGTTTCCTCAGTTTCAGACTGGTCTTAAATACCTGTTATAGGAAGCACAGTTTAAAGTTTTGTTTTTAAGAAGCCCTTTGCATGTGATTACTGAAGGTTTCATGATGGGATTATTTCATCAAACATGTCAGCTCTGTGCTCTGATAAAACTTCAACTCTTTGTTTTATCGTGAAACCAAAACCATTTCAGCTGGTCATCAAACAAACATTTCAGGCTAAAATGACCAGAAGTAAGAAGGGATTACAACCCACGCACGTTGATGTTTCTATAAAACTGTTTGTTAAAAGAAATATTATCATCTCAAGATGATAATATTTCTTTTTACTTCTTAGAGTATTTTCTCTACTTGATTAAAAAATTTTTTATAATGTTAAAACGACTTGTTGAAATTTGGAGGATTTACAACAGGTTGCATAAATGATTCTATGTATATTTTTTTAAATAAAAATGGCTAAATCTAGTCTTGGAGTGATGACGGCCAACAAAAAGAGCTCAAAAATTTATTTATCAAAATATATCATTAATGTTTATGTCATGTCTTTATGTTGCCTTTATAATTATTAATTTCACAATTTACAAAAATATCATATTAAACACATTTTATTTTTTACATTTTGACCATTAAGATCCACTTTAAACAGCAGCTGGGAGACGAAGCTGTTGTTTATCTAATTGCCACCAGGGGGCGCTGAAGGTCCAGTTCTGTTCAGTCCGGGTCTAGAACCGTTCTGCTGTGGTTCAATTGTTTTGGTCGTTTGGATTTATATTTGACCTTTAAATGGTCAAAACCGCTCATTTTTATAAGAGTAAAGTGTTCCTTTAACCAAATATTCAGTTTAACGAGCTGACGTGTAGCAGAACGCCGAAGTCCCAGAGGTTCTTAAAACATGAATATTAATGCGCCGACAATTAGCTGTTCAAAGAACTATATTTTTCCGCGGAGGAGGAACGTTGTTAACTAAAAGTAGGTGAACGCTTGTTTTCGTGTGTTTTAATTAGTTTAAATTTATGTTAACATTTAAACACGGTCATAGAAACGTGTTGAAAACAGACTTTAAGACATTTTTTTTTTTTTTTTTTAGAAAACTAAAAGTTATCTAAACGTTACAAGTTACCGATTGCTTATGTGAAAACCGGAGGTCAGGGGTAAATATGTGGTGGTTCGGTTCCGTTCTTATGAGCCAGTCAGTAAAGGCAGGCCAGGCTGCGGTCAGGTAAGCTACACACCTGTGTTTTATCGTCTCATCGACCTTCACAGAGGCGCTGAACGGAGCAGCCACTGCGCATGCTCAGACCTCAGAGCTGGAGCGGATGAGTACAAAGAGTTCGGTGGCGTCGGTGCTGCTGCGGTAAACAGAACCACGCACGCCAGGTTTGACCGTGTTCAGGTTCGGCTGAAGTTCGGACCGGTTTCCTTTAAGCATCTGGACCTTAACGAGGCTGAACCAGCAGAACTCGGAGCAGAACTCGGTCCAAACAGGTTCGGGAGGATCAGAGACGCTTGGCGGCGGTGAGTTAACTACGCGGCTTCTTTGATCTTGAAAACTTTAAAGAACTCCTCTTTCTGAGCCAGAACCGCTCGGCCCGGTTTGGTAAAGTTCTGCGCGTCTCCGTACCTGTTGGTCCGGTGGGTCCAGCCGACCGAACCCGACCAGACAATCCCATGAAGCGCTGCTGGTTAATCTGGATTACAGTTAAAGTCAGACGATAATCTGGACCTCAAGTCTGCTTTTTGTCAGGTTCGGCTGGACGTCAGACTCACACTGAAGTTCTGGTTCGGTTCGGAGAGTTTTCCTCTGAAAACCACTTTGACCCACTTCAGTGATGCACCTGAGTTAGCCTCGTGTCGGTTCTGGTTGCAGTTGGACCAGAACCGGACCTGGTTCTATACATGACCTGCACTGGATTTTTACTGGTTCTGTTTAAAACTGACATGCAGGAACAGAACCAGAACAAACATGACCCAGGTTCTGTTCCATAAGGAGTTGGGTCATATTTGGGTCATGGTTCTGGTCCGACTAGCTGTGGTGGGTCATCTGAAGGTCTCAGGCTGGGTTTGGACCTGGATGGTGGTTCTGTTGTTCTGGGGAGGGTATGGTCCAGCAGAGTTCTCCTGTCTCTGGTTCCTCTTCAGAGATAATCTTTGACCCAGAACAATCAGAACTTTTTACATGAGGGAACCAGAACCAGAGAGTTCCATCAGAACTTCCACCTCAGAAGTAAAACGTTCAAAAACCTGAACAGAACCTTAAGCTGTAAACTGGACCTGCAGGACGGACGGGTTGGACCTCTCGATTGAATCAGATCCTTAATCCTGGAACGTTTGGACCTCTTGTTTCCCAGAACTTGTAGATGTTTCTGCTCTGATGGTCTTGGAGATGATGATAGACTTCAGAAAGAACCCCCCCCCCCCCCCTTACAATATAGGAGGATCTGTGGTGGAAGTGGTCTCCAGCTACAAGTACTTGGGTGTGCATCTGAACAACAACCTCAGGTGGGGCAACAACACCACCAGCCTGATGAAGAAAGCTCATCAGAGACTCTACTTCCTCAGACGGCTGAGGCGAGCTGGTCTGGAAGCTCAGTCCTCACCTCCTTCTACAGGTGTGCAGTGGAGAGCATCCTGTGCTCCAGCATCAACGTGTGACATGGAGGCTGCACAGCTGCAGAAAGAAAAGCTTTGCAGAGAGTGGTGAAGGTTGCACAGAAGATGTTGGAGTCAGCCTCCCCACCATCACAGACATCTACACCTCCAGATGCAGGAAGAGGGCCACCTGCATCATGAAGGACCACACTCACCCAGCACACACACTTTTTGTCCCGCTCCCCTCAGGAAGGAGGTTGAGGAGCATTAAGTGTAGAACGAGTAGACTGAGGAACAGCTTCTACCCTGAAGCTGTTGGACTCATGAATCTCTAAGATCTTACAGTTTTTCTTTCACGTGTTCTTGCTGGATGTAACTGGGACCCTGTGAACATGATCTCGTTCCACCACGTGATGTGAATGACCATAAACAATCTCTGACTCTGACTCTCTTGGTTCTGATGCTGGATGTGTTTTTGTGTTGCAGCAGTGGGTTCGGTACCTTCCGGCCTCTCACCTGAGTTGATCTGGTGGAGGTTCAGCCCGGCGTCGTGTTTGGACCGGGTGGTTCTGTGGACATATGGCTGCTGTCTGTTATCAAACAACCCTGATCAAAGCAGAACCTTCACATTTGGACCCCCTCCGCCCCGTGTTCTTCCTGTAATTAAACCCAGTTTGGGTCCAGATGTAATGACACCCTCCCCCCTTGGGTCAGAACCAGTAGCTCCTGTGGTCTCCCTCTCAGCAGGTCCGTGGACGGTTCTGAGTCCTCATGGTGTTTTCTCTGTAATTTGACGTGGAGGAGCTGAAAAGTTATAATTTTAGTTTTGGTCCAAGGTCTGCGCACGTCTGACCCGTTTGGATTCGTCTTCTGGAAATAATTCTTCTGACTCACAACAGAACAATCTGCCTCGGTTCTGTGTGCGGCGGGCCCGCAGCTGAGAGGGAGACGGTCCAGCTGCTGAAGGTTCTGGGTTATTATAGGACCAGGCTAGACCTCCAGCCCTGATGGACACCAGAACTAAACCCGGATCGGGTTCAGATCCAAAGGTCCACCGTGAGGAGTGGATCAAGGTTCTGGACGAACTGCTTACAAAACTTGATCTGTTTTTATCTGAATTTATGATCAGAACAGAGCCCAGGCCGGTTCTGAGACTGCAGCCGGTTCTGGGTTTAACCTGTAGGAAACTGGCTGCTGCTCTGTGGCAACGTGTTGCTGCTCTGTTAGGAGGGAACTTGTTGATACTCTGTGGCAACTTGTTGCCGCTCTGTGTTAGGAGGGAACTGGCTGCTGCTCTGTGGCAACTTGTTGCTGCTCTGTGTTCGGAAGGAACTTGTTGATGCTCTGTGGCAACTTGTTGCTGCTCTGTGTTCGGAGGGAACTTGTTGATGCTCTGTGGCAACGTGTTGCTGCTCTGTGTTCGGAGGGAACTGGCTGCTGCTCTGTGGCAACTTGTTGCCGCTCTGTGTTCGGAGGGAACTGACTGCTGCTCTGTGGCAACGTGTTGCCGCTCTGTGTTCAGAGGGAACTGGTTGCTGCTCTGTGGCAACGTGTTGCCGCTCTGTGTTCAGAGGGAACTGGTTGCTGCTCTGTTCGGAGGGAACTTGTTGCTGCTCTGTTTTCGGAGGGAAATGGCAGCTGCTCTGTGGAAACGTGTTGCTGCTCTGTTCGGCGGCAACTGGTTGCTGGTGTTGATCCTTTCCATAGTTTGTCCTCTGTGCTCCTTCCTTCAGACGAGCTTCACGGTTCATTGAAGTTCTCATCTGAAAAATAATTTTCTTGTTTCAGGCTTCCTTTTAATAATTGTAGATTTTGACAGTTCAAATGGAACCGATGAGTTCTGTGAGATCACAGCTGGAGCTACCGGAACAATTTGTGCTGAAGTTCTGCTAAATAAGTTTCAACATTTTGACCAGGATTTGAGGATTATTGTCCTACTACAGTCAACTTTGGTGACCACGCACTAAAACAAACGTACAAACACAACGGAGTTATTAAAGAGTTGAATCGTCGCGTGGAGTCGGCAGCTTTCAGTCTGAACAAACAGAATACATATTTTCACGGTTCAAAGACATAATCAGATTAGTTTGGTCATTAAGAGGCAGAATAAAGATTTTAAACACGCTGCACATTTAAAACTAAGCCTGACTAAGACCCCAGAGAACCTTAGGAACCAGTGACAGAACGATGGAGACTTACTCCTGTTGGTTCTTTCACCACCTTCCTCATCTGTACCTGCTGCTTCAGGTGGGACTAATCCTTCAGACGTGGGTTCTTTAGGAGTTCTGCAGTCTGAAACGAGAACGTTCAGAAAAACCTTTCCTGAGGTTTTGGCAGAACGAGCTGCAGAGCATTCAGAGATAATCTGCCAGGTATGTGGACATGCTATAACAGAACCCTGTCAGAACTTTGGTCAAATCTTTTTTAATTTTTTTTATTTTGAGTGTGTTGTTGCAGGTTGGTGTCGATGGGTCACTACTGGAAAAAATCTAGATAAATATTTAACTCACTTGATGAACTCTAGTGGATATTTGAGTTTTCTTTAGGAATCTTTCACTTTGTCACCCTCCCATAAAGTTTAGACTGTTGAAGAACTCTGGCAACAGTTGCTGTATGCTCAGTCTCTCCCATAAAGCCAAACTGCAGAAGATCTCTGGCAACAGTTGCTGTATGCTCAGTTTCCATCATAAAGCTTAGACTAGTAAAGATCTCTAGCAACAGTTGTATGCTCAGTCACATAAAGCTTAGACTGTTGAAGAACTCTGGCAA
>NC_056505.1:3930353-3933797 GCF_014905685.2 Nematolebias whitei
AGCTTAGACTAGTAAAGAACTCTGGCAACAGTTGCTGTATGCTCAGTCTCTTTCATCTCACTTGCTCAAGCTTGTAACTCCTTCAGAGTGGTCTCAGGTGTTTTGGTGGTCTCTCATTATTCTCCTTCTTCACGGTCACTCAGTTTGTGACGAAGGCCTGTTCTTGGTAGATTTACTCATGTCCCATATTCCTTCCACATATTGATGATGGATTTATCAGAACTGGAGATTCTTAGGACCTTGGAAATCTTTTGTCTCCATCACTGACTTGTGCTCGATGCACTTTCAGATTGTAGTTTACCTGAAAATGCTCGTCAGATTCTCAAATGTTTTTTATTTCCTCGTTCATCGATCCTGAGATGATTTCAGACTCGCGATAGTTTGTCAATTAAATTATTTTCTGTAATTAACTTCAACAAGTTAAACCTCGTTAAGTGTCAGACTTTCAGCTTTTACCTGAAAAACCATTTTAAACTGAACCAGAGCTGCTGAGTGGGTTTACAGCTGAGAGAACCTCAGAACCACGGCCCGACTGCTCATGTTACAGCCTGCTGGTGTCTGGCTGCTGTGTGTGTTGTTTGGTTACTGTGTGTGTGTGTTGTTTGGTTACTGTGTGTGTGTGTGTGTGTGTGTTGTTTGGTTACTGTGTGTGTGTGTGTGTGTTGTTTGGTTACTGTGTGTGTGTGTGTTGGATTCCTGCTCTGTGATTGGCTGAAGCTCGTTGTGACGTCTCCGTGTTAATTCCTCGTCTCTCTCGGGGATGTTGGCCGTTCGAGGTTCTGAGTTACAGCAGAATGAACAGAGTCCAGATCGTGGCGGGTGAGTCAGAACCGGGTCAACATTAGCTGAAGATGTTTGAGTTTGTTCAGGTTTAATCAGAACTTTTGGTTTTGTTCCTCCGTCATGAGCTGTTATCAAGTTGTAAAAGATCAAAGAGGAACTTTGGAGAATAATAGGAAGATAAAGTCTCTGCAGAACCTGATGTTCTTGATAACTTTTCACTGAGTCCAGTTTCAGTCATCTATATATATATATATTGGTTAGCTCAAGATATTGATTGTTTCAGTCTATATCTAACTTTTTTTTGTCACTGACTCGTGTTTTAGTCTCCATTACAACCGTTGTACATCATCAACCCAGAATGCATTGCACCAGTAAAATGTCTTTAAGTGAAAAATGTAAAAACTTATTGATATTTTTAAGTAATCAGAGTTTCACGTCAAATATTTAGTAGAGAAATGGCACGTTAAGGCCAGTATGTGCAGGAAGTCGGAGATCCTTGTCAGATTACATTAGATATTTTAACTGCCTTCACTTTTCTCTAATAAACGCCACAAACTTTTCTTTTTCCAGACGTTACACAGAAACATTATTGCATTATTTGACATTATTCTAATAAACCTGCTGTGAGATGACCTGCTGTTGCAGGTTTTTGTTTCAGCTATGTTAGAAAAGTGAGTTTCTGTTGGAGAATGACCCGATTGCATCATGAAGGGCCACACGTTGCTCCAGAGCCGCAGCTTGCAGACCCTGCAGCCTCGGTGTGGAACCACTTTGGGTCTTTTACAGTAAACTGTTAAAGTTGGGCGGTAAACCATTTCCTCTCGAGATCGGACGAGCTGTTTACAGAGCAGATTGACTCCCTGGTGACACCATCGATCTTATCAGCAGCTCCACATCCCATAATAATTGGTTTATTTGGACTGAAGATGGAGGGATAAAACCCGTTTCTGTTTACAGAACCATGCTGGCGTGTCCTTGGTCCTTTTTAACACGGGGTTCTGGTGACTCGCTAATGACCCGGAGCCCTCTCGGGTTTCAGTCTCTACAAAGATCGTCATGGTAACGCTGTCCACAGGTCCTCTGACCCGGCCCAGGTCCTGCTCTGAAGGACTGGAGGTCTCAGGCTGATATTTTATGAGCAATGATCCGTTTAGTTTTTCATCTGGAAGCAGTTTATACAATTCTGTTTTAATTAGTCTCAGTTTTCTATTAACTTTGTGTCTGGACCGCATCTGTGACCCGACGGGTGGTTCTGTTTGAGGAGTGTCTGGAGCAGATGTCCTCCGTGATGCTTGTCAGAACCCGTTGATCCGCTGGTCCTTCTGGTCCTGCTTCCGGAGCCGATCCTCAGAGAAACCAAGCGTCTGTTTCCGCTGAAGCTGAAATAAAAACCCGGCTCGGGTCAATATTTGCTCTCGGACAGAACCGGCCGTGGCGCTCTGTCACGCTTCGGTTAATTACTCGATCAACACGAACGAGCCCGATGAACGCAACAAAGGCTAACGAAACGAGCACAGATAGACGGGAGCGAACTCTAGGGAACAGACAAGTTACGGCCATGTTTGTTGACCTGCTCCGACCGCAGCCGGACTCGAGCCGCTTTGTTTACGTTCAGCGCGTACCCTCATGCCACAGCTACATATCGGTGGAAAACCACCAGAGTAAATGTTAAACCATTTGATGTGTTTAGGAAAACTTAAAAAAAAAAGTTAGTTTTCAAAGTCTGACCCAACAGATGAATTCAGCAGGAGCCCGTCTAAGGCTTCGACTCGGCACCAGACGTTATCTGTAATAAATTTATCTGACTAAACTGTAAAAGTGGTGCAGCTTTCCTCCGAGTCCTGGAAAAACCTCAGCATTCTCGGCAGTCCATGGCAAAAATTCCCAGAATGCAGTGGGAGTTAATCCCATGTTTTGGTTGAGGTGGAGGTTCTGGACCGTCGTAACGCCACAGTGTTTCCACTGGAATGTTGCTGCTTTTGTCCCAGATGACTCCCTGCAGCAACCCCCCCCTCACCCCCCCACTGCCAGCACAATACAAGGCACGCTACTGTTTCCATAACCTTTGACCCCAGGGCTCCGAGCTGAGGCCAAGATTGTCAGAACCACGACCCGGGAGTCGTCAGACAGTCAGCCGCTTTGTCCCGCACCGCCGGCTGGAAATGAAAAAAGATTTTATTTGTTTTTTATTCCGAGTTCAGACGCTTTGATTTCTGAGATCAAACATGAGGAGAAACTTTTATGGCTGTCAGAACGTCACGAGTAAACACTCGAGGATTTATAAAAACTCACACATTTGTTGAATAAACTAAACATTTTAAATAAAAACAAGTCGAATCCACGTGAATGAACATTTCTGTAAGTTGGACAAGAGGCAAAACCCCTAAAACACAAAACAATTTAATGATTTAAACAGTTTAAACAATTTAAACTGATTGCATCAGAAATGACACCTGTCAAAGTAACGTCATACTAAAAAAACTAAATAAAAATCGTCTTCTCTTCAGTGTCAGGCTGAAAGCTGCATGAATCTAAACTCTTTTAGCCAAACGAGTGTAGCCAAACAGCAGCTAAAGGCCGAGTTGAGCTGGGCAGCAGCTTAAGGCAGTTTAGCCAAACGGCAGCTAAAGGCCCGAGTGTAGCCGGGCGGCAGCTAAAGGC
>NC_056505.1:3933807-3940757 GCF_014905685.2 Nematolebias whitei
TGTAGCCGGGCGGCAGCTAAAGGACCGAGTGTAGCCGGGCGGCAGCTCGTGTTTTTAATAATTCATCATATCGGCTGTTTGTTTTGATCTCAGCTGAAGTTACGAGTCATAAAAACTTTGAATCTTATTTAATATTTTCTGTAATTTGTTCCTAATCCTCCGTCCACTCGGGCTGCAGATTAAAGGCTTTGAAAAAAACTAAACCAGATTTTGTTCCTGAACGCAGCACTGCTTTAATTTCTTCATTTGAATAAATCAGACTTGAGATGAGGGGACATTTGGACATTTGGACATTTGGACAAGTCCTGGTGCCATCAGGGGGACAAAAGGAGGAGAAGGGATTTTACTTTGGAGGTTTGAGTCTCATCCTGTCGAACACTCCCCCCTTCTCTCCCTGCACATGTTTGGTCTCCCCCTCTGAGTGGAACTGATCATTTATCTGACGGGATTACCTCCTCTTCCTCCTCCTCCTCCTCCTCACTCGTCTTTCTTTTCGTGCCTCCATTCTTCAGTTCCTCTTTACTCCTTTAAGGTTCTGTGGTTCTGGTTTCAAGCGGCTTTTAATTTTAAAATCTGAAGGTTTTGGTTTGGATACCCCGGCACATCTGGGACGTTAGCTCGTCAGCTGTCGGTGGAATCGGGCCGGTCCCGACCAGAATCAGAACCAGCTGGAGACGTGAGCTGACTCTACTTCGTTTTGAAATCTCTCGTTTTTCTCCTTCAGTTCAGCAGAACAGAAACATTTAAACCAGCTGGAGAAGTTTAATAAGAATTTAACCGGAGTAGTTTTAATGATGAAAATAAATAAATTACGGTAGTTTGTTGATTTATTTTGCACCTGGTTGTTGTTGTTCGTTAACAAACCAGTTTTAAAGTTTATCCTGGTCAGTCAAACTGAAATGTTAATATTTAAAAAAACAAAGTTTAGCTTTTTTTAACTTTTAGACATTTTTCTGATTTATTCACTGAATTCATGAAGAAAACGTTCTTCAGAATGTTAGCTGCAGACTCTGCTGCTGGTTCTGGTCTGACCCGGGTCAGTCCTGTAGGTGGTGCTGCGTGAGAAGGTTGGAGGTCTGTGTCCCTCAGAGGTCATCGTCAGATGGAGGAAGGAGCTGGTAAAGTTCTGATCCACGTGGACACTGTCCCGATGTCCAGAACCGATCAGAACTCAGACTGTAAAACTTACGTTAATTTATATCTAAAGAGTCAGATTATCAAAAGGTCACGGTCTAAACTTCAGGAGGTTTGGACCATCTCCAGCTGTTCTGTAGGACCTCTTCAGCAGAACATTCAGTTCCTCAGCCGTCTCCAAAGGTTCTGAAACAAAAAACGAGAAACGAAGAACCTGTTATCCTGAAGTCCCGTCACTCACTTCAGGCAGTGAACCTCATATTTTCATGGATCCATCGCACAGTGAAATATTTGAATCCTTTATTTCTTGTAGTTTTGATGGTTTTAAATTGCAAATAATGAAAAACTAAAACTCAGAATATTCCAGAACCAGCTTCTGGTACCTTTGGCAGTGTGGGCCGGTACGAGTCCTGCTGGAAAACACAATCCTTGTCTCCGTGGGTCTACGTGGATTCTGGTCTCTCCACTCTTCCTCCAGACTCTGGGACCTTCATTTATAAACGACATGAACATCGACTTTCACCTGGAAAGAGGACGTTGGACCATTGAGAGACAGTCCAGTTCTTTTTATCCTCAGCAGGTAAGACACTGACGTTGCCTCCGGTTCACGAGTGGCTTTCCAATATTAAACTTCTTCATAATGTTCGCATTTTCTGAGTTTTGGCTTTTCATTATTTGTAAGTTTTAATCATCCAAACTACAAGAAATGAAGACGAGAAATATTTTACCACGTTTGTAATGAGCCGTTGTAAAACGAGTTTCATTCTCTGAAGTGATTGACAAAAAACAACTTTTTATGAGATTTACAAGTTTGTGTTTTTACTGACATTTTATTCAACTCCTCCGGACTCTTCAGGCTTCTTGAACTCTGCCTCGCTGGTTGATGTGTAACTCCTCATTCAGAGGATTTTATTACTTCCTGCTCCTTCGCTGTAACTCGGACTCCAGAGTCTCGTTGTTTCCCACGTTCGGTGCTCTTGTTTCACCTGGAGGCCCGGTGCAGGGCCCAGCTCCACCCAGGCAGCTTTAAAGGCCCCTTTCCTCTTATAGGACTCGGATCGTTTGGCCGTCATCTGAGGAAGTTTTCTAATCTTAGCTGTGAAACGGATCTGAGAGGACGGCTGCTGGGGGTGCAGGCAGAGGGCTGCAGAGAGAACCAGGCGGAGGACCGGACTGCCGCGTTCTGGCGGAGGACTTGGACCAACCTGGGTTTTAGCCGTGCCTCCAGCAGGAAGTGAGGATGAGAGTTCCAGGTGAGGCTGAGCTGAAAGTGTTTTTACTCTGAACGCTGAGTCGGCATGTTGCTGTCCTGTTTTTATTTTGCAGCTTTTTCTGCAGGCTTTGTGCAGTTTTAGCTGTTCATAAATCAAAACGTTCGGCTCGTAAAGGAGATGGCTGCAGTGACGTTTGACTTTTGTAACTTTTGAGGGACCCCGCCCCCCCCAACTTTAATTTCTGAATATTTTCATGCATCAAGATTTCTTCCGTTCTTCAGAATTTTTGTTCTATTAGAAATCTGCTTCGACTGCGGGCTTCTTATGCTACTGTTAGCTTTTAGCTAGCCTTTTCCCACTTTAGCTTTTCTTCAGATTTTTAAATGTTTGAGCAAACGTTAAGTCCGAACTGGAACATCAGTTTGAATATATTGGCTTCTGCTGTCTGAGGTTCAGGTTCTGCGGGTCTGGGTTCTGGTGGTTCATGGACCAGGAGGTGATGTAAACCATCAGGCTCTGCTTTTATTCTTTCAGTTGTAACTTTAGGTTTTAAATGCTTTTACTGTGAAAGAACTGCTTCCTGTCGAGCTGTAACTGAGAGTGAGACAGCAGAACCTCAGAGGTCTGTCTGTGGCACATCTGGACCGGTACTGGTTGGTTCTTCTGGATCACATGCAGACTGACGGGTCCAGTGACGCTTTATTTAGACGCAGGATGTAAACATGTTTGTTTCTGAGTTACTGTAGGATTCAGCTGCTCTGCACTGACTGTCTCACACACCGACTGTCTCACACACTGACTGTCTCACACACTGACTGTCTCACACACTGACTGTCTCGCACACCGACTGTCTCGCACACGACTGTCTCGCACACCGACTGTCTCGCACACGACTGACTGTCTCGCACACGACTGACTGTCTCGCACACCGACTGACTGTCTCGCACACCGACTGACTGTCTCGCACACCGACTGACTGTCTCGCACACCGACCGACTGTCTCGCACATTGACCAACTCTCACACTGTGTCTCACTGACTCATCTGACAGATTCTCTCTACTGTCTCACTGACAGATGTCTGTCTCACTGACAGTCTGTCTCACTGACAGTCTGCAGGCAGGTTGTCTTCTGTTATTAAACTTTCTGCCTTCATCTTGTTTTTACGCGTCCCTTTATTATTTTATTTTTAATAAAAATATTCTGTTGCTTTTGGACGAGGGGACATTTTATGTAAAAACATTTAAAATTATTTATCAATTTAGATTTTTCTTCAGATATTTGTCATCAAGCCAGTGTTTCAAACGTCTGACCGACTTACAGCGACTCTTTCTGCCACAGCTCCTTCGTCCCGTCCTCCTGTTGGACGGATCAACGTAAATAATTTAACGCAACGTTTAAAGCAGAGATCTTAACGAGCAGCCACTCACCTGGAACCAAAGGTTCCACTTTATTGTCCCTTCAAAATAAAGTGCGATGGCAGAAACAGGGTTTTGTTTTTATTAATTTACTTTTGGAGAACAGTTTTTGTTTCAGTACCAAGTTAAAAATGAAAGACTTTTATTATTGAAGACAAATTATTTTTTTAATCGACCCGTCTTAACTAGACTGTTCAACAACCACTGCCCGTTCTGTCCCACTGTCCCAGCAGAAGACATTTGACAGAAGTGAGGTGTGCAGATTGAAATGTGACGTTTGGGTCCACCTTGAGGGAAATGTTCTGACTGTTTTGGGTTCTGCTCGTCTCTGCCTCACTAACCTGCCGGTTCTGTCTGGGTTTGCAGGCTGCATGGGGATCTGGACTTGATGCATGTCTCTGTTGCATGACTGCAGCGAGTCTTGTTGTGGGACTGAGAGCGCACGGCGTCTACCATGGCCCAGACCGTGCACGTGAACGGCAGCGAACCAGGTAAACCCGCTTGTTTTTGTTGATCTTTAACCCGTTTATGCCAACGTTTGTTTTTCTAGACATTCTGAGAGTTGACGAGTAGATCTGTTCGTGTTTTACGAGGAGTTCGGCTCAGTCGGTTCGTTTGTCCATGACCTGGTCCAGAACGGTTCAGCTCGGCCCGGGCCCGTCCTGCTTAGGGTTACCCTGCAGACTGAACTGTTCAGTGTGGAACCGTTGGTCACATGACCAGAAGGTGGAGCCGTGACGGGTCGGATCCTGTGTAGCATAGAAGTGGAACAGATGTTTCAGTGGAACAGATGTTTCAGGCATTCTTACTGTTTTCATAGTCACATTTATACAAAATAACTTTATTTATAAAGAATCTTAAAAACAACACAGTTGGCCAAAGTGCTGTACACGAATACATGCAAGCAATTTGTGCTTCAAATGAATGAATAATCTTAAAAGCAGCTTTATTTCAGGTTCTGTCTCATCAACGCTTCAGACACGCAGAAGATTAACTGAAACACCTTTAGTTCAAATCAAAGTTCGTCAGGTTGGGTTTGTGCCAAGTTGGTGCACGTTGTCTCGGTGCAGCGCACGTTGTCTCGGTGCAGCGCACGTTGTGTTCACGCCTCAGCCTTGGTGTGAAACAGTTTAACAGTCGAGGAGTTTCTGTGAACTCCCTGCAGGTGGAAAACATTCCTGACGAGTTTCTTAGCAGGAAGCTTCGTTCTTTTAAATCCCTTCAGGAATGTGGAGCACACTGCCTCCAGAACTGGGTTCTGTGGAGCAGGCCGCCTCCAGAACCGGGTTCTGTGGAGCAGGCCGCCTCCAGAACTGGGTTCTGTGGAGCAGGCCGCCTCCAGAACCGGGTTCTGTGGAGCAGGCCGCCTCCAGAACATGCTACTCTACCAGGGCAGACGCAGATGGAGACCTTCAGTTCACGTGTTTGAAGCCATCGATGCATCAGAATGTTCTCTAGATGGTTTTGTTTCACAGAACATCTGCCGACATCCACCCCTCTGGTTCATTCAGCTGCTCTTCTGTATTTTCCGGTCGTTCTTCTCGGTGAACTTTATTTGTAAAGATACTTCAGTGGAGTAGCTGGAATTCAGTGAAGTCGGTGAGCTGGCCATTTTTAACATTTAGTTTGAGTTTGGTCTTTATTGAGGAGTCTTTGTTGAGCTTCAGAAAGCTGTGCTTGATAAACTTACTGAAGGTTTAACTCCTCGGTGGAACGAAAGTTCTTCAAACAAATCTCCTGGAGCTCTGATCTCGGATGGTGAAGGTCTGTCCAGAATATGTAGTTTTTAACATTTTATTCCAGGGATTGTTGTATTTTATGGGAACGGATGGACTGAGATCATTTATTGAGAACTTAATTAAAAAAGAAGATGGCTGACATGTTTGAGCAGGAAAATATTAAAAAAAAATTGCAATCTGGGTGGAGCTGGGCTCAATGTGGGCGGGGCTATGCAACAAACTAATGTGACAAATTAAAGGCAATTGTTAAGCTGTGCAGAAAAACAGGCGTTGATGTTTTGGCTGCTTCTCTGATGACCTCAGCTTTCATGTTTGTATTCAGGAGGACTGATGTTTCTGTTTGAAGTTCTTCACGGTGAGACTTGGATCAAAACCCGTTTGACTTTTCCTGGACGCTAATTAAACTTCGAGGCAGCAGCAGGAAATGTCGGGCTGCACTGAGACGAACGTTTGTGTTGAACTGAAGATGTTTGGACCTGAACATCCTTCAGATGGATCGTCAACATTATGAGATGTTCAGCTGAGGTTCTGCAGGTGGATCTACCTGCTGAACCTCAGAGGTCAGCCGTGGCCTTTACGCAGCGCCAACGCGTCGTCTCGTAACTGATGTCGTCAGAAGTTTGAAACCTGTTTGAAAACACAATCAGTGAGGTTTTGTTTTGTTTCTCTGATTATTTCCTCGTTTGTTGTTCTGATGATGACAGGAAGTCGAACCTCCTCTCATCCTGCAGCCAAATCACATGATCCAACGGGGACCAGAACTTTACAGCTCTAATAAGACGGGAAGTAACCACGCCCGCTTCGCTACACGTTGCTGGTTCAGTGGGTGGAACGTACAGGTCCAAGTTTTATGTAACGATAAAGAAATGAATGCAGTTTTAGTTTTAAGAGGGCAGCATGGTGGTGCAGTGGTTAGAGGTGTGGCCTCACAGCATGGAGGTCGCAGGTTTGCCTCCCAGCCTTTCTGTGTGGAGTTCGGCAGTGAAAAATGAGTGATATAATAAATATTAAACTGAAAAATGAGTGATAGAATAAATATTAAATTGAAAAATGAGTGATAGAATAAATATTGAAAAATGAGTGATAGAATAAATATTGAAAAATGAGTGATAGAATAAATATTAAATTGAAAAATGAGTGATAGAATAAATATTAAACTGACAAATGAGTGATAGAATAAATATTGAAAAATGAGTGATAGAATAAATATTGAAAAATGAGTGATAGAATAAATATTAAATTGAAAAATGAGTGATAGAATAAATATTAAACTGAAAAATGAGTGATAGAATAAATATCAAACTGAAAAATGAGTGATAGAATAAATATTAAACTGAAAAATGAGTGATAGAATAAATATTAAATTGAAAAATGAGTGAGAATAAATATTGAAAAATGAGTGATAGAATAAATATTAAATTGAAAAATGAGTGATAGAATAAATATT
>NC_056505.1:3940767-3943235 GCF_014905685.2 Nematolebias whitei
AAACTGAAAAATGAGTGATAGAATAAATATCAAACTGAAAAATGAGTGATAGAATAAATATCAAACTGAAAAATGAGTGATAGAATAAATATCAAACTCGGTGTTGACGTGCGCACGTTTTATCCTCTGTTTTCAAACTGTTTGGATGTTTTCAACTCGGACTCCTCAGTAACCGCTCCACACGGGACGAAACACTTAGGCTTTGTTTCTGTCTCTTCGGCTTCTTTATGAACATTCAGACACTTGTCTGGTCGGAGTAGAAACAATCTGGCCGACAGCAGCCTGATTTATTGTGTCTCTGGGGGAGCTCAGTGTTTGTTGATGAGAAGCCCAGTTTGGTGTAAAATCAGCAGAAGATTGATGAGGAAGCTGCTCTTTCAGAGCAAACAGCCGAACGGCTCAGAGGCTCCCAGAAGCTGAAGCCGCTGCAGCTTCTGGAATAAACTCGTCTAAAAAAAAAAATAATAATAATTTTTACCACGTTCAGGACAAACATGGACGTTTTTCAGGAGTTTGATTCAGAGCACATGTTCTGTTGCTTCCATGGAGCTGGAGCCACAGACAGATTAAATCTGATTGAATTGTGTGGCCCCCGTCTGAGATGCATTTTAATCCTAATCTGATTCTAATCTGAGTTGAACTGAGATAAATTCAGTTTGAACCTCCACTTGGAGCTCACTTTAAGTCTTTGTTTTAATGGTTTTATTTTGTAGAACTTGCTGGAAGTTATGTGATACTCCACAAACATGTGCCTCAGTTGGTAGAGCTGCCACTTCACAACGAGAAGGTTGTCGGATCAAATCCCGACCGAGTACCTTTCTGGGTGGAGTTTGCATGTTCTCTCCGTGCTGCGTGGGTTTTCTCCGGGTACTCCGGTTTCCTCCCACAGAACAAAAACATGCATGTTAGTCTGACTGGTAACTAAATTGTTTCAGGGTGCGAGGTACTGTACTTCTGGTTCTGGACCTGGCCCAAGTGACCCCCGCGGCCCGGGAAGGAAGAGGCGGCTAAAGATTGATGGAAATAATCCTCGGGATATTTTAGGAAAAAGTCCTTAATAAGAGGATTTGAGTGAAAATTAGAGAGAAGCAGTAAAAAATCCAAAATGTAGCTAAAGCTTTTCCTCTTCTGGTGGTGGACGGCAGAGATGGTTCTGGGTTGGAGGTTCTGGTTCTGAGCTCTCTACATTCTCGTGGTGTTTCGTCATGTTGATGGAGCTTCATTTGGAAGTTTCACTTGGCTGATAAATTCCAGATTTCTGCCGTGCAGTTTAACGCAGAGACGTTTCTGCTGAAAGTGTTAACACTTTGTCAGACCGTGGACCAAGAACCGGGGACCCGACCCGACCCTGCGGTGCCGAGGTTTGTGCTTCTGCACCGAATCCCTGTCAAACAGCAGATCAGCTGTTTCCAACAGCAGCAGCGTCCTTGTGTAACGGTGATGTCATCGCTCAGCTGTTCGGGCTCTTGACGGTCCGGCAGGAAGACAACATGAGCAGTCAGTCCTCGTACCACGAGGGGAGTCCTGCAGACCCGCCTGACCCGGATCCTTTATGAGAAAACAATCAGCAGAAACACACAACGAGCTTTTTGTGTCAACGAGCAGAAACGTGAACAGACTTCATTTAACTGCACAGAATCGTCTGAAGCTCAGATTCTTTAATGACTATCAGTTTTTAAATGTTGGAGCTGCTTTTCTTTTAACAACTGGAACCATCTACAGTAGAAATATATTTACTGTGGAACCATCTACAGTAGAAATATATTTACTGTGCAACCATCTACAGTAGAATTATATTTACTGTGGAACCATCTACAGTAGAAATATATGTACTGTGCAACCATCTACAGTAGAAATATATGTACTGTGGAACCATCTACAGTAGAAATATATGTACTGTGGAACCATCTACAGTAGAAATATATTTACTGTGGAACCATCTACAGTAGAAATATATGTACTGTGGAACCATCTACAGTAGAAATATATGTACTGTGGAACCATCTACAGTAGAAATATATGTACTGTGCAACCATCTACAGTAGAAATATATGTACTGTGCAACCATCTACAGTAGAAATATATTTACTGTGGAACCATCTACAGTAGAAATATATGTACTGTGGAACCATCTACAGTAGAAATATATGTACTGTGGAACCATCTACAGTAGAAATATATGTACTGTGGAACCATCTACAGTAGAAATATATGTACTGTGGAACCATGTACAGTAGAAATATATGTACTGTGGAACCATGTACAGTAGAAATATATGTACTGTGGAACCATGTACAGTAGAAATATATGTACTGTGGAACCATGTACAGTAGAAATATATGTACTGTGGAACCATGTACAGTAGAAATATATGTACTGTGGAACCATGTACAGTAGAAATATATGTACTGTGGAACCATCTACAGTAGAAATATATGTAGTGTGGAACCATGTACAGTAGAAATATA
>NC_056505.1:3943245-3945021 GCF_014905685.2 Nematolebias whitei
ACAGTAGAAATATATGTAGTGTGGAACCATGTACAGTAGAAATATATATGTAGTGTGGAACCATCTACAGTAGACATATTTTTACCTTCCTGTTAACAGGAAGTATTTTTATAACAAATTACCTGAAAAATAAGCTGTAAAAAGAAAATTAAAGTGAAATGATGTGATTTGGTTTAGTTTAAATTGTAAAACGATGAACGTTTTTGTTTTCCTGTTGAAACGATGAAAAGTTCAAACGTTTCAACGGTTGGATTTTACGAACGAGAACTTTTAGTTTTCCTGGAGACACAAATTCATCGTCTGTCCTTAGATTTATTTATTTTGACCCACTTCTCCTTTCTGGGTCTCGGGGAGCTGGTGTGTCTCCATCAGTTGCTGTGAGTGAGACAGTGGACACCTCGGACACGTCTCCTGTCCATCACAGGGACATGTGGAGACATTCCTGCTTTGAACGACCTCACTTTGGTGGAAAATCTGACAGGACTGATGAGCTAATGGCTAGTCAGAGCTCTGCTGAAACGACTCCAGTCACCAAAGTTTCACAGCGTGTTTTATGAACTTTAACCTTTCTGTCGGTTTCTTATCGTACGGTTGTTTCTGCAGAGCTCAGGGCTTATCTGTGCATGCTGATAGCAGTAGCTTGCTGTAGCACTTCCTGTGCAGTCTGGAGGCACTTCCTGCAGGATCATGTTTCTGCTGTACTAACCGTGTGAAACAGACGGTGATGTAAGAGTTTATCAATCGGTGATTTTAGGAACTGTCATGAAAGTTTGTTGTTTTGAGTTGGCAGTGATCCAGTGTGGTTCTGTTCAGACTACCGGTAGTCTTTAGCTCATCTGTCCTTTCAGAATTAAACCGACGTCGACCACAGAGCTATCTACAATGACACTTCAAAATGTCTGAAATATCACTTTAGCCTCAAACTAGAAATTACATTTTTTACACTGAAAATGAGAGAATTAATGAATCTAATATAAATCTCTCTTTAAAGTTTAAAACATTTTTGAGCTTTTATTGTGACATTAATTTCTCTTTCGTAGGAACAGGAACTTTAAATCTTTATAAACATTAATGTCAGATTTAATCTAAAGAATGAAGAGCAGGCTGATGAACAGCATGAGCTGTGGGCCGGGCTGGTTCTGGTCGGGCAGTGTTCTGCAGAGTGGATCAGTGGTTTATATGAACTGAGCTGTTTGTCTCAGAACAGGCTGTTATTGTTGCAGCGCCCCCTCCCTCTGCTGAATAACTCCTCTTATTTGGAAAGGGAAGCGCCCGGCTCAGGGGCTGCTGTGATTGGACGAAGCAGCCGTCCAATAGGACGTCAGAGAGGACTTTACGCCAGCAGAGAAACTTTTTTCTTCTTCTGTGGAGAGGGGCGAGAACCGGGCTGATCGCAGTTCTGTTTGCTTCAGGAAAAGATCCGACTACAGAGCCTGGTGTCAGTCTGGGTGAGTCGAGCTTCAACAACCTGGAGCTGAAGGTTTATGGTTCCTGAACCTGGGGGCGTCAGGCTCCTGAACCTGGGAACTTCTGGATCCTGAACCTGGGAACTTCTGGATCCTGAACCTGGGGGCTTCTGGATCCTGAAACTGGGGGTGTCAGGCTCCTGAACCTGGGAACTTCTAGATCCTGAACCTGGAGGCTTCTGGCTCCTGAACCTGGGGGTGTCAGGCTCCTGAACCTGGGAACTTCCGGATCCTGAACCTGTGAGCTTCTGGCTCCTGGAGCTGAAGGTTTCAGGCTCCTGGAGCCGAAGGTTTCAGGCTCCTGGAGCCG
>NC_056505.1:3945031-3946095 GCF_014905685.2 Nematolebias whitei
CAGGCTCCTGGAGCCGACGGTTTCAGGCTCCTGGAGCCGACGGTTTCTGGCTCCTGGAGCCGACGGCTGGGCGGCCCTCAGAGGAAGAGAACATTCTGTTTATATCCAGCCAGTTTTTTTTTCTGTTTAGTGGCTTTGAGTTCCAGGCATACCAAGAACAACTCGCTGTATTTAGCCAACAGACTGAACGTGTTGTTGTTCTGTGAGCTCAGAGCGGACTGTGTTCGGACTTTGATTGGTTTCTGCTCTGTCTTCATGTTTTCTGTAAACGTGTTGACAGAAGATGGATTTTGGACCAGAGTATTGACTCTGTGGCCTTCTTGTTTTCTCTGTAAACAGATTGTTGAGTTCAGACACTGCAACAGGTTAAATTTAACCAGTATTTTAAACAGACATCAGCTGTTGAGTTGATTTCACTTTTTGTGGCTGACTTTAATCATGTGTTGTCAAAAAGCTCATCCCTCGAGCTTTCTCGCACACGTTTGGACTTGAACTGACAGATTATGGCTCACTGGTCATAGAAACATACCTAACATGCCGTTTCAGAGGCTTTAGATTGGCCTTTTCTTTTAAACATGTTTATTTAATATCTTTACATTTTGGGTTTTTGTTTGGGCAATTCCGCAGCTACAAAACTGTGCAAAAGTCCTGATCCAGTGTTTTTCTGTTTTCCTTCTAAAGATCCAGACCTTCTTGTGGTCTGGACTAACAGTTCTTCAGACTTTCTGAAATACTTTTAAACTTTGGACTTTGGCTGCTTTTTCTCTCAATTTCTGTTGTCAACATTTTCAGAGGAATGTTTTGAACTCTGTCCTCGTTCAGTCAAAAAGGCTAAACTGGTGCGATGGATCGGAGTTGTCGGCACAGATCAGACACGTCGACAAAGAATCTGTTTTAAAGTTCTGCCATTCACCAACAAGGACTGAAGCTGAGAAAAAGCTGGAAAAGTCCAGAGAAATTCTAAAACTTTAGCTCGTTATTGTCAACAGAATATTTATCAACTTTAGCTCTGTAGTGTATAGCAGAAGTTGACCAACTTTAGCTCTGTAGCATATAGCAGAAGT
>NC_056505.1:3946105-3958254 GCF_014905685.2 Nematolebias whitei
TAGCTCTGTAGCATATAGAAGAAGTTGACCAACTTTAGCTCTGTAGCATATAGCAGAAGATGACCAACTTTTGCTCTGTAGCATATAGAAGAAGTTGACGCACTTTAGCTCTAGCGTATAGAAAAATTTGACCAACTTTAGCTCCGTAGCGTATCACAGAAGTTGACCAACTTTAGCTCCGTAGCGTATCACAGAAGTTGACCAACTTTAGCTCTGTAGCATATCGAAGAAGATGACCAACTTTAGCTCTGTAGCGTATCACAGAAGTTGACCAACTTTAGCTCCGTAGCGTATCACAGAAGTTGACCAACTTTAGCTCTGTAGCGTATCACAGAAGTTGACCAACTGTAGCTCCGTAACGTATCGCAGAAGTTGACCAACTTTAGTTCGGTAGCATGTAGCAGAAGTTACCAACTTTAGCTCTGTAGCTTATAGAAGAAGTTGACCAACATTACCTCTGTAGCGTATAGAAGTTGACCAACTTTAGTTCGGTAGCATATAGCAGAAGTTACCAACTTTAGCTCTGTAGCGTATAGAAGTTGACCAACTTTAGCTCGATAGCGTATAGCAGAAATGTTGACACATATTTTGCTTTAAGATGTTTTTCTGTGCCTTCTCTTTCAGAACGAGCCCAAACATGCCCGAACACTGGTGATAAGGACTCCTACTATGTTGAAACTCCTTATGGTTTCCAGTTAGACCTGGATTTCCTGAAATATGTCGATGACATTGAAAGAGGAAACACCATCAGGAAGCTGAGTATCACAAAAAAGCCCAAAGTGGCCAAACCTCAAGGTGGTATCTGTGAAGTTGGCAGCCGGCCTGAATGGACCTCCACAGACTCGCTGTCCTCATCCAACAGCGACGGCAAACAGTCCCCGGTCTTCTTCACCTCTAGGCCTCCAGATGCTCCTCTCCTGACCCCCACCCTCTCCAAGACGACCTGTGAACTGCCCCCACATCAGTCCTTCTTGGGTGTTTCAAAGCAGAAGCAGCAGCTTCCACCTCCTTCACCAAAGTTGGCCTCGTGCCACAACCCCCTGGTGGAGAAGACCCTGATGGAGACTCGGCGCCGTCTTGAACAGGAGCGACTCCTCATGCAGCCACAAAGTGAACCGCTGATGCCCCGGCGTCGCCTCGCCAGCTTTGGTGGAATGGGCTCCAGCAGCTCGTTGTCATCTTACTCTGGTTCTGTTGGCCCGAGCCAGGTCTCCCCCAATCCCCACCAGCAACTGCCAATCAACAGCCTGTCTAACGGAGAGTATAACCATTACTACCCCCCATCGATGGGCAGCTCCATTCGCCACAGCCCCATGAGCTCCGGCGTGGCGACCCCAGTGACCAATGTCAGCCCGCTGCAGCTGCAACAGATCCGAGAGCAGATGGTGGTGGCTCTGAAGAGGCTGAAGGAGCTGGAGGAGCAGGTGAAAACCATTCCTATCCTTCAGGTCAAGATTGCAGTCCTCCAGGAAGAGAAACGGCAGCTGGCTGCTCAGTCCAAAAATCAAGGCTTCCGGAAACGCTCGTACAGCGTAGGCAGCGCCAACCAGATGGAGAACCCTGGTTCTATCCAAAAGGAAACCGAGCTTAAGATTGTTGAGCCAGAAATCCAGGAGCAAAGCTCTCAGCAGCTGGATGAGTTCAGACGTCTGGCTGCTGAGGTCCAAGCTCTCGAGAAGACCTCCAAGGAGAATAATGAAAACCTCCTGCAGAGCCAAGCTCTCCAAAGAACCATCGGTGTTGTGACAGATGAAAACATGAACAGTGTCTTCTCTCAGAAGAAGCGGCAAACAGAGCCCAGGTTAAAGGATGTAGGGGTGTTGACGGACCGGCTGGAGGTCCGGAGTGTGGCAGTTGTTGTGACCGAGACCATGCTGGGTGTGACCAGTGAGGCTGAGAAAGAGGTCGAGCTCCAGCAGCAGACCATCGAAGCCCTCAAAGAGAAAATCTACCGGCTGGAGGTGCAGCTGAAAGAAACCACTCACGAGATGGAAATGGGGAAACTAAAACTGGAGCTCCACACAGCAGGGGGGTCCAGCAGGAAGAGGGCAGACAAAGGTCTGATGGTCAGGCCAGAGACATACCACGCCTGCGTGGAGGCCAGAGTCCAGGTGCGCCATCAGGGCGTGGGCGACCACGTGGAGTTCAGCCACATCGGCACAGATCAAACTCTACAGACCAACACTGTGGGTGTGTCCTGTCGGCCCAGCGTGCGGAGCGTTTCCATGGGACCAGACCTCCCAATGGACCGGTGGGTGGTGCGGGAGCGTGTGGAAGTCCAGGACCAATGTGTGGGGCGGCGGGTGGAGGTGTGCCACCAGCAGGTTGGCGTGGAGCTGAGTGTTTCAGAAACAGGCGTTAACACAGATGAGACTGTGGACAGTTTGAACCTCCGTAGAGACGAGTTGCAGCAGAACAAAGAGTCCCGGTCAGTTGGCTGCGGAGACTGTTCTGTGGACGTGATTGTCAGTCCGGTCAAGGTGCTGGTGTCACAAGGAACTGACCCAGATTTTGTCCCTAAGGTGGACTCAGGAATTCTGGCTGTTCCTGAATCAGCGACGCAGCAGACCGGTACCGATGTGGACGTAACGAGCTGTTCCACCAACACACAGACGGCCGAGTTAACGGACTCGTTCACCAACATGGAGCTGATGATCTGCGATAAACAAACCAACACGGCAGCACCGGAAACCAGAACCGTCGCTGCAGGAGATGGACTTGTTAAAGACAACCCCACAACAGCCAAAACCCGTTCAGTGGCCGTGGGAACCATCACAGATCTGGGGTCGCTTCTTGGCATATCCAGTTCAACTAGAACCAAAGAGTGTGGGGTGGGTCCACTCAGCATCCACGACAACTCCCTGATTGGCCTCAAAACACGAAACATCGCGTGCGGTCCTTCCCAGGCGGCTGAATCTGTGCTCGGCAGAGAGCCGAAGACTGCATCTGCGCCACTGCAGCCTGAAGGTGGCGCCGGACTGGACCATTACATCGAGAGGGTCCAGAAGTTGCTGCAGGAGCAACAGATGCTGCTGGCGGAGAACTACAGCGAGCTGGCCGAGGCTTTCGGACAACCTCAGAGCCAGTTCGGCTCCATCAACAGTCAGCTGGTCAGCACACTGTCCTCCATCAACTCTGTGATGAAGTACGGGAGCGCCGAGGACATCCTGGAGCTGAGCTCGGACTCCTGCAGAGGTAAGAACACCTCAACACCAGAACTGAACTCCTCCCTCACATGATCTGCTCCTAGAGCCAGGTTCTGCTGGTCTGGGACCAGCTGGCAGCCTCGAGGAAGTCTTTGTGTCCCCAAAACAACTCTTGTGTTCTCGGATAAAAGTACTGAGTTTGATTCTGACCCGATAGTTGAGCAGCCTGGTCCACATTCTGGATCCAGTTTTAAGAGTCAGAGCGTGCACCTGTGGTCCAAAGAGAATCCGGATCAATCAGATGGACGGGCCAAAGTTCTGTGACCCTGAAAGAATGTTTGGACTCAACCCAACAGTGAGCTCATTTCTGTTGGAGCCTCCCCTCCCCGGTGCTGATTCATGGTTCTGGACCCGTTACGTAACGGGCCTTCGCTCTGGGCAGCAGATGAATGCAGCTCTGTGAGGCGGGTCGGTCTGTAGAACCAGCTGGGAGAACTCGGCTGATGTTCTGCTCAGTTTAAATTTCTTTTTTCAAACTGAAAAACTTTTTTTTAGTTTAATAAAATCTTTCACATAAACTTTTCTTAAAAAGTTGTTGATCTATTTGTCCTGAAGTCAAAGCATCATTTTATGTCTATTTAGATTTTCCAGCGTCCTCCAGAACCGTGCAAAAGTCTTGAGTCGTCTGTTTTCTGTTTCTTAGCGAGTGTTCAGCAGGTCCAGGTGTCGGGCGCCGGAACCGAGCGCGCTCAGGCTGACCGGACCTCATCGCACCTGAACCCGGCAGAAAATCCTGAACTCACAGCTGAGCAGAAGAGTCGCATGGACCTGCAGATGTCTACAGCACTACATGGTACGAGAACCAGGTCTTTAGAGCAAACGGGTCCGATCAGGGTCCTGGGGGGTCACGTGGTCTTATTGATGGATCGATTCACCAACAGAACATGATCATCAGACTGGGGTTCTCCTGATGAGGAGCTCCACACACATGAACATACTTTTTGGGAACTTTGCATTGACTTCCATTCTTTTTCCATAGCCTAACCCCCCAACGAGACTTCTTATGGGGTCCTGGTAAAGATAAAGAGCAGTTGTTCCTACAGTGCATGACTTTTTGTAATATTGGTCCCTACAAGGTAACCTGAAACAAAAACACACGTGTCCTTACATGAATCTTCTTCTGCAGCCTTTAGCCCCCCCTGCAGCAGGAAGGAGGCCCCTCCATCCTGCAGGTCCAGGCAGATGTTCTGATGGTTCTGCTCCTCTTTGATATTTTTAGTTTCTTTTCAAATGTCCAAGCTGGTTCTACTGCAGAGGTTCTAACCGACTGGACCTGTTTTTGTTTCACGGTTGTAAGACATCGTTTAAATGACCTTGAGCAGAAAATCATCTTTTCTTGTTTCTGCGTTAAAAAAAGTAAAAATCAGCTGTTTGAGAAACGGTTGTTAAAATGGGACTGAGGGGAGCTTCAGAGTAACTCATGCATTTTATGTTTTGACCCTTTGTGAACAGTTGGAGCATGATAAAGTTCTTGTTTGTTCCAGGAGAGGCGTGCAGCCAGAACCCCTTGAAGTCCATCATGAAGAAGAAGGATGGACAAGCCGACCCAAACGGCACCAAGAAGAACCTGCAGTTTGTTGGAGTGAACGGAGGGTGAGAAGAAAGTCTGGTTCCAGTTTACCCTCCTGTGTACCTCCTGTCTAGCATGTTTAAATCCACACGTGTTCTTTGGATGTAAATGTCCCGACACATGAGCCTCTGCAGCCGGGTCCTGCAGGAACTCCTGGGTCCTCGGTTTCTGAGCCTTTTCTGCCCCCTGCTGGTGCAGATATGAAACTACATCCAGTGACGACTCCAGCTCGGAGGACAGCAGCTCCTCAGAGGACGAGGACGACGAGAAGGACGAGGACGAGTATGGGGACGAAGGAGGAAGGAGTGACGGGGAGGAGTTCCAAAACAAAGGAGCAGAGGAGGTGAAGGATGACGAGGAGAGGTTAAAGGATAAGAGGGAGAGGTGAGGGTCAAAACTTTTCTGAAGATCAATTCCTCCATGAGGTCAGATCAGATGAACGTGAGCACTTCAGGCAGTTTAACGAGTTCGTTCTCCAACGTTCCTGTGAAGGTTCCAGCTGAGCGACAAGATGTTGTCTGCTTGCAACGTTCTCCTCACGTCCCTCAGCGACTCCAAGGCTGTGAGCGGCAAAGATCTGGTGAGTCCCCCCTCCCATGATCTGGTCACATGACCTGTCAGCTGGTTGATAGCCCCGCCCCTCCTCCACAGAGAGCGTGTCTCAATACGGTGCAGCACGAGTGGTTCCGAGCCTCCAGCCAGAAGGCGGCGTCTGCGTCGATGGTGGAGGACTACCTGGTGGCGTTTGAGGCCGTCTCGCCGGCCGTGCTGCGCCACATCGCCAACATGGCCGACGGTAACGGCAACACGGCGCTGCATTACAGTGTTTCGCACTCCAACTTCCAGGTGGTGAAACAGCTGCTGGATGCAGGTGAGAACATCTGGAACGTTTCTCTTTTGACTGAAAAATCTTCAGACTGGACCCTTCAGAACTTAAACCTGTTAAATATAAGGACAGATTGATAATCCTGCTGCGGATTAACGGGAATGAAAGTTGTGAAAACAGTTTCATGACAGGACTGTGCAACATGACCCCCCCCCCCCCCCCCCCGTGTTTCCGACGTGTGCAATGTGAACCAGCAGAATAAAGCGGGGTACACTCCCATCATGCTCGCTGCTCTGGCGGCCGTGGAGACGACGAAGGACATGAGCATCGTGGAGGAGCTCTTCAGTAAGGGGGACGTGAACGCTCGAGCCAGTCAGGTCAGTGCCAGGGGTCAGAGGTCATCGGGGTCAGAGGTCATCGGACCTTAAATCAGTAACCTGTTGACGCTTCTTTATTCTGTGAACTTTGTCTCTTCAATCAGAACCCCCTGGATTCTCTTTGACCTCTGACCTCATGTTTCTCTGCGAGCAGTTTAATTTATTTACTCTTTAGTTTCACGCGTCGGTGTTGATTTAAAATCTGTTGTTTTTATTTTGTTCTGAGCAAAAAGCTCCGACCTGATCTCATACAGCTCATCATCCTCCTCCTCACCCTGCAGCAGGTAAAAAGTTCTGCTGGTTCCGTTTCAGGCCGGTCAGACGGGTCTCATGCTGGCTGTCAGCCACGGCAGGATGGACATGGTCCGGGCCCTGCTGGCCCACAGCGCCGACGTCAACATCCAGGACGACGAAGGCTCCACGGCCCTGATGTGCGCCAGTGAACACGGCCACGTGGAGATCGTCAAACTTCTGCTGGCCCAACCGGGCTGCGACGCCACGCTCAGCGACGGCGTGAGTCCCTCCGACATTTTCTTAAATACTTCAGTAAACGTAAACGACTCTTTGCGTCTTCATCAGAACCTTAGAAGGTTCCAGACTCTGAAGCGTGCCGAGTCAGCCGTGCCAACGAAACATGAACTTTTAAACCCACCTGCGAGAAAAATGTGATCTTTGTTTCCATCAACAGTCCTTCAGAAAGTTCAACCAGTAACGAAATGTTTTAGTGAAAGTTTCAGAACCAAACTGAGCTTCAGACGCTTCGTGAAGTCGATTTAGTTGAATTGTCAGAACGTTTGTGTTCCTCGCGGTACGTTTGGAACGGAATGAGAGAACTCTGTTGTGTCTCCAGGATGGGAGTAACGCTCTGTCCATCGCTCTGGAAGCAGGACACAAAGACATCGCCGTGCTGCTTTATGCGCACGTGAACTTCTCCAAAGCCCAGTCACCGGTACGTCTGACTGGACCAGAACTGTTTCTGAACAGAACCTGCAGGTTCTTCAGTCCTCTTGGATCCATCTGTTCTGTTGTTTGTTTTTCAGGGAACGCCTCGGCTCAGCAGGAAAACCTCCCCCAGCCCGACCCGGCGAGGCATCTTTGATTAGACTCCGCCCCCTCAGCTGATGAACGCTGCGCTGCTATTGGCTCTCACTGAACGAAGCCTCCCGTCACTGGATCAGAACCTTAATCCCACCAATCATCCATTCACATGTTATAGTTATATTTTTATAAGTTCTGGATCCAACTGCTGCCACCGCGAGCCCAAAGTGTCCTTGTATGAATGTGACCACCAGGTGCCTGAACCGCTCCAGGTTCTGCCCCCCCCCCCCCACTTTTGTTGTTGTTTATGCCTGTGTCAATCATTTAGGAGTAACCAAAACTATTTTTACCATCAAATGTACACACACACACAGAGAGAGGAAGTATTTTGTGTACAAACGGTTGTTTGTCCAGTTTGGATGAGACGTGCGAGGAGGATCTGGACTTTTCTCTAAACCTTTTGTAATCTATTTAAAAAGACGAAGCCAGTATTTTAATAGTTGCTCCAGTCCATGAAGTGTGTATTTATCAGAGTTTAGTCTGAATGCAGGTGTGTATTTGTACATACGGAGGTTGTTGTTCTTCACCGGTTTGTGTTCAATGTTGGCTAAGATCTCATCTAACGATTCGTATTAATAAAGATTAAAATCATGACTCGGGCTGGGTTCACTAACGGGCCTCGGTTCTGCTGCTGGTTCTCTTTATCACCACAGAAACTGCTGCTGCTTATAAAGAACTTCGATTTTGTACTTTAATAGGAAAAAAACTCGTAAATTAGTTTTTACCTATTTTTATTATAAATATTTAAGTTGTCATTCATAGATCAACTTGGTGCTGAAATTAAATAATAAAAACTTAAAAATAAAACATTTATCTCCTAAACCAGATTTATTGGACTTTCAAATATTAGATTTTTTAAATTATTATTATTTAATGAGCTACTATCATTAAAAAAAATCTTAATCTAAAGTTTAAGTAAAATCCTAAAAAAGTACAACATAAATCTGAAAATATAAAATGATCATAAGTCTGGATGGTTCCTGGGCTGAGGCTGAGAACTTTAATTCAATTCAGAATTAAAAAAATACTTTATTAATCCCAGATGTAAATTAAATGTAGCTCATTGTCCTGGTTTCATTAAAGAGTTGTTCTAGATGCTGAGGGCTGTGGGCAGGAAGGATCTCCTGCAGCGGATCTGAAGAAGCCTCTGACTGAAGACACTCTGTTGTATGACAGTCTGATGAAGAGGATGCTGAGGGTGGTCTATAATGTTCTTCATTTAGTTCTAGAACTGCGCTGCTCCAGGTGGCTGCATGTTGGAGCAGCTCTTACTTTCATTCTGAGATTTTGCTTTTGGAAACTTTAATTCCTCTTTTTCTGGATGTAAATCACATTTTTTTTTTGGATGATTGTTTCCTCTGGTATCGGATGCTGTGCAGCTGGAAGGATTTTTACTGAAACTTTTTTTAATTTAGGACATTTGTTATGATGCGTAACCATGGCAACAAGGCAGTTTTCTACAACCAACAGCAGCTGATTAACATCTCAAAAGCTCAAATAATATCTCAACTACAGCCCCAAATCTCAAATGAGTTGAAAAGGATGTTCTGTGGATGTATTCTCATCTACCTGCCAGCTGTGCTCGAGTGCCTGACCACTGAGATCCTGGAACTAGCAGGAAACACGGCTCATGACAGCAGAAGGACAGGATCGTCCCTCAGCACCTACAGTTGTCTGTCCACAGCAACGAGGAGCTCAGCAGACTGCTGGGAGGAGTGGCCATCGCTCTGGGAGGAGTTCTGCCCAACATTCAGGCGGTCCTACAGCCTGGGGGAACCGAAAGGCCAGTCGAGTCTGGGTGGACGGATCGGACGGCATCTGCAGCCAGTTTCTTAGGATCCACTGTGGGATGGACCTTTACAAGAGATCCTTCCTGTCTACAGCCGTCAGCATCTATAACATCTCTTAATGAAATGAGGATAACGAGTTACAACAACAAATAATTTCCCTCTGGGATTAATAAAGTATTTTTGAATTGAATTGAATTTTATGAAGAATCCTTCTTTGAACAATCATCTCCAAAGGTTCTAGAGGGTCCCCAGAACTGAGCCAGCCTTCTTTATGAGCTTGTTGATCTTTTTTAAGTCACTTGCTCTGGTGCTGCTCCCTCAGCAGATGATGGCAGAAGAGATGGTGCTCTAGGACGCTGAGAGACCTGTTTTTAATCAGTTTAATTAAATGTTTACAGATGTTTAACAGCCTGTTAAAATACACCAAAATGCAGGAAATGGCATCTCTCTTATTCCAAATTTTCTGGGGGAGGACCCATGGACCCCCACCCAGACCGCCTGCTCTTTGTGTTCTGGCATCAGTTGGTTTACAAATTAAGCCCTGGTTGTTATAGATGCTGATAGCTGTGGACAGGAAGGATCTCCTGCAGCGAATCCAAAGAATCTGGTCAAAGATACCGATCCGTCCACCTGGATCCAGCTTGCTGTCAGATCCAGCGGGCCTCTTGGTCCTCCTGGGCAGCAGGACTGCCCAAAAGCTCCTCGTCGCCATGGACGGACAGCTGAAGGTGCCGGGTTGTGATCCCGGTCCTCCCGTCGTCATGAGCTGAGTTTCCCAACAGCTCCATGATCTCAGTGGTCAGGTCACCACCAGGTTGATGGGGATTCATCCATGACACCTCCTTTTCAACTCTTTTGGGATTTGTGGATGTAGCTGAGGTATTTGAGTCAGAAGGCCTGGCAGGAGAACGCTGGAGTTGGGGATATGATCCTGCAGCCATGTGAGCCTCAGTGAAACAACACTGCGTTCCCGATACTCTGGATGGGTCCATGTTAGGGTTTGAAGTTCCTCCAACTTGTTTCCCAGCAAGCTCACATTGCCCATCATGATCAATGGAAGAGATGGTTTCTCTCTTTGCTCCTGCTCTGCATCCACGGCGCCTCCTTTTCAACTCATTTGGGATGTGGGGCTGTAGTTGACATTATTTGAGCTTGAGATGTTAATCAGCTGCTCCCGATTGTGTAAAAAAAAAAAAAAAAAAAAACTTATGGTTGCACATCATAAAAATTGTCCAAAAGTAAAGAGGCTTCAGTAAAAATCCTTCCAGCTGCACAGCATCCGACACCAGAAGAAACAATCATCCAGAAAAGCGATCCACATCCAGAAAAAAAAGTGGAAACCAAGTTTTCAAAAGCGACATGTCGGAATGAAAGTAGAGCTGCTCCAACATGAAGGCACCTCGAGCAGAACAGTTCCAACATCTCACACACCTGAAGGCCTCTGACGTGTGGAGGTCTATTCAGTTTCTGCTCATTCAGGTTTGATAAATTTAAAAAATAGAATGTATTTTTGTAATTTATCATGCAGCAAAACATAGAATGTCACCGTAAATGTTAATTATTAGAAAGATACTTTTATATTTGTATAAAACCATGTTTCTAAAGCCAGGACTGGATGCTCTTTGTTCTATTCAACCTTTATTTCTACAGGTTAGTCTCATTGAGCCACGAGGACTCATGTAGACTAACTAGACTAATTAACCCGTTCCCTCCCTGGGTTCTGCAGGCCTCCCATGCCGTGTTCTCCTGATAAACAGAACGATGTGTTCTGCAGCGGGTTCCTCCCTCTGGCTGATAACAGCTGCAGGGTGGGATGGCACCACTTCAGACCCAGTGGCAGTCGTCAGTTCTGGTTCTGGCAGCAGAGATGAGTAAAGACCGGCAGAACAAGCAGGTTCCTGCTGGACTTGGCAGACCCCAGACCCCGTCCAAAGGCCCTGGGTGCAGATCTCCCAGAATGCCCAAGTGTTCTCGGTGCAGGAACCACGGGTTCGTGTCTCCTCTGAAGGGTCACAAGAGGTTCTGTAACTGGAGGGACTGTCAGTGCGTTAAATGTAAGCTGATCGCAGAGAGACAACGCGTCATGGCCGCTCAGGTAAACCGAGCAACAGAAACTTAAACGCTTTAATCCTCTTCAGATGTCTCAATGTTTAAAAACTGTTTAGTCTTTCTTGCATCCAACTCGTCTGAAGTTGAATTAAACCAAATAAAGTTTAAATTAAAAAGCTGCTGTCTACAGTTTGTCTAAAAAACTGCAAACTGGTTCTGTTGATAATCTGTGATTATTTAACTGATCATTTATGAGGCGGCTGTGGCTGAGCGGTTAGAGCAGTCGTCCTCCAATGCAAGAGTTGGGGGTTCAATTCCACCAGCAGTCACATGCTGAAGTGTCCCTGGGCAACACACTGAACCCCTCATTGCCTCTGATGTGTGTCCCATCAGTGAACGGGATCTAAAGCTCTGATTAGTGTTTGTAGATCTAGTATAGAGCTGTGTGAACGTGCAGATGAGGCGCAGATTGTTGTAAAGAGCTTTGAGTGTCTGGAGAAACAGGAGCTACAATTTATAAATACAGTCCATCATATTTTAAAAAATGAAGCCGTCTAAAGATTTCTTTTAATTTAGGGTTTATTTAATTTACAGTCTATTATTTGTACCTACAGAGAATGAATCTGATTTTAATCTGGATTATTTGGACTTGTTTTTCTGGGGTTATTTTTGTTGTGAATTGTCTTTGGTTAAATAAACTGAGCTAAATTAAATCGGTGGTTCCCAAAGGGTGGGGTTTGGCCCCACTGCACATTAAACACCAGCTAAAGGCTCCTGATTTAATCCCTACTGGTGAAATTCAGTTTACAGATCGTTTCTTCAAAAAAAAGTGTTTTGACCAGTAGTTGAGTCCAATTGTTTATTTTGTGGATCAGAAGTTAAAGTCTGACACCTTTGCTTCATTTTACACATTTTAAACCAGATGATTGTGTGAATCACTTTATTAACTCTTTACAGTTTGATCCAGAACATCAAGTCAGGTCAGTTTATTAATTAAACTTATTTAAATCCACAGATTAAGTTCTACTCAGTAACAATAAAAGACACAGGTGAACACAGAATCAAGTTGGAAATTAATTTAGAGAATAATGGACGAGTCTCACTGGGTTAAATAATTCAGAGAACAAAAGTAAAAAGAAGTGAGAATAATACTTTTCACCTTCTGTCTGAACTGAAAGAAGCTTTTCTGCAAAACATCGTCGGCTGGTCTCGCTCTGCCCCCCCCCCCCCCCC
>NC_056505.1:3958654-3964770 GCF_014905685.2 Nematolebias whitei
CAGGCTTTCCTTGAAATTATGTGTATAAATGTGTATATATGTGATCTCAATGGGATTAGCCTGGTTACTGAAGATTTAAAAAACAAAAACAAACAATAAAACCTTCCATATGGTCTAGCGTTTAGGAACCAGGCGGCCCGGGTTCGACTCCCGGTATGGGAATAATGTTTAATGTGTTCAACATATTGGTACTTAGTCCAGTTGTCTCACTATTAACTATGGTGTACCACAGGGTTCAGTCCATTTCATATTCTAGCTTGTTTTATTCCATGTTATATAGCTACTTTTATTTACTTTATCTGAAGTTAAATGAATTCACAACCAAGTACAACATCACTCCTCAAGTCTAAGAAAGCTTTAATGGATCAACGCAGGATAAAACCTGGTATTTGATGTTTTTAGTCATTTATGCTCTGGTGCTAAGCTAGCGTGGTCCAAGACAGAAACTTGAACAGGAAATAACCCTCAATGTTGAAGTTCTGACTTTGAAATCTGACGTTCTTTACCAAACCACACCTTAAAATCCAACATGGCTGCCTCTTCCGTTAAAACAATGGTTCAACGCACTGAACACATCAGTCACACACAACTGTTGTTGCGTGGCACATTCCCACTGATTTAAGTGACGTGTGACAAAAACACAGTTAGGTTAGGAGTTATGTCATTCCCAGGAATAAATATTCAATTTAATACTAGGAAGTTCCTGGAAAAACGTTGACGGGGACTGCCAGGCTGCTGCCAATTTAAAAATTTGATTTGACAGTACTACACACACAAAAATGCTGGGTTATTTTCATAACCCATCTTCTGGGTAAGAGCTGTTGGGTCACACGTTGGGTTAGTTTGACCAAATGTTGGTTCAAAAGTCACGAGTCAGGGGTTGAGTCAGCGACACGCTCTTTTTAAATGAACTCCACAGCTTGACTAATTCTGTTGGGTTACACGTTGGGTAACTTTGACCCAACTGGTTGAGTTAAAGCAGTCCTTCTCAAATAGTGGGGCGCGTCCCCCTGGGGGGCCCGGGGCAATGCCAGGGGGCGCGTGTGACCCTAGAAAACATACTTTTTTGCTGCAGGGAGTAGTTTTTTTTTTTCACCCTTCTCATTTTGTCACGTGCGTTCCTAATAATAAAGTTATGAACAAATATGGCCGCCCTGTGGTTTTGTCCTCCGTCCTCCGCTGCTGTTTTTGTGTCCACGCGCTCTGGACGTCACAGCGTGCAACAAACAGTAAACTCAAGCGAGAGCGGCACGTGCCCCCTCCTTCCTCTTCTGCGTGGACAAAATGTTTTAGTTTTATCGATGAGTTTGTTAAAGCACAATTTATAGAAGTAATGTTTAATAAATGTTAGGACTCCATTCTTTCACCTCCTCAGTTAAGCTGCTGGTTTGATGAGGATCTGGACGCTTGTCACCCACAGCACGCAGGGGGGGGGGCACGAAATGTTTACTTCTTTCTTGGGGGGGCATAACAGAAAATAATTGAGAAGCACTGAATTAAAGGAAAAACGTCTCCTGATTTTCATTTTTTGAACATTTTTATTTGATTCAAACAAAGAAAAGCAGAGAGATTATTTTAATTAAGGCCAGAAAATCTTGTGACAGTTGACCAACAATGTAGTTGTCTATAAAACCAAACCTTGTCTCATTTTTTAAATAGTTTTTATGATTTTCAGACTAGTTTTATCTTTTGCTCTGAGACAGTAATTCAAAGGCTGAACTCAGAGAAACTGATAAGGATCAGTCCTTGACTGTAAAATGTTTCAGTTTGATTCTGGACTTCAGATTCAAGTGCAGCGCTCGTGGTGTTCTGGTGTTTCATGACGTCGTTCTGAGCTGCTGACAGGTGTGAAGGCCTCAGGTGGGTCTCATGCAGGCTGTCCTCTCGTCCAGGTGGCTCTCCGGAGGCAGCAGGCCCAGGAGGAGGAGCTGGGGATCTGCAGCCCCGTGGCCTTTTCGGCTCCAGACGTGATGATCAAGAATGAAATGGGAGCGGACCTGTTCTCTGTGGAGGGACGCTCCGGCTCTCCCACCAGCTTCCCCTCCTCCTCTCTACCTGTGGCAGGTAAAAACCTGAGCGTTCTTTTTAATCCACCGCCTGCCCTCATGTGCCTTGAAATCCCCACACCTTATTTCTCTCCTGTTTACACCTTTCCTTAAATATATCCATTTTTAGGTTAAAAAAATCTTCATCTTAAGACGTCCAAATCGTTTTCAGTTTCGATGCTAGCTCATTCATGCTGTGTAGAGTTGTATTATTCCATCTTTGATAAATGTTGCACACCCTCCTCCACTACTTCCAGTACTTCAGTCTTTACTTTACTGTATCCATGAATTTAAAATCTAAAAGGGGGTTTCACCAGGTACACAGATTCTGTCTGGAACTATTTCTAACTCATATATGTATTTTTAAGTTTTTGTCCATTATCTATCAAACTCCTTGCATTCCACTGAAGTATATGAAACACCGTTTTTATTCCTTGCCTTGTCCATTTCCTGTAGTTTCAGCTGAAGTTGACAGAGTGGGTCTGGTCTGCTTGAATTTCCTTCATATCCAGAAACTTCATTACTTTTTATTCTTGTTGCTTCTGTCACTTTCCCTCCTTTGTGTTTAGTTTCCTTGTTCTCATTTCTACTGGAACAGGTCTATCTCTAATCTTGCATTTATTTCTAAACTATTAGAGAAGCTTGTCTACAAGCAGCTGTTACTATTTTTAGAGGACAATGGTGTCACTGAGCCGTTTCAGTCTGGGTTTAAAGCCCGCCACAGCACAGAGAGTGCACTTTTGAGGGTTTCCAATGATATATTCTGTCAACAGGTTCAGGAAAGTTTGTTGTTTTAGTGCTCTTAGATTTGTCTGCTGCATTTGACGCTGTTGATCACAGGATTTTAATCTCTCGTCTTGAGCACTGTGTGGGCATCAGGGGTGTCGCCCTCAATAGGTTTCGGTCGTATTTAACCAATAGGAGTTTTTGCATAAAAATGGACAATTTTATATCTTCCCCTGCTCCTCTTCCACATGGTGTCCTCCAGGGCTCAATCCTTGGCCCTCTTTTATTTGCCCTTTACTTACTCCCTCTCGGCTCTATTTTCAGGAAAAATAGCATTTCATTTCACTTCTATGCTGATGATTGCCAGATCTATTTTCCCAAGGCACAGAACAACACAGTTCAACAACTTACACACTGCCTTAATGATGTCAAGGCATGGCTTTCTCTTAACTTCCTTAGTCTAAATGAGAACAAGACTGAAGTTATGATGCTTGGACCGAGTTGCTCTCCCGCTCCCAGCATAGCTCTAGGCTCACTGTCATTTTCTTTCAGGGACTGTGTCACCAATCTGGGGGTGAAGTTTGAGTCTGATTTTAAATTTGAAAAACAGATCAGCAGTGTTGTTCAGATGAGTTTTTATCAACTCCGCCAAATAGCAAAAGTGAAACCAAGACCTGACTTGTAGAAATTAATCCATGCTCTTATCACAGCTCGTCTTACTGTAATGCGCTGTATGCAGGCATTAGCCAGAGCCCGTCTGCAGCTTGTGCAGAACTCTGCTGCTCGCCTGTAAACTCAGGCCCGTAGGCGCGAGCGTATCACTCCCACCCTGGCGTCCCTTCATTGGCTCCCAGTGCACCACAGAATTCATTTGAAGCTTTTGCTGTTTGTTTTCAAATGCTCGAACAACCTTGCCCCACCACATCTGTCTGAGCTGCTTCAGCCTTACTGTCCACCCCGATCCCTACGATCAGCTGATCAGCTGCTGCTGACAGTCCCTAAAGGCTGAAGCTCAGAGGTGACCGAGCGTTTGCTGTTGCTGCTCCCAGGTTGTGGAACAACTTACCCTTGAGGGTCAGACAGACCTCCTCTGTTCCTGTTTTTAAATCTCTTTTAAAACACACTTTTATTCTTTGGCTTTTAACACGTGATCTTATCTTTTATGGCATCTTAACACACCTGCCATGAAACTGGTATGTGCATGCTTCTTTGTGTATTCTTTGAATGTTGTTATTGTCTTAATTTGTCTTTTTGTCTTGTTGTGCAGCACTTTGGCTACATATGTGTTATAGAAATAAAGTTGATTGATTGGAACACCTGGAATTACTCCTCTCAACCTGCTTAAAGAACCCAGAGTGAAAACTTTAACCCTTTCTCCCACTAGAGTGGTCATTTTTAAGATTTTGTCCTGCTGTTTGTGTAACTGCCTGAATAAGAATTATTCTCTTGTACTTTATTTTCCCAGTTTCTTCCTCAGTTGCTCTGGTTAATTTAATCAGATGGAAATATTTTCCCTCTTGTTTAAATTCCACCGTTCATCTTCCCTGATCAACTCCACCTGAGTTTGACTTCTCGGACTTGTATTTGTTTTTTTCTTGTGTCTCTTGATTCACGTTCTTCTGACCAGCTATTGGGGGTAGAGGCAGGGCAGCCGACTCACGATCCGAAAGTCACAGACTCAATTCCCACAAGTCGTGGTGTCCCTGAGCAAGACACCCAATCCCTAATTGCTCCCTGGGCTCCTACATAGCTGCCCGCTGCTCCACCTGCGTGTATCCCCCAGGTGCGATGGGTTAAATGCAGAGAACTAATTTCATCTTTGTATGGAAACGTACATGATGACAACACACAGCACTTATTATTCTCTTTCTTTATCTACTTTTAGGACGTGTGTGAAAATCTGATGATGTTTTAGATCATATTTATGCAGAAATATAGAAAATTATAAAGAGTTCACAAACTTTCAAGTGTAACAGTTAGTTTTACTAAAAACATAATTAAAGCAGAAGTATAGAGGTCTCTGTTTTAATAAATACAGTTATATGTCCAACAAAGTGACAGCTGGATTTGAACACCAGTGACCCCCGTGACCTGAAAAAGAAGAATCAGGTAAAGATGATGGATGAAATTAACTTTATTTAAAAATGGAATAATTGACTTTTTCCACAGATACAGCCACACTAAGTGTTGTGTTTTGATTTTATGAGCTTAAAATACTTTTCTCCTTTTTTTCACAAGTATTTATGTTTTTTTTGTCCAAACATACAAAAATACCAATTATTGTCCGAGTTTATCATAAATTCAGAATTACATAATGTAATAAGCAAGTGTTGATGTCATGTTTTGTGGCTCTGGACACATTTTATTTAACATGTCTCTTTGGATTGTAGAGGCTGAATAAATTACATGTAATTAATATTAATACCTCATTATAACACCAGCTAGAAGATAATGAAACATAATGAAACATAATGAAACAAAATGAAACATAATAAAAGATAAGACTTTATTGTCGTGAAGGAAATGCAGAAGTTGCCTGTTGCTTCAGACCACACAACAATAAGAAACAGTGGAGATACAGTTCAACACAAACTGCAGGGAGGCAGAAGTCATCAGGAAGAAGGTTTAATAAAAACTCAGTTAACTGAATTTAGTTAAACCATCGCCATGGTAACAGACTCTGAAGTCAACCTGCTCTCTTGTTAGGTTAGTCTCCTGAGCGAGGCGAGCACACCAGGGTGATTCTTGAACTTAAAGAGGCCATGAGGGAGATAAAAGCTCTGAACGTCTGTCAAGCAGCCGGCCTTCTGGAGCTGATGGTGGCAGGAAACGCAGCATGTGGAGTCTGCACGCGATGAAGGTCAAGGCCGCCATCTCAGGCCGGTTCTGGTGTGGAAGATGAAATCAGCGCTGGCAGCGGAGACAGTTAACCACGGTGGAAAAAGGAGGCGAGCACTCCTCGACAACGTGATGACAGGACTGGCCCTAAAGCAGGAATGCCATTATCTTTGTCTTTTCGTGGCGCACAGCGTCTTCATTGTGTGAGACGCAGAGATCAGGCTCTGCCCGAGAAGAATGTGGCCTTGCTGATAAGAAACGTACAACTGCTACAGAGTAATTATGTTGTACAGTTTCCACCCTCCTGTCTGCATCCATGCTCATCCATGTTGTGACGGAAACGGTTTCCCATCTTCCTGCTTAACTGCAGATATCACCAGCAGGTGGCGCTGTTCACAACAATTTAACCTGGGTTAGTCTCAGTTTTTATTAATTACACCTGAATTAGTCTTCATTTTGCCAAATTTAACCTAGGATAGTTTTAGTTTGTACTCATTTAACCTGGGT
>NC_056505.1:3964780-3971340 GCF_014905685.2 Nematolebias whitei
GAATTAGTCTACATTTTGACAAATTTAACCTAGGTTAGTTTTAGTTTATACTCACTTAACCTGGGTTAGTCTCAGTTTTTATTAATTGAAACTGGATTGTCTTAGTTTTTATTAATTAAACCTGAATTAGTCTACATTTTGACCAATTAAACCCAAAATAGTCTTCATTTTGACTAATTTAATTTAGGTTAGTTTTAGTTTTTACTCATTTAACATGGGTTAGTCTCAGCTTTTATTAATTAAACCTATATTAGTCTTAGTTTTTATTCATTAAACCTTAATTAGTCTACATTTTTATTAATTAAACGTGGAATAGTCTACATTTTGACTAATTTAATTTAGGTTAGTTTTAGTTTTTACTCATTTAACCTGGGTTAGTCTCAGTTTTTATTAATTAAAACTGAATTAGTCTTAGTTTTTATTCATTAAACCTTAATTAGTCTACATTTTGACTAATTAAACCTGGAATACTCTACATTTTGAGTAATTTAAGCTAGGTTAGTTATAGTTTTTACTCATTTAACCTGGGTTATTCTCAGTTTTTATTAATTAAATGTGGAATAGTCTACATTATGCCTAATATAACTTAGGTTAGTTTAAGTTTTTACTCATTTTACCTGGGTTAGTCTCCGTTTTTATTAATTAAATGTGGAATAGTCTACATTATGACTAATATAACTTAGGTTAGTTTAAGTTTTTACTCATTTTACCTGGGTTAGTCTCCGTTTTTATTAATTAAACATGGATTAGTCTCAGTTATTAATAATTAAACCTGAATTAGTCTACATTTTGGCTAATTAAACCTGGATTAGTCTCAATTTTTATTAATTAAACCTGAATTAGTCTACATTTTGACAAATTCAACTTTGGTTAGTCTTAGTTTTGACTCATTTAACCTGGGTTGGTCTCAGTTTTCATTAATTAAATCTGGATTAGTCTCAGTTAATAATTGAATCTGTATTAGTGTACATTTTAGCTAGTTTAACCTGGGTTTGGCCGTTATACCCTGAACATCCTGCACATATTCACAGGCAGACCTTCTTACCAAAGATGTTCCTCAAGTTTGGTAGATTAGGTTCTACTAAAGTAAAACCAAACCCCACAGTGAGGCGTCTCACATGAGGATCTGAGATCTGACTGGACCAGGACAGGACTTTATAAATAAAGTTTTATTTTCTAAAATCATTGTTTGATTTGAAAGCCTCTCCTGGTTCCATCATACAGACTTCCTCCTCTGACTTTGGTCCTTCTTCTTCTTCAGGAAGTCGCTCTTCATCCTCCCCCAGCCAATCAGCTGCTGCCAGGCCAAATGCTGACGGAGCGTCTGACCTGCTGCTGGAAAACTCTTATTACAACTTCTACCAGCCATCACTCTACCCCACCTACTACGGGAACTTCTACAACTACCAGCAGTACCAGGTAACCCAGACTAACCAGTACTAGATAACCACACTAGCTAGTTAAATTGCAGGTAATAATGTCCTGAGAGCGCACGTTGTAGCTGCACTCATGTAGGAGGAGATGTATGAAGGCCACAGACCAAGAAATGATTTAAAGATGAAAATGTACCAGTGGGAGAGTCTGTGTGAAGTTAATGGTGACCAGTTAACCTGCGAATACAGGGTGCAGTGGTGGGTACGGTAGTTACAGCCAGTTATTAATCTTGATAGACAGCATCCAACATCTGCAGCATCCAACATCTGCAGGGTTCTTGTAGGAGCGTTCATGTAAATAATGTCACTGTAATCAGTGGAGGGAAGGAAAGTCACAGATACAAGGAGTTTCCTAACATTCAGAGTTAGACAGGATCTGTTTCTGGAAAAGAAGCCCAGTTTAACTTTCAGTTTTCTTACCAAGTTTTCCACATGGAGCTTAAAAGAGAGAACAGCAGCAACATGACACAGATCAGCAGCAACATGAAACAGATCAGCAGCAACTTGATGTGATTTTTTTCACAGTGATTATTCTAGTTAGAGATTCATGAGTCTAACAGCCTCAGGGTAGAAGCTGTTCCTCAGTCTAGTGGTTCTACACTTAATGCTCCTCAACCTCCTCCCTGAGGGGAGTGGGGCTAAAAGTGTATGTGCTGGGTGAGTGGTGTCCTTCATGATGCAGGTGGCCCTCTTCCTGCATCTGGAGGTGTAGATGTCTGTGATGGTGTATGCATTCCTGGATGGTGTCAACATGTTCCACCCACGTGTTGATGTTGATGGTACCGGGAGTTGAACCTGCGACTTAAACTTAAACCTTTCTATGTATCTTATACTTAGAGTGTGAAGCGGGTGGGTCCTAAGACTGAACCTTGTGGTACATTGTTGTTATAGTACCTTGTGCATTCTACTAACGAATACCAGATACCCGCCCATTAACCAATACCGGGTACCCCAGACTAAACAGTACCTGATACCCTAGATACACCACACTAATCAGTACCAGGTGTCTCACATTACCCAGTACCTTGTGTATTCTACTAACCAGTACCAGGTACTCCCACATTAACCAGTACCAGGTTATCTACGCTAATTACTACCAGTTATCTCCTACCAACCAGTACCAGGTAATCCATACTAACCAGTTCCAGGTGCTACCCACTTACCTGTCCCTGGTAACCCTCACTTACCAGTACCAGGGTCCCCCAAATAACTAGTACTAGGTAATCCCCACCAACCAGTACCAATTAATTCATACTAAACAGTACCTGGTACCCCAGACTGAACAGTACCAGGTAACCCACGCTAACCAGTACCAGGTGCTCCCCACTTACAAGTCCCTGATACCCTCACTTACCAGTACCAGGGATCTTCTACTAACCAATACCAGATCACCCCCATTAACCAGCACCAGGTAACCCAACAACAATTTCTCCTGAAATAGTTGCAGAGTCATCGTAGCGTCTCATTTCATCTCATCTCGTCTCATCTTGTCTCATCTTGTCTCAGCTTGTCTCATCTTATCTCATCTCATCTTGTCTCATCTAGTCTCACCTTGTCTCATCTCATCTCATCTTGTCTCATCTCATCTTGTCTAATCTCATCTCATCTTGTCTAATCTCATCTCATCTAGTCTCATTTCATCTTGTCTAATCTCATCTCGTCTCATCTCATCTCATCTCATCTCATCTTGTCTCATCTCATGTCTCATCTTATATCATCTTGTCTCATCTCATCTCATGTCTCATCTCATCTCATCTCGTCTCATCTTGTCTCATCTCATCTTGTCTCATCCCATGTCTCATCTCATCTCATCTTGTCTCATCTCATCTCATCTCATCTTGTCTCATCTTGTCTCAGTCTCCTCTGACAAGAGACATCAGAGTCAGTGTCCACACTGGTCATAAATTATAATTAAACTGGTCCAGATCTGCCCGTCTTCATTTATAAAGTGGACTCCAGCAGCTCCAAACGGTGGAGGTGTGTATAAAATAAATGAGTGTTAGCGAGCCGTGCACACACAGATCTGGGGTCAGCTGGACCGAACCCTCAGCAGCAGTTGAACCTTCAGAGCTGTCACCTCCAGTCAAAAGCAGATTGTTGGTCTCCACATGAAGAAGGTTTGGTAAAAACAACGCGTCAAACAGCTGAAGAGGACTCAGTTTGAACTCATGGGTTGGTTTAATAATGACACGCTCCTTCTCGAGTCTAGAGGTGGAGACAGCTGCTCGTGCTACAGGTTCATCGTGGAGTCATTTTTATTCCAGGTGGATGATTGCTCGCCGTCAGGTTTCCTGCAGCCGTCTGTGTGTCGAAGCAGATGAGCTCCTGCATGAAGCAGATTGGATCTATAACTCTGCAGAGATGTGTGGTGGTTTGTTTTCTTTATGAAGAAGCCTTCTCCACCTCCCTCGGTGGTAACATGTCGTTTCGGGGTCAGTGCCTCTGCTAACCTGCAGGCCCACGGCGGAGGCTGAATTGCAAAGGTTAATGGGATTGTCTGTCGGCGGCAGAACAAACGGCTCCGCCTCGGCGCTCCGGGAGGAAAGTGAGCGCATTAATGCTAATCAGTTAGCGCTCTTTAGCATAATTTAGCCATCTTCATTTGTGATTTATGATTTTTTTTCAGCCAGGGTGTCAGGCGGAGGAGACGACGTGCTACGCTTCTTTAAATTTAGAGGCCACTTTTTGTATTGTTTAGTAAACTAATATACATTTTATAACAGCATGAGCTGAAATATTTGGTTAAAACGGGCAGGGGTAATTCTGATTTGGTCCATGTGTCGCCTTCATCTGTCCTAAACATTCATAATTTATTGGACCATTCTTCAGCTATGGTGCCTCGTGGACTCAGAGTTCATCCTTCAGGAACTGAATCAGATTGTGCCTCTGCTCAAAGCGACAGATCCTGCACGATGGGATGTTTTTCTTGGTGACTTTTCACTCGTCGGAATGTTTATGAAGCATTCTCATGGTTGTTTTTTTCTTCCGTACGTTTTTCTGCATCTTTCTCGTCCCACAGTTTTCATCTGTTTCAACAAATCATGAATCAAAACGTTCGGCTCTTTCAGGACAATCCTGCTGTGACTTTTAGTTTTGGTGCAACTTTGGTTTTTTGAAATATTTAGTCTTTTCTGACATTTTGTTCTCACAGAAAATTAATTGAGCTCATTTTACATCTTTAGACGTGTTTACAACCTTTTACTGCTCCTTTCATATTTTGTTCTGCTTCAGCTTCTTTCAGCTTCCTTCTGCAAACTGTAACTTTTTGCAGCAACTTTTAGCAAATTTCAGCTGTTTTCCGCTCCTTTCAGATTCTTTCTACAACATTTTTGTGCTTTTTCTAACTTCTTTCTGCTAATTTCAGCTTGTTATGCTCCTTTCAGCTTATATTTCAGCTACTATTTAGCTGTTTCATGCTAAGTATAGCCTTTTCAGCTAATTCCACACATTTTGCACTCATTTCAACTTTTTTCAGTCTAATTGTCGGGCGGCTGTGGCTGAGTGGTTAGAGCAGTTGTCCTCCAATGCTAGAGTTGGGGGTTCGATTCCACCAGCAGCACATGCCGAAGTGTCCTTGGGCCAGACAATGAACCCCACATTGCCTCCGATGTGTCAGTGTATGAATGTGATAAAGCTCTGATTATAGATCTAGTATAGAGCTGTATGAACAGGTAAATGAGATTGTTGTAAAGAGCTTTGAGTGTCTTGATTAGATAGAAAGGAGCTGTATAGGTACAGTCCACTTTACACTTTAATTCATCAAAAATGTTGTCTCGACTTCCTTCTGGTAATTTTAAGATTCTTTCTGCTTTTTTAGCTACTTTTAAGCTGTTTTTTGTGTGTGCTCATTTCTGCTTCTTCCAGCCTAATTAGGAAAACATGACTTCTTTCTGCTTTCTTCTGCTAATTTAAGCTTGTTCAGCTACCTTTTTAGCATTTGTTTGTTAATTTCAGCTGTTTTCAGATAAATTCAAGTTTTTTGTGCTAATTTCTTCTACTTTCAGAATAATTAAATTGTTTCTGTTAATTGCAGCTTGTTATGCTCTTTTCAGCTCTTTTCTGCTAATTTCAGTTATTTCAACTACTATTTAGCTGTTTTTCTGGTAAAATTAGTTTTTGAACTAATTGCACATTTTTAGCTCATTTCTACTCTCTCCACTTCCTTCTGGTAATTTAGGCTTCTTTCTGCCTTTACAGCTACTTTTCATATTTGGCTAATTTCAGCTTTTTTTTAAGCTAATTTCCTAATTTGTGTGCTCATTTCTGCTTATTTAAACCTAATTCAGCAAATATGTGTTCTTTCTGCTTTCTTCTGCTAATTTGGCTTGCTCTTCCATTTCAACATGTTTTTAGCTCATTGCAACTGTTTTTCAGCAAGTTCTTCTGCAATCAGCATCCACGCTGCATTTTGTCAGGAAGTGCAGTTTCTCTAGTTACATTAGTTTCTGAAGGTGGAACTCGTTGTAACATCTGATCTAAGAGCAGTTTTTATTGCTCCAACTAAGATCTGTTTTTCTTCCAGCACATAATCCAGTTTTTGTTCTATTTCAACAAGTCATAAATCAAAACGTTCGGCTCATTCAGGACATTCCTGCTGTGACTTGTGGTGTTGGTGCTCTTTTTATTTTTTGAAATATTTAGCTTTGTCAGCCATGTTTTTCTCACTGAAAATGAATGGAGCTCTCCATTAAAACCTTTTTCTGCTCATTTCAGCCGTTTCAACTTATTTGTGTGAATTTCAGCTTCTTTCTGTTAATTTTAGCCTTTTTTCAGCTATTCTCAGCCATATTCCACCTTTTGAGTCTTTTGAATAATTCCAAATGTATGCCTTTTTCAGCCTCTTTCTGCTAATTTCATTTTTTTTTAGCATTTCCAGCTACATTTTTGTTAATTTACACTTATTTAAATTAATTAAATTAGTTAAATTAATCCTTTTGCTAATTTCAGATTATTTTTGTAATCAATTCAGCCTCTCTCTGTGCCTTTTTCAGCTTATTCTGCTCATTTCTGCTACATTTTGGCTCTGTTCAGCTTTTTCTACACATTTCGGCCGTTTTTCTTCTGCTTTTATTTTCCTGCTTTCGGTAAAGGTCAGCTGTTCGGTAAAGGTCAGCTGTTCGGTAAACG
>NC_056505.1:3971350-3978557 GCF_014905685.2 Nematolebias whitei
TGTTCGGTAAAGGTCAGCTGTTCGGTAAACGTCAGCTGTTCGGTAAACGTCAGCTGTTCGGTGCAACGGTTTAAAGATTTTCAGCAGGTTTCAGCAACAAGCGTTCACGCTACAGGAAACGACATTTCTCTAGTTTGGCTTGGTGTCGCCTGAACATTGTTCTAGGAGGAAGCGTGCTATGGTCCGTCCTCTTTAAAGCTCGATCCAGCTGATCCAGTGCTGGGTTTTGAACCGGGCCCTTCAGGTTCTGAGTGGACCCGTTTGTATCAGAGAGAGGAAACAACATGGCTGTTATCAGTGTGAGGCCATCTCCCTCCTCGTCTCCTCTCGTGGTGCTTGGCTGCCATGCAGGTGGAGCAGGACAGCATAAGGGTGGTGTCTCATGGACTTCCAGACAGGAGATGGTGCCAGATAAGAGCCAGGCGCTGTCAGGGGGTGTGGGCCCCCCAGGAGTCCGTCAGGGACTTTATGTTACAGCTGCAGCAGAAGGAACCTCTGCTGCGTGTGATCTGAGCTGTAGATGAAGTTCCTGCTCACAAAACGCCTCCTCACCTCCGACTAAATGAAACGTCCTCAGAGCCTTAAAATCCTCCGTGAAATGTTTTTATCGAGCGATCTACGAATGTGAGAACAAAGAGCGAGTTTCTGGGTTTATCTCAGCAGAGCTGTATTTTAATCCAGGTTATATCTGACGGAACAGACGGGTTCAATCTGTGTTTACACGAGCACAAGTGCCTCTTTCAGCCAGCTAGCTGTTTTCAGGCCCGCATCGCAGATCCATTATCTGCAGATCAGCTGTGGTCCAAACAGGTGGACTCCTTTCTTTGGCTTAATGTTCTTAATGTTCTTAATGTTCTTAATGTTCTCTGCCCTGATCTGCAGGGATTATCTCAGCCGTGATGTCAAAAAAACCACAACAAATCTCACAGAAAGACTGAAAGTGACGGGAGCTGCTCCGTGTCTGACGTTCACCGCAGCCTGGAGGTTTATCAAAGCTTCAGTTTGGAACTTACAGCTTAAATAATAAGATTAATAATATTATTATTATTAATAATAAACTTATTAATTCCTTTTCGTCAGTTCAGAATAAAGGGACGAGACAGCCCCTGGTTTACTCCAGAGCTAGCTGACCTCCTGCACAGGAGAGATCATCTTTGGGCTGCAGCGAGAAAATCTGACTCAGACACTGATTGGTTGAGTTTTCGACAGATGAGGAATAAATGCACAACTGCTGTCAAAGCAGCAAAACGAAACTATTTCTTATCTCAGACCTCCAAAAATCTAAATGACCCTAACAGATTCTGGAAAACAATTAAATCTCTCTCAGGCACCCCCCAATCATCTGACCTCCCATCACAACTTCTCGTTAACTCTGTTCCTGTGTCAAATAAGCACGAGATCCTGAACTGTCTCAACAAACATTTTGTTGCTTCTGGTTCTTTATTTGACACAGTTACTAATGGAAGATCAGCCACTTCCCTTAATAACCAAACTTCTACAAATCAAATCCCTCCTACAAGTCAATCCTCAGTTAATCACAGCTTCTCTTTTTCTCCATTCTCAGTCAGTGAGGTCAATAAACTGTTAAAAGATCTTGATCCTAAAAAATCTGCAGGTCCAGATGAACTTCCACCTTATTTCTTAAGGCTGGCTGCTCATATCATCACAGTCCCTGTGACCCACATCTTCAATCTCTCCATAAGACAAAACTCCATCCCAGACACTTGGAAAACAGCCTTTGTTCTTCCTTTGCTGAAGGGAGGTGACCCCACCTCACTGAACAACTATCGACCAATCTCTAAACTCTGCATTTTAGCCAAGGTTCTAGAAAAACTGATAAACTCTCAAATCAAAAATTACCTGGACTCATTTAACATCTTACCTCCACATCAATCTGGTTTCAGGAAACAACACAGCACAACCACTGCTTCACTGAAGGTTCTTAATGACGTTGTTGAAGCACTGGATGCTAAAGATTATTGTGCTGCACTTTTCTTAGACCTGTCTAAAGCTTTTGACACTGTGGATCAGAACATCTTGTGTCATAAACTCTCAGAAATCGGTTTCTCAGATCACACCATTGGTTGGTTCTCTAACTATCTTTCAGACCGGAGGCAATGTGTTCAACATAATGGTACTTCCTCCAGTTATTTAACAGTCAACAATGGTGTACCACAAGGCTCAGTCTTAGGACCCACCCTCTTTACAATCTACATACATAATGTAGGTAAAACCATCCCTGATGCATCCATACATTTCTATGCTGATGACACAGTTGTTTATTGTCGAGCTAAAACTGTTGCTAAGGCTTTTCAGCTTCTGAAATCTGCATTTAACTACATCCAGACTGATTTGTTTCACCTCAAACTTGTCCTAAATGCCGAAAAAACCAAAGGGATGCTTTTTTCAAATAGGAAGTTGGTCCCAGCAGTTCTTCCTCCGATTTTATCCTCAAATGGTGTCCCCATTGAGTTTGTTGATTCCTATAAATATTTGGGTATCTTGGTCGACTCACATCTTTCTTTTAAGCTCCATGTGGAAAACTTGGTAAAGAAACTGAAAATTAAACTGGGTTTCTTTTTCAGAAACAGATCCTGTCTAACCCTGAATGCTAGAAAACGCCTTGTATCTGTGACTTTCCTTCCCTCAATTGATTTTGGTGATATTATTTACATGAACGCTCCTACAAGAACCCTGCAGATGTTGGATGCTGTCTATCATGGTGCACTAAGATTCATAACTGGCTGTGATTATCGTACCCACCACTGCACCCTGTATTCATTGGTTAACTGGACATCATTAACTTCACGCAGACTCTCCCACTGGTACATTTTCATCTTTAAATCACTTCTTGGTCTGCTGCCTTCATACATCTCCTCCTACATGTCTCTGCGTGAGTGCAGCTACGGAGTGCGCTCTCAGGACATTATTACCTGCAGTGTTCCCTCAGTGAGGACTGAACTAGGCAAAAGGGCCTTCTCCTACTCCGCTCCTGTTTCCTGGAATATCTTACAAAAAGAATTGAAGCTCTCGACCTTGACCACTCTAAGTGGCTTTAAGAATCTGTTGGACTCCTGGCAGGGTCCAATGCTGACATGTTCCTGTTTTTAGTTTTATACATTTGTCTTGGAATCTAGCTGTTTTTTTGGTTTTGTTACCTTTTTCCTTTTAGCCATCCTATTTGTTAAAAAAAAAAAAAGAAAAAAAAAAAAAAAAAAAAAACGGTATTATGAGTTTTTATAACTGCTTATTGTTGTTGCTGTTGTCCATTGTTGTCATCTTTCTTTGTTGAAATCAGGTCTCTCTTGTAAATGAGTCCTCGAGGCTCAATGGGATTTACCTGTATAAATAAAGGTTGATTGATTGATAATAATTAATAAGAGGCACCAAACACAGGCTGTAGAATCAGGAACTGCTCAATATCTGCATGAAGTGTTGGTAAGTTATGAGGTTTAATCCACATTTATACTTTACACGATGGTTCAAGGTATCCTGATGCTGCTCAATAATCCAGGTAGACAAATCTAAAAAAGTTCAATCTGATCCTCTGGACATATAAAAAAATAAAATAAAATTGTAGAAACGTTTCGTCTTTCATCCGAAGACTGAGGAAGTCTTTCGGATGAAAGACGAAACGTTTCTACAAACGTTGAGGCTAACAACCAGCTAAATATTACTAGCATCAGCTGCCAGACTCAGAGAGGAAGTCACGCAGGTTCAAAGGTCAAGTTTCTTTATTGTCATTCACATCACATGTGGTACATGAGGTGGAACAAAACTGTGTACACAAAGTCCCAGTTACCGTATTTTTCAGACTATAAGTTGCACTTAAAATCTTTAATCTTCTCAAAAATCAACAGTGAGCCTTATAATCAGCTGCGACTTATTAATTCCAGTTGTGCTCACTGACCTCAAACTGATTTATGTGGTTATTGTGAATAAGTTGAATAAAGTTTGACTGTTTTGTTTTGCTTAATGCGCCTTATAGTCCAAAAAATACAGTACACTCAAAAATAGCAAAAATATAAAGTATAAAAAGAAACGGTATTTAAGGATCTAAGATATAAATTAAGATATACGCTAAACGATCTCAAATAAACAACACGCTAAACACTAATGATGTACAATATTAAGGTGTATTAAACAGCAGCCCGAACATGAGTCTGTTGTGAGCAGACGGGTATGAACACAGCAGCATAAAGGCAAGAGATCAGCAGCATGGATAATCAGCAGCACAAAGTCACATATCACCAATTCAAGTGGCATTATAGTCCCCCCCCCCACACACACACACACAAGTGATTAAAGTACAAACAGTGTTGCAACTTTGTCGTTATGTTTAGTGTTTTCAGACCTTTCTACCACTCGTTTCTTTTAAAGCCACGAATTGTGCAACATTTTCAGGAGTTCCAACAAAGTTGAGTCAGGTCCTCTGGACGGTTTCTTCTTGTCGAGACGTTTCGTCCTTCGTCCAAAAGGCTTCATCAGTCCAGGGAGCCACAACAAACTCAGTCTTATAAATAGCACCTTCACAGAGTGGGTCAACCAGTCGGTGCTCTGGTGGTTTCTGGAGCTCGCCCTCTCCCTCGGAGGCTCCTCTGAGGCAGCCATGGATGAAGTGGTTCAAAACATCAAAGCTCAATAATCCAGGTAAAACTTCAGCAGGCTCCAGAAACCATGTTTGACCACTATTTATAAGACTGAGTTTGTTGTGGCTCCCTGGACTGAAGAAGTCTTTTGGATGAAAGACGAAACATCTCAGAGGAGCTGACTTAACTTTGCTGGATTTTTGACCTGGATTACTGAGCATGAACGTTGATATTCTCAGGAGTTAGTGGAGCCTCGTTCTCCCTCTTCTCAGCGAGCAGCTGGATTGAACCACTGATCACCACTAAACGATAAAATATTTATACGGACTCAAACTGAAACTTGAAGCGTGTTGTTCCGCGACCCCGGCGGTGAAACCCTCAGTAAACTGGAATAAAAACTTGTTTGTGAGCAACTTTCCCAGTTTGCCAGTCTTACTGCTGTGGGAACCATAAGCACTCTCAGGACTGGGCTGTATTTTTCACAGCCCAATCCAGGAGTTGAGTGTAGCTTAAATAACGGTTTATAAAGCTGTCGCCGAGCTGATGGTGTGGACAATACGGCTGACAGATTACAGGCTGACAGAAATCAAATTCCATAAAAATGAAATTGAAAACCCTGAGTGAGGCGGCCTCGGTGCCGACTCCTTCTGAAAGTTCCCGAGGAGACGCTCCGGCACGGACACAGCCCGAGCGTTGCCTCGGAACCCTCGGGAGGTCGAAGAGCACGAGCGGGTCGGACAACGACGACGTTCGCGTCAAACGTGGACACGTCACAAGAAATGAACTCGTAAAGCGTCAAAGTGATGTCTGATCTTTGGTGCACGTGGATATTTTTATAAACAGAAACAGGCCGAGCAGCAAATCTGACAGATCCTCTTCAACAGAAAACCAAAATAAAAATTCAAGGAGTTCAGCAAAACAAAAACATTTAAAACATTTTATCTCGTTAAAAATATAAAGATGAGCTTCTAAAACATGAAACCTCATTTGTTTAGTCAATTTTTTAAATATTTAGAACCCGTTCTTTGTTGACCCCACCCAGAAAAATCGTTTTTAAAACAGCTGATGGAGTTTTTGTTAATCCTGGAGATTATTTTAATTCTAAATTTGACTATTTCCAACATCAGAGAGCTCTGCTGATCTAAGGTTAGGAAATACGAACCTGTGGTTCAGGATCGAGATCTGAAAAAGTTAAACTTGAGTCCAAACTGAACCCAGAGATTTAAAAAACACATCAAACTGACGTCAGATTAAAATTGATTTAATCTAAAGATGGTTCCGCTTCTTAGTTTAAATATTTATACTGTGTTCCACTGGGAATAAAATCTGTCTTAATGAAGACAAATCATTCTTCCTCTTCTTTTTTGTTCTTCCTCCTCTTCTTCCTTCTGTTCTTCTTCTTGTTCTTGTTCTTCTTCCTCTCTGGCTGCTGTTCTTCCTCTTCTTGCTGCTGTTGTTCCTCTTCTTTTTTCTTCCTCTTCTTCTTATCATTATTTCTCTTCTTCTTACTGTTCATTCTCTTTGTCTTTCTGTTCCTCTTCCTTTTCTTCTCGCTGTTCTTTTTTCTTCCTCTTCTTTTTCTTATTCTTTGTCTCCCTCTTGCAGTTTATTTTTTATCTTCCTCTTCTTCTTCCAACTTGCTCCTCCTCTTCTTTTTTATTTTTATTCTTTGTTTCCTTCCTTTTCTTCTTTCGGTAGTTTCCCCTTCAGGAGTCTCTAGCGAGTCATCCTCCTCCGTCTCACTCTGTCCTCCGTCTCACTCTGTCCTCTGTCCTCACTCCATGTCCTCTCCATCTTCTTCCATGTATCACCTCTTTGCAGATGATGTAATCTGTCTTAATCTGACAGCAGTTCAACTTTTTCAGAGCTGTTTTTTTAAACAGATTTTGGCCCCTGCTCATATAAATGCTGTCGTTTTTCATTTGAAGCAGGTGCCTCATGGAGACGGACGCCTGTCTGGACACAACGTGTCCTCTCAGTACCGAATGCACTCGTACTACCCCGGAGCCCCCTACCTGAGCCAGGGCCTGGCCTCCCCCACCTGCGTGCCTCCCTTCTTCAGCCTGGACGACAACAACAGCTGCTCCGAGAGCCTGGCAACCTGTGAGCGACACAAAAACGCCCGACACACGCACTCATCAGGCCCCATAAAGTTTAATCCACACTCCATCCGAACTACATTAAAGGGAGAGATGCTCCCAGGTCCAGAGCGTCGTAAAGTCCGTCCCACTTCAACGGAACTTTACTGCAAACACGACACTTTCAGCTGTTTCATGGTTTTTAAGGCTGCCATGTAAAATCAACGAGTTTTCAAACTGCAGCATGTCTGCGTGAAGGATTACAGCGAGGGGGGCTCACAGAGAGGCTCCGCTTCTTCAGGGATTACAGCAGATTAGGAGTGGTGCGTAATCTGTGCAGGAGTCAAGAGTGCAGGTGACAGGAGAAGGAAAACCAATCTGAACATTCGGTTTCAACAAAATGAATAAATTCATAAAAATATGAGAAATTTATAAAGTTTCTGCTTCGTTTTTGTTTTGGTTCTTCCTTTAAAACTAAAGATAATGAGCTAAGCATCCAACATCCAACATCCATCTGTACATCCAACTGTACATCCATCT
>NC_056505.1:3978970-3981466 GCF_014905685.2 Nematolebias whitei
CTTATCTTATCTTATCTTATCTTATCTTATCTTATCTTATCTTATCTGATCTGATCTGATCTGATCTGATCTGATCTGATCTGATCTTAGATGAATGTAGGAAAAAATACTCTGTTTGTTCAGAAAGCATGGATTAGAGACTCTAACAAAACAAAAAAATCTCATAAAGTTCACAAAATGGTCAAAAACAAAAGTATAATGGATAAAAAGTCCCTGAAAAAGGTTTTAGTTCTAAGTTAAAACATTTAGTAAATCTAAAGTAGAAGCTCATAATTGAATTTTAGGACTCATTGTGTCTGAGAGATAAAATAAAAAACTCCAAATTATAAAGAAATCAACGCTTTGTTTTTATTCTGTCTGTTTCAACCCAGTATACATTTCTTTCCCAGACCAGTCCAGCTTTTACAGTTTGTAGCTTCTCCCCAGCAAAGCTAATATTAAACTGGCTTTTCTTTTTTCTTAGAAGAAAATGTAGTTTTCTTTGAGGAAGGCGAGCTAACGGTTTTATTGTGCATGTGATGAGTCGTCTTCAGACAAAGACGAGGAGCATCAGCAGTTCACCTTCAGTTTTCTTGTTTCAGTGACACCACCAGCATCACAAGCCTGAAGACCTCCATACTCCACTTGTTCCTGTTAGTTTATGACTTTCAGCTGTCCCTCTGCGGTGGGGGTCCCACGTCAGCCCCTCCATCATCAGTCTCCATGCTCCATTAAAACATGATAAGACTCTCAGCAGGTGGTCCCATGTTTGGTGTCTGCTGAGCCTCCAGCACGCAAAAAAACACCTAAATCACTTTTATTCTCGTTCTTAAAGAATTGAGTCTTATTGAAGCTTGATTTTTTTCTTGATTTTGTTAATTGCACTTAACTTTTTATTTTATTTTAAATTGGCCTGGATAGCCCCGCCCCTTGGCTTCAGCCCAGGATCCACCTCGTATTAACCCCTCGAGACCATTCATGTTCCTCAGGAGGAAATTCTTAAAAATACTAGTATTTAATATATTGTTCCACAATAAATTAGTCTTTTAGAGCCATTTCAGCTGGAAATAAAAATATGAAATTTAAAATATTTTTTTTAACAATTTAAGGGCCTTTAGTTTGATAAAAGTCCACTTTTATTTATTTTTTTGAACATCAATAAAATATGTATTTTACTGCAGTTTAAAAAAAAAGATTTTCCCCTCATTAGTATGCCCAAAATTATTGTTTAGACAGTTTTTTTATTTTATTTTTTATTCCAGTCTGGAGTTTTAAGACGTCCAGACACCGGACCCTTCAGAGCCAGTGGATAAAAATGAGGCCTTGTTTCGCTCAAACACCCTCCCGTCTGTGACCGGACATGGAGGTTTTTTAATCATTTTTTTCTTTTTAACTATTAATTAAAAACTAATGTTTTGATTAACTCTGCCTGTGGTAGAATCACTAGTTTCTAATTAGTTTTTCTCTTACTGACCTGGAAGTACCGCGAGCTGCAGGAGCACGAAGCACCCATGAATGACTTCCTGCTTCGGGATCTTCTGCAGCCTGCATGCATGCGAAACAGCTTCAAACAGTACTATATGTTTACTTGGACACATCACAAATGTTGTCGCTCGTTACATCTAAACTAAAACCATTGTGTCGGACAAGGTGCAGGTAAATGTAACTTAGATCAAATTTAACTTACGATGAAGATAAATTCAGATTATATATAGTTTCATGCTAAATAAAAACAATTAGCTGCTGAAGAAGGTGGATGGCTTTCTACCGTGTCCAAGGGATTCAAGGATTCAAGGTTCTTTGTCGGTGGGGGAATGAAATTGTGTACACAGGGTCCCAGTTACATCCAACAAAAGTATAAAATATAAAAGAAAAACAGTAATAAGATCCAAGATACGAACTAAGAAAAACATTAAATAAAAATATACTACGGTAAGCACTAATAGCATAAAAACAATACACCGAACAGCAGCACGAACATGAGTCTGTGTGAGCAGATGAGAACGAATGAACACATCAACATGAAACAGATCAGCAGCAACATGAAACAGATCAGCAGCAACATGAAACAGATCAGCAGCAACATGAAACAGATCAGCAGCAACATGATGTGATTTTCACAGTGATTATTCTGGTTAGAGATTCAGGAGTCTAACAGCCTCAGGGTACATACTGCCAACTTTAAGTTTGCTAATAAAATTATTTTACAAGCTTGTTCCTGTCTGTTGTGGGCGTGTCTTAACATGTTCATAAGGCACGCTATTGGCTGCCTACAAGTACACATGACAAGACGTGATTGGTCGACACAGCTTCAACTGAAAGGGTAGGAAGATGTGTGATGCAAACGGAGTGACAGTCATCTTAGCAGTTACCAGTTTAGTGTTAACTTCTACAATTTTTTTTCTTTACCTGTTCAACGATTTAGCATTAGTGAAGAAATTTTTTTAGTTAGTGGAATAAAAATTAACGAAGCTAACATTTTGGTTATCTGTGCTCACCACTGATATATATATATAT
>NC_056505.1:3986466-3988769 GCF_014905685.2 Nematolebias whitei
CGTATCTCACTGTGCTTCGGCTTGTATCTCACTTAGCTTTGGCTGGTTTCTCACAGAGCTTTAGATGGTGTTTCACAAATCTTTGGCTGGTGTCTGATTAAGCTTTGGCTTGTATCTCACTTAGCTTTGGCTGTTGTCTCATTCTGCTTCGGCTGGTGTCTCACTGAACTTCAGCTGGTGTCTCACAGATCTTCGGATGGTGTCTCACAGAGCTTTAGATGGTGTTTCACAAACTTTGGCTGGTGTCTAACTAAGCTTCAGCTCGTATCTCACTGTGCTTCGACTGGTGTCTCACTGTGCTTTGGCTGGTGTCTCATTGAGCTTCGGCTTGTATCTCACTTAGGCTTGGCTGGTGTCTCGCTGTGCTTTGGCTGTTGTCTCATTCTGCTTCGGCTGGTGTCTCACTGAACTTCAGCTGGTGTCTCACAGATCTTCGGATGGTGTCTCATTAAGCTTCGGCTCGTATCTCACTGAACTTCTGTTTAAAAAACAAAATGGTTTCAAACCAGCCTTCTGACTCGTCAGTTTAGAAATAAATCTCAAGATTCAAGATTAAGTTAAAGGTTTTATCTTAAATACATTAAAAAAAAAACACAAATAAAACAATATAAATAAAAACACAGATAAACGAGTTCAGGAAAACCCAGCCGGTCGAAGCAGATGGTCCTCTTGTCCTGATCCTGGTTCTGCTGAAGGTTTCTTCCTCATGAGGGAGTTTTTCTTCCCACTGTCGCCTTCATGCTTGTTCAAGATGAGAGTTCTGTGATGGAGTTCAACTCAAAGCTGCTCCTCAGATAAATAACGTTAAATTATTATTTTATATTTGAATGTTTCTGTTCAGTGATGTGAGACGACTTCTGTTGTGACTTGGAGCTAAATAAATGAACTGAATTAATTAAGAGGAGGCTTCACGACTTCTAAAGATCTGATCCCTTCACATCTGACTGTCACATAGAAATGATGTATTTCTGTTAGATTCAGTGTTTTCGTGTTTTAAACCGTGTTAGCTTAGCTCACGTGTTAGCTTAGCTCACGTGTTAGCTTAGCTCACGTGTTAGCTTAGCTCACGTGTTGTGACTTTCTGAGCAGCAGCCTGACTGATAAATGGCGTCGCCTTGGCAGCTCTCTGAAACAGCTCAACAGCTTGGATAAACACATCTGGCAGCTTTAGCACCGCGAGAGGCGTCCTCCTTTCCATAGCAATATATTTCACTCTTCCTGTGTCCTTTACTTTGGCATTTTTCTTACCCTGTCGCCTCACAATTAATCTCTTCTTTAAGACGGAATGATAGAAAAGTCACACAAACATCGATCGGCCGCCTCAGCTCATTATTGCATATCCATAACTCCTGGATGGATCGCGGCGCCGAGCCCAGCCGCAGACTGACACACCATTTGGTGAGCTGATGAGGCACAGTAGCTGAGATGGAGATTTAGCGCGAGGACGATGGCCGTGTCACGCCTCCGTGGCGGCCATCTTCACCGGGGACAGATTGGTTAACAATGCAGGAGCAAAGGTTCCTCTCTGCTTAATTAGCCTTTGACCCGCAGGCGCTGCCGTCTGTCAGCTGCTGTGGGGCCTGCTCTCACAGCAGCTCTGCAGCAAACCAATAATGAGCCTTTAAGTGTTTTTTTATCTCCTAATTGTTGTAGGAGAGACTGCCGCCCTCGGAGCGCTGCGTCAGAGGCTCTCAGGCTGAGGGATGAGAGTGAAAAATTCATGGGAGATTGAGCCGCGCACACGATAAAGTCAAGAGTTCGTATTAACGACAATGAAAGAGCTTTTATTGACTCGCTTTACTTCAGCGAGCGGGATGTTTGATGTGGCTGAAAATTAGCTGCAGCAGTAGCCACCAGGCTTCAGAGCAGTTAGGGGATGAAACCCAACTTCTGCATTAAATACACCTACACTCCTGTGCAAAAGTCCTGATCCAGGACGGGTCTCCTGTCCTTCACCTGGACACAGAGACAAACAACACTTCTCACTCCCACGCACACCTAGAGACAATTTAGAGTTATCAATTAGCCTAGCATGTAGCTAGAATAATATACAGGAATAATGTCCGTGCATCCCCTACCATTATACAAGCAGGGCGCCACGCCCTGTCAACAGAGTTGAGCACCCTGCCTGGATTAATATACAGGAACATGTGGAATAACATACAGGAACATCTGTATTAATATACAGGAACATCTGTATTAATATACAGGAACATGTGGAATAACATACAGGAACATTTGTATTAATATACAGGAACATGTGGAATAACATACAGGAACATCTGGATTAATATACAGGAACA
>NC_056505.1:3988779-3988969 GCF_014905685.2 Nematolebias whitei
TGTGGATTAATATACAGGAACATGTGGATTAATATACAGGAACATGTACATTAATATACAGGAACATGTGGAATAATATACAGGAACATGTGGATTAATATACAGGAACATGTGGACTAATATACAGGAACATGTGGATTAACATACAGGAACATGTGGATTAATATACAGGAACATCTGGATTAATATA
>NC_056505.1:3988979-3992980 GCF_014905685.2 Nematolebias whitei
GGATTAATATACAGGAACATCTGGATTAATATACAGGAACATGTGGAATAACATACAGGAACATCTGGATTAATATATCCTGGTCGTTACGTGCACGGTGCAGAGGTTTGTGCTTGAAGCCGAGCATGTGACAAACCTTGGTGTGACAGGGGCTCCACGTCTTATTTACAGACGCTGTGTTTGTCGGGGCGGGTGCTTCTGATGAGTGGTTTGGTGCTGCAGGGTGAAGGTCCGGGGTGAGAACACGCCTCCTGTCTTCACCGCTCACTATTTAAAGCCCATCCTCTCTCTGACTGAGTGTTCCGGGTCGTTAAGTCCAGCTGCGGCTCTGAGCCGTCGATGAGCAGCCAGACGCCCGTGTCAGTCCCAGAAACGGGACGAGGGTCGTCCTCAGTTGGACAACCCTCTGAGACCGGCCGGGGTTTTTAGACACTGCTCGTATCGTTTTAATGGCAGCCATTTAATCTGAAGGCAACCTTGTCATGTGACAGGCAACCCTTCACTCCTCAGACCCAATCTGTGGTGTTCTTCTCAACGGCCCCACTAAGTGCTGCTGGCCCTGAACACCTCTGACACGTTCTCCAGGTGACTGGTTCAGGTAACTTCTCCAATCAGCACCTTCACAGCTACAAGAACAACGTCGGCCATTTCTACAAAAACACAGAAAGCAGAAGGAATGAGACCTTTAGAGCATATAATCTGTAAACATGATGAAAGTGATGGTCTGTGGAAGTGCTCCTGAGTCCACAACAGATCCAGACCTGGTGCAGTGGCCCCTGAGGGCCCAACATCACGACCGTCTATCGTTGACCTTCAGCCTCGACCTTTGAGCGCAGAGATTGCTACAGATTCTTCTAATCTGTTGATCAGATTATGAGCTGGAGATGATGGAGATTAACGTCTTTCATGCAGGAACTTGATTCTGAAATTGCTCCTCTGGTTTTAGACAGCGTGCTGAACCTCTGCCCGTCTTTACCTCGAACAGTCTCTGACTGTTCATGAGCTCACACCTTGTTGACGTTTGACACAGCGGCCATCTTTGTTGGAGTTCATGTTTGATACGTTTCTGTATCTGGTACGACGTTAACTTCTCCTGAAGTCAGATGGAGGCTGAAGTGTGTGTGTGTGTGTGTGTGTGTGTGTGTGTGTGTGTGTGTGTGTGTTATCACCTCCATCTGTACGGGCGATGAAACCCTCAGAGAGTTTATCCTCTGGATCAGACCATCTCCTTCACATCTGGGCTTTTGTTCCTCCTCTTGGCAGCAGCTTCCTTCACACCCTCCTCCTCCTCCTCGTCCTCCCCCCTCCTCCCCCTCCTCCCCCTCCTCCTCCTGAACAGGAAGAGTGGGAGGTGAATGAACTCTTCCTTTAGTTATTCCACACAAAGACACTTTCGTAGTTTGGACAGCGAACACCCAGATGTGAGTGACAGCGAGTCAGCGTCTCTTCAGGAGGAAGAACTTCGTGCAGCAGGTCCCAGCTGTTCACCTACAAACTGACTCCTGACCACAAAATGAGATTTAAGATTTAATTCTAGTTTTTATTTTGAATTTAAAGGAACTGATCCTGATTCATGACAAGAACTGAGAGAGGAGAAAGATCAGCCTTCATTAAAGAAGTCAAATAAATAACAATAATAATAATAACAATAATAATAACATAATAATTTTGTAATAATAACTGCATTATTATTACATCATTATCCATCATTCATCCATCATCCATCATTCATCCATCATCCATCATTCATCTATCAATTCATCCATCATCCATCCATCATCCACCCATCCATCCATCCATCTTTCCATCATCCACCCATCCATCCATCCATCCATCCATCCATCATCTATCCATCCTTCATCCATCCATCCATGCATTTATGCATCCATCCATCCATCATCTGTCTATTATTCATCCATACATCTATGCATATATGCATCCATCCATCCATCCATCCATCCATCCATCCATCATCTATTCATCATTCATCCATCATCTATTCATCATTCATCCATCATCTATTCATCATTCATCCATCCATCCATACATCTATCCATCATCCATCTGTCATCTATTCATCATTCATCCATCATCCATCCATCCATCCATCATCTATTCATCATTCATCCATCATCCATCATCTATTCATCATTCATCCATCCATCCATCCATCCATCCATCCATCCATCCATCCATCCATCCATCCATCCATCCATCCATCCATCATCTATTCATCATTTGTCCATCATCCATCCATCATCTGTCTATCATTTATCCATACATCCATACATCTATCCATCCATCCATCATCCATCCATCATCCATCCATCATCCATCCATTACTGATACTCTTTATAGACTCTTCCATTAGATAAAATTAATGAACAAATGTATTAGATTCATTGTTATGCTGACGATGCTCACTTATATTTGTCCATTAAACATTTATATTGATGACAAGTTTGTCTTAAGAGACAAGAAAACCTGGCTGACCCTAAAGTTTCTGTTTTTAAACTGTTTTTGGAGGTGAGCATCTTGGGAACAAACTTTACAGCCGTTCACTTCCTTTGGATGGAGATAATTTGATGTAAAGAACCTTGTTCTTATTTTTGATCAGGATATGTCAGCAGGTTTATTTATTTATTGTATTTAGTTGTGACGCGCTTTGAGCTGCTATACATTAACTAATCTTTCATAAAGCCTGACCTGACCTTTGAACCCACAAGTTGGTTGTTCTAACGTTCTTCAGATCAGCTGACAAAATGAATGTTAGACTCTACAAGAGTCTTCCCGTCCTTCGGCTGGTTTGATTAATATTCACAATCTCCTTCGGGTTGTTCAGCTCGTTAACCTGCAATAATCTGTTAACCATCACAAGTTCACCGGTGATAAAATAAACTAATTAATTTAGGGTCAGCGGGAAAGTTAAAGCTGTTGGAGGTCCTTCTGATACTCATTCTGATACTTTGGCTCACAGTCAGCTGGTGATGTGTTAATTGTTTAATTGGGCTGCAGCAGGTGCGGGATGTTAATGGAGAGCAGGTGTTTGTGTTGTTCCAGCGGCCCGACATGAATCAGTTTTACACGGTGGAGCAGAGGACACGTGTACCACGGTGCGCAGTGATTTAACGTCCCCGGTGAAACGAACACATCCGGCAGCTTTCAGCCTTTAATTACATGGTAGATTTCCTGCTGATGAGCACGGAGCGAATTAACAGCAAGCAGGCTAATTCACAGATCGGCCGACGAGGACGAACCTGGAGCCGGAGCTCTTAGCTACACAAACATTAGTTTTTAACGATCGAGCTGTCACTTCAGAGCTGGTGACAAACTGCACACGTGCAAAAACTGGACTCTAAAACCAATCAGGAAGTTAATGAGGAGAAAAATGACTCCTCTTCCTTCCCACCTCTGCTGACGAGGAAACTCTGAGGGAGACCTTTGGAAAGCAGCTCCGCATGAACGAACTGCACTTGTGTCGACTAACAGTGATTATCTTTAAAAATAAAGATTACTAAACGCTTTGTTGTATTTTGTAACAAATTATCACTTAATGACAGGTTCTAAAGTTTTCTATAAACTCGGTTTTGTAAAAATGCGTCTCATGTTTAGGGAAGCAGCACGGTTCGTTTTAAAAGATCTCAGTGATGCTCAGGGAGATATGAAACTGCTCAGAGGAGGAATGTTCTTAAACTGTTGTCATGGAAACGGCTCTTTATACACATCTGCAAAACACTGAAACAGACGTAGTTCTCTACAAAGGTCCTACCACATAGCACTGTAATACCACACAGTACTGTAGTATCACATACTACTGTAGTAGTAATATTAAATTATGATTTAGTTTATGGCAGTATAGTTTATGACAGTATTCGCTGTAGTTTAGGGCAGTATATGCTGTAGTTTATGACAATATTCGCTGTAGTTTATGACAGTATTCGCTGTAGTTTAGGGCAGTATATGCTGTAGTTTATGACAATATATGCTGTAGTTTATGGTAG
>NC_056505.1:3992990-3993239 GCF_014905685.2 Nematolebias whitei
ATGACAGTATTTGCTGTAGTTTATGGCAGTATATGCTGTAGTTTATGGCAGTATTTGCTGTAGTTTATGGCAGTATATGCTGTAGTTTATGACAGTATTCGCTGTAGTTTAGGGCAGTATATGCTGTAGTTTATGACAATATTCGCTGTAGCTTATGACAGTATCCGCTGTAGTTTATGACAGTATATGCTGTAGTTTATGGCAGTATTTGCTGTAGTTTATGGCAGTATATGCTGTAGTTTATGACAA
>NC_056505.1:3993249-3993475 GCF_014905685.2 Nematolebias whitei
TATGCTGTAGTTTATGACAATATTCGCTGTAGTTTATGACAGTATCCGCTGTAGTTTATGACAGTATATGCTGTAGTTTATGACAGTATTCGCTGTAGTTTATGACAGTATTCGCTGTAGTTTATGGCAGTATATGCTGTAGTTTATGACAATATTCGCTGTAGTTTATGACAGTATTCGCTGTAGTTTATGACAGTATATGCTGTAGTTTATGACAGTATATGCT